>NC_056741.1:887257325-887566075 GCF_019279795.1 Protopterus annectens | reverse complement strand
CTTTATGATCAACAACTTCCAAACACAACTTGGCAACTGGAGATAAATAAAACAACTTTATTATAAATCACTAAACAGAAATACCACTTTTGAGATTTTCTGACCACAATGTTCTGACTAATGCTGTTGTCATTTACTAAGTTTACTAAATTGGGTATAAGCACTCATTACAAACAGGTGAAGGCAGTGAGCCAATCACAATAGCTGAAAGGTTGCATTCTTGTTTTCTGGTACTTGTTATCTGCTGTTGAAAGGTGGTGACCATAAAATTGCAAATTATCTGTTGAAGCAGTCATCCTGCATCCTGTCATGAATCCAGACTGTCACCTCCCATCTTACTTTCTACTACTCCCTTTCTAGAACTTTCATGTAATGTGACAAAAGAGTTGTGTAGCTTTGTACAGAACACAGTTGTTAATGTACCCTTTCCTCTTGAACACTGGCACTAGTATGCTTATTCTCCATTCACCTGGCATACACATAACTATGGGTACCTTCCAAAGCCATTTCTCTCCTATACATGCATCCATCCATAACCCCCTTTTTCCCGTTTTTGCACTTCAACAGTGACAATCCTCTAGAGCCATGGTTTACAGCATCGGGTGGTTAGCCCAGCCACGGTAGTTTGGGCACACTACATAATCGCATGCACACTCACACCTATGGCCAATTTAGTGTGTCCAGTCCAACTACTGCATGTCTCTGGAATCTGGGCGGAAAATGGAGTACCCAGAGGCAACCCACACAAACACAGGAAGGACATGCAGACTCCGCACAGAAGGCACCCCAGCCAAGAATTGAACCAGGGAGCTTCTTACTGTGAGGTGACAACTCTAACTGCTGTGCCATTGTGCCATCCAGTCCATCATTTCAGCTGTGACCTCATTTGAGCCTGCATGCCTTCCAAGACTTAATATTCCTTAGAGCTATTCTTACTTCTTCCATGGTGGGCTCCTGCTGTTCTCTCATTGTAGGCTGTTTCTGGGGAAGTACAGTTTATGTGTAGTTTTCTTCATTAGAAGCTGCTCAAAGTGCCCCTTCCATCTGCCTTTGATGTTCAGTGGACTGGTGAGCAGGTTGTTGTTGGCATCCCTTGTGAAGGGTATATGACTGTTATGTGTATCTTTCTGTCTTTGCCTTGCAACCCAATATACTTTCTTTGTGCCATCTACTGAGTCACCTTACAGATGTTGATAGAGTGCCTCTGATGCCTTGTTCTTTGCTATTGCAAATCCTTTTTTAGCCTTCTTGTTAACCTAGCAGTATTCCCTCCTAGTCTTCTCTGTCTTTTATTTCTTCCATTTTTCCCTACACTCCTTTTTTTTCTTTTGATGACTTCCTGGACTTCTGCATTTCTCCACCAGCTTTCCTTACATACCTTATTTCTATGCATGGCTTGGATACATATGTGTTCTGTAGTCCTCACACATGCTGTTTTGAAGTATTCCAGTCTTCTTCAACTCCACTTATTACCTCTTCTTCTTGAAGTGCTAGAGCTCTAAGCAATTCCTAAAACTGTTGTGCTTTCTTCCCAATCAGCTTCTATCTCTTCAGCCTGGTCTCTGTTGTTCTTGGAAGCCTTCTATGACTTCTGCTTGCAGCTGATTGTGGCAGCTAATGTTTTTTTTTTTTTTTTTTTTTTTTTTTTACTGTGGGCTGACTGTTTCACTATGGATGACTTTACAATCACTAATTCTACATCATTGTTCTTTTCTTCCTAGGAGGAAGCCTACCCGAGTGGCACGTAAGCCACTTTTGTATGCAGTCTGGTGGCAGTATCTCTTTTTGAACCATGTATTGGCCACTTTCAAGCCATTTGCCAGACAGTCTACAGTGACCTCTCCTTCTTTATTCCTATTGCCCCACCAAAGTGTACCCAGGCAGTCCTCATATCCTATTCTGTCTTTCCTGATATGTGCATTCAGGGCAGCCATTATCATCACCAATTCCTGTTGTCCTGCTTTATATAGTAATAAATATGTCAGCTATGTCTTTATCTATTATATATCTATATATAAATATAACTCAGAACCAAAACACAAACAAACTAATAATAAAATAAGAAAGAAAAAACAAACGGCTCTGTGGACTACTACTTCTTTCTAAAATGGGGTAGGTCCATCCTCCCCCTGAACCTGGCCTAACCCCATTGTTGGAATGTTTATGTGTCTTGAAGATTTTATGCTGTCAGTTTTTCACTGTGCGCATATGAGGATCAGGCACTTGATTATACTGGGACTTGTGTACCCAGTTCTCTTTATTTTTTAAACTACTTGTGTCCGTGATATATGCTATATAAAATACATTGTATACAGCAGTGTCATACCCAGTAAAGTATTGTTTATTTAAATAGAAGCTCATTGCTAACCAGTATCAATGTTTTCTACATTTCACTATAGCTGATTTTGCTTATTGTATGTATTTCTGGACTCCAACTTGTTCTTTACACAAATTTGTAAGGAAAGCAATTTCATGTATTTGCAACTCAATGGAATAAATCCTCATTGGAGGTTACCAGTCTAATGGCCCTAGAGCCTTTTTAAGCCTAGCTATTCATGCCCCAGTTTTCATTGTTGTCAATGCCCAAGGACTAGAAAGACTTTGGTGTGTGCCTGTGCCTTAGACCATAAGCTGCTGCTGTCCATAAAGGCCACAGGTGACAAGCAGGGGTGAATTTATGATTTCTCATCCATTGGTACAAATGTTATTTGAATAAGCTTGAAGAAGATTCACATAAATTGAGTATCTTTTCCAGAAAAATGGTAAAAACACACACCTGTTTCTCGAACATGTTTTGCTTATGCCACAGATGATGTTTAGATCCTTAGACTGGGTAATTCTTGTGCTGTTTGTTTTGTGAATCTGTACCATATCCGTTAAGGCTGGATCTGAGAAGGTCTTGTAGGCTAGGTATAGATTGCCCCTCGATAGTCTGTAGGAGAATGAGTACAGGGACAAGAGTTTGGGGTTTTCCACATAAGACATGTTTTTTACACCCTGTATTCTTTTAATGACGATTTTCTGTGACCACTATAGTTGTTGGAAATGTTTGGTCAGGTACATGCTGAAGAGTGCAGTGTACTCGATTATTTGTCTAATCAGGACTAAGTATAGTAGGATTATGGTTTCCTTAGATCTGGATGCAATGCTATAACTTACAACTTGCCCCCACATAGAAGGATTTTCTCACCACTGTGGACACATGGTGATCAAAGTTCAGGTTACTGTCAAGCTGAGTTGTCAAGTCCCTTACCACTGGGTTGACTGTTAGGCGAGTGTTATCAATGTTGTAATTTGCAGGGGTGGTCAACTTCCCAAAGGGTTTAAATATGCATTTTTTGGCATTGAGTATTAGGTTCTGTTTCAGGCACCAGATACTTGGCTCTCAGATCCTCCTTAAGGATATTTACATCTTTGGAGGAATCAGTCATTGCACCCAACTTGCAGTCATCTGCAGATCTGGTCACCCAAAGACCCCCTATATTTGCTATGACTTCAGAGAAGTGTATTTCAAACAGGAGCGGTCCAAGTGCTGGGTCCTGTGGAACACCACTAGTAGCAGAAGTAGTTGTGGAGGTGTATTCCCTACCCTAAGTTCATGTGACTATTCATTAGGTTACATAGGGATTTATGTCTACATTTTTGAGTTTGTGTATAATACCCAAGTGAGATAGTCTGTTGAATGCCTTTACCAGGTTGAGTATGCACTGTTTTGCCAATCATCCATGGTTCAAGTGGTCTTCTCATAGTAGTCCACTGGGTTTAGCAGGTGTGACCTACACTTGACGAAACCAAACTGGGATGGGACCAGTGTTTGAAGATCTTTAATGTATTTATTAGATCCATGATAACTTTTTCCATGGCCTTGCATAAAAGACTAGTCCAACTTATGGCTCTGTAGTTCCATGGGTCTCTTGATAGTCCACCTTTATGTAGAGGGATGACCATTGCAGTCCTGCATTCCTTAGGGACGAAACCTGTCTGGAGGCTGTGGCTTAATAGAGGTTCTAGTTGGCCTGACATGTCATGTTTCAAACTATTTAGGAGACATCCCTGGATGTTATCAGGGCCCTTTGCTGTAGTGTGTTTAGCTCTGGAGAGGGCAGTGAGGACCTGTTTAGTAACAGTGGGGGGATAGGTGGCAGAGGGTATTTCCTGTGGAGTAACTAGCCATCTTTGAGTCATATGGACTCTGTCTTCTACTTGTACGGTAATGCTGTTGTGTATCACTTTTGAGTAAAGTTACTGTCCTCTACTCTTACCTTAGACTTTGGTAACTACTTTAGTCATTTAAATGTTTATATCAAGGCTTTTCTGTCTGCACTATAAGGTTGAGAGGTATGCCTTCAATTATAATTGAAATGTCATGAAATCAGAAGAAATTAATGGCTTTTGTTGAATGTGTATTCCTATATGCTAGACATACTTTTTTGTGTCTAATTATCACTAGCCAGTACAACTTTATACATACATAAATAAGTTAACAGACATACATATTCCATGTGAAATTTCAGTTTCATTTATTTTACAAAATAAAGTTAACAAGCAAGAAGACACACAGGTTCCATGTGAAGTCATAGTTTTATTTATTTGACTATTTCATAATTATCATATCTAGGCATAGACAGATAATTTGATGTAATGTATGAGGTGAAACAATGTAAACTGCAAGTAAAATCAAGTATTTTGTTGCAAAGAGAAAATGTGTTGATGAATCAAGAAAATGAAAAACATCTATAATACACACACATTAGTTCAAGGAAGAGCATTGCACATACAACTAACAAAATAAATAAAAATAGAGAAATCTTTCTATACAACATAGCCACTCTATTAAACAACGTATTTATATTTATACATTTTACATATGTACATACATACAAATATTTCAGGCATTAGCAATAATGCTATTCTTGCCTGCAAAGTTGTAGTTATAGTTTGACCTCATTTCCATTTCTTATATTTTTTAAGTATCATCTTGCTTGAATTTCACTTCTGCATTTTGCCCAACTGTTTGACATTCCTTCAGAAAGTGGTATAATTCTTTATTCTATTTACAATTATCTTTTTATGTCTTGTACCATGGAGCTTACATTGTGACTCAGATAGGTCTGTCAGCCTACCACCTGCATGGTTATCAAGCTGCAGTTAATAAGTACACAAACAATTAAATAGCTGAATAAACAAATAAGGGGAAAAATAAATTATTTCAAAGGTTTTGTTTAATTCATGGCACATTGAAGAGTACAGTGCGCATGTATTTGTTGTTTTCATTGCATATTGAAATAAACAAATGTTTGTTTACAGGTACCTTGTTATGTGAGTATAGAGTCGGTACTCTTACAGGACACAAAACACAGTAGGGGGTATTCAGAAAGGAAAAATAGCAGCGTGTAAAGCTAAACTATACAGTCAATGTGTTGACATGCAGGGCATGTGCACTTCAGACATATATGTCACAATCATGGTAGTATGAAAATGAGTGTGGTCAGTAGTATATATTAATGACCACATCATGACATTCAAATGAAATGGCTTACAGGAATACATTCATCAATAAACTGATATTTTTGCCTGCTTATATATATTCTATAAGCAGCATGCACATTTGTAAGATACTTGATAATTATAAATTAGGTTGCTAAGTTCATAGGTATATACTAGGCATGCAGTTCAAATGGCCATTAATAAGCATAGCCAGCTAAGCCCAAACACTGTTGAGTGAGTTAAGCACCATGCTATAGAACCCCAAAGAGGATTTATGATTTCCAGGCCATTTGTTCAGAATATATATTACTGAATACAGACTATGTCTAGGATTGCTTGACGTGCACAGGAAGTTTATTCAATAAGTATAGGATTCCTTGGGATAGAAATCTGTTGTGCCAGCCACGTTCCATTTCTCTGTCTATAAAAGATTACAATCTAGGGTGGAATTGGCCATGTACCATATGGATGGACAGCAGTCTGTCTGCTGAAGATTGGTATACAAAGCAAGAACTTCACACATCAAAAATGCCATTTGAACACTTGATACAAGTATCACAATGAATAGTAGGCAACAGTAAGGATTGTGGAAGGGTGTACAGCTCAGCAAATTGTGTAGCCTCAGTGTAAATATCATAATTTTGTCTTTAACACACATTTTACGTTATACCTTTTGTACCGGAATACATTGGGTCTGTATTATGAACGCGAAAAACCGTATGAGTGAATGCAAAGACGTCGACCCATATTGCGCTAAGTATGGAAATCCCAAATGTACAAAACCGCGAATTCCGAAATGTCAATTTGTTTTGGTTGGCCCGTCTGTGGTATAGCTCCGTAAAGTAATTGTGCAATAGATAGGACTTTAGTGTTAGGATTTGAGTTAAGGTAAGTAATAGATAGGTAATGTATGTAAGGTTTAGTGTAGTGTTAGAAGTAGGGTTATTTTAAGTGTATGTATGTGTATTGTTTATTTTGTTTGGGTGTATGTCTGTAGGGGAAGTGTGCGGTAGTTACGGATCTTAGGGTTAGGAAGGGGTTAAAGATAGTGCATAGATAGTTGTGTATGTGGGGTTTAGTGTAGTGTTGGAGGTAGGGTTTGGTTAAATGTATGTATCTGGATTATTTATTTTGTTTGGGTGTATGTGTGTAGAGGACGTGTGCTGTAGTTACGGACCTTAGGGTTAGGGGAGGGGTTAAGGATAGTGCATAGTTAGTTGTGTATGTGGGGTTTAGTGTAGGGTTAGAGGTAGGGTTTTGGTGCTTTACTTTAGGTTAGAGGTAGGGTTTGGTTAGTGTATATGTGTCGTTTATTTATTTTCTTTGGGTAGGTAGTATGTAGCGGGTGGTGGGGTTGGCCGACTATGACAGTTCGATATTTTTTTTCATGGTTTAGTGTTTTTGGGATTTTCGCAGTATAGCTGTTGACGTTTAGGTATTCGGGAATAGGGTTTTTCGCTTTGGTAATATAGACCCAATACATTGCAGGTAATGTCAGCATGTTCCATGAGGTGATATATAAGACAGGCGTTTCCATTTACATGGAAGAGCACCAGCAAGGTTCCAGGTGATCAAACATGCAGGAAGCTCCAGTCAACAAAAGTATTGTTGGAAGGTGCAATATGTGTCTTACAGGTAACACCCAGGTTCTGCAAATAAAAGACAGTAATGTTAGGCATGGTAGAAGAGGTTATTTTTCAGCTATCTTTCATAAGCATTGCACTTCCATCTTCCTAATTTCTTGATGTTCTCCCACTAAATCCTTGCCCACATTACATGAGAAGCTGCCGCTATGCTAAATGAGTGTGGAATCTAACTGAGCGTGGGGTATATGTTTGGGGTCCAAGCTTCATCACTCCACTGCTTTCTTCAATGCAGCCCTATTTTACCTATTTAATGATGGCATTGTATTTTGTTTTTTATCTTGAGAAAGCTCGGTATTAACCGAGCGAAAGCGCTTGATATATTCTGCTCTTGTGTTTTCTTCAATAAAGACTTTTTACCGCCTGGTGGTTCCAGTTTCCTCGCTGGTGGACGTTTTTTACTTCTTGCTTTTTTCATGCTTACTTATCATTTTTGGGTCTTGTGTGTCCATGGCTGAGGGAGTGGACCAGGTCGATTTTGCTGATGAGCCTCAATTACTAAGAGAAGATTCTCAAGAGGCTCCAGTTACTCGTGTGGAATTTAAGCAAGTTTTGGTCTTGCTAACACAATTGAACAACAGCCTGAACATGAGGAATGGTAATTCTAGCTTTTTGTTGCCAGGCAACCAGCAACAAGGCCTTGGGTCAAGGAGGAAGCAAGCGTCCATCGTGACGCAAGGGTCGACTAATACACTACAGACTGAATTCCCGGATGAAGCACCACTGGTTAGTGCCGATACTCACGAACAGGCTGCAAAAACCCAGACGCGGCAATCAAATAGGATGGATACTCAGCACAAGGATTTTAATTTCAACGCTTGGGCTGGACAGCAGTTCTTTTTTAAACAAGGTACTGTGTCTCCTAATTGAAATATTCACATTGAACATGACTTTAATGACTTAAGAGATAAGCTTTATGCTTATAAGAGCACTCAGCTTGAGATTGACTATTTAAAGGAATGTGTTCGTGTTCAACGTGTTCCTAAAGGTCTCCGCTGCTACAGGTTTCCAAATAACCCATTACCAGGAACCTCTTTTTATAACAAATTGTGTGACATTTTTGATAAAGCAGGTTTGGAGATGCTCAATCTTCTGATAATGGAATACGAAGTTAAAATTGACACTTTGTTAAAAGAACTTCACATTTTAAATGATTCATTGGTTAATGACAATAATTTTATGAGTGTTAAAAAGAACTATGACAGTGTGTTTCATGAGGTGGACCAGTACTGTACGAAAATTCTGAATCGTAAGATTAGAAAGCTGGAAAGGGACTTTATTGAGTACAGGGAAGGAACAGCTTACCCATCCCCTGTGAAGGGTAGATGGAACACTATTCAAGTTCCGGACAGAAATAATGAAATTAGTGGTGCGGATAATTATTCTAGACCACCTGCAGAACCACTTAGGAGGAGTGAGAGACTGGCTGAAAAGGGGAGAAAGAATTATTTTTCAGATTTTCAGCACCCCCCAGGCAGAACGGGGGTGAGGCGAGTGGGGTACCAACAGCAGGGATGGAGTATGACGCACAAGTAGAGCAAATTGAACAATTTGTGGATCTTAGTCTTTTTTACGATTCATTGTACAACATTGGTAACAATTATTCAATTTTGACAAAAGATCATTTCACCATTTACAATTTTACTGACATTGCAATGAATCAAGATTTTTTTTATTTATTTACTAGGGGTTTTCATTTTGTACCTTTGCGTTCTTCTAATATAGCAAATGCACTTGTTGATTTGAAAATGTTTGTCAGGCAACTGAATCTTGCATTGTATTTTAAGGGCCAGCCCTACACACAAATGGGGCTTTTGAGATCTAGTATGTTCAACCCCCCTACACACCCTTCTCTTAAAGTGTTTGAGGAGCTTGTTGAGAAAGACATTAGGAAGTTGAATTCTTTGAAACTACACTCCCCGCCTATTAACTTGAGTTTAAAACTAAGTCAGCTAATTAATTATCTCAAGAATGAAGGCTGTAGGGTTATGAAACCCGACAAAGGAGGTGGAGTAGTTTTAATGTATACTTCTGAATATGACACCTACCTTTATAATATGTTACAGGATACGGAGCAATATGAGTTAATCTCTAGGAATGAGATGAACTTAGCCTACTCCAAGATCAATTTTTTACTGTTCGACCATTTGCTACAAGGAGCCATTAATGAAAGATTATTCAACTATCTGCATGTAGATAAACCCAAAATCCCAGTTATTTTTGGGATTCCTAAAATGCATAAGGGTTTAGATCCACTTAGGTTTAGGCCAATTGTTTCTGGAGCAGGCAACATTACAGAACCTTTGGGCAAGTTTATTGATTATGTTACTAAGAAATTTGCTTCTTCCATACAATATGTGTGTAAGGACTCTTGGGATTTCCTTAAAGGCATTGAACGCAGTTTATTTAAACCTGATTTATTGATGATTACCATTGATATAGTGGAACTTTTTCCCAGCATTCCACATTCCATAGGTTTGGAATGGTTTAACGACACCCTGGTTGCTGAATCTGGCCTTGGTCATAGAGTTATTAGTTTGTTGGTTGATTTTATGGAGATTATACTTGAGAACAATTTCATTTATTTTAATGGGGAGTTTTATAGACAGAAGAAAGGAGTAGCAATGGGTGCCTGCTGTGCCTCCCTTTATGCAAATGTAGTGTTACACTATTGGGAGCATAAGTTTATATTTTCAACCCCTTGGGTTCAACATATAACCCATTACAGGAGGTACCTGGATGATATTTGTTTGTTGTGGGATGGGACATTAAATGGTTTTTTGGATTTTATGAGTTACATTAATTCTACTACCCACTTTTTGTCCTTTACCCACAATGTTAGTCATGATGAATTAAACTATCGTGATGTAACCCTTTCTAAAGATTGTACTAACAAAACTTTTCAGTCTAAACTCTACAGGAAAACTACATTCTCTAACTCATATTTACATTTTGACAGTGGACATCCT
This sequence comes from Protopterus annectens, assembly GCF_019279795.1. Taxonomy (NCBI): domain Eukaryota; kingdom Metazoa; phylum Chordata; order Ceratodontiformes; family Protopteridae; genus Protopterus; species Protopterus annectens. The sequence continues at coordinate 887,555,976 of NC_056741.1, read as the reverse complement.
TTCCATCAAAAGAAAGGTATTGTCAAAGGCCAATTTATTCGGGCATCCAGGATGTCTAGTACATATGAATATTTTTTGGAGGAAGTTCAATTTTTAAAAAAACCCTTTTTTTGAAAGAGGCTATCCCGCCTCACTTATTAACAGCTTGGCTCAAGAAGTTATTGAGAATAGGGAACAGAAATTCTTTCCGTTGCTAGGAAGTGGTTCAACATTGGCTGAACAAGGGAATAAAACTGATCAGTTTGAACCCCACAGTAATTTTATCTACACTTTTTCTAGTGATTTTCATCATGTTGAGGAAGCAGTCTCTAGGTACTGGCCAGTTTTGACCTTACATGATGAACTAAAAAATTTGGTTCAAGAACGTCCTAGATTTGTTAGGAGAAGGGACGTTAATCTAAAGGAATTATTCGAGAGGAAGCAACCCGCAGGGTCCCCATTGGAAAGTGTTAGATTGGGTACCTACAAATGTGGGGCTTGCAAGCAGTGCACTGCTATTATTAATGACAATACTTTATATATTCCATCTAGGAAGTTTTTGTTCAATGCCGACCGATATTCCAGTTGTGGGACAAAAGGAGTGGTATACTTAGGTCTTTGCACACATTGTTCTAGTTTCTACTTAGGGAAAACTGAAAAGCCTTTAAGAAGGAGGATTTATGAACATTTATATGATGTTTCTAAAAAGAAAGAAACAAGTGCCTTTTATAAGCATTTTAATCTTTGCCCTAAAATGCAGCTTAAATGTATTGTTTTGGAACAAGTGACACCAGATGCCAGAGGAGGGGACTGGGAGACCAGGTTGGAGTATAGAGAACTCTTATGGCAGCTTAGGCTGGATGCTGCGAAGCCCCCTGGCCTCAATGAGACTATCAATATCAGCAGTGTACTTAGATTGAGAATGGCCCGATTATAAGATTTTCATGTAAATTTATTTTATGAAGTGAGTTTATTATTTATTTTTTGTAAACTCATTTGTTCGTTTTTTATTTATTGAATCATGCAAGTTTGGGTAGTAAGAATTGATTTCTAAATGCACATTTTATTACAGTTTTTTTATCATTTGACATTATTTGATTGGGTATTATTAGTTTTCAGATGCAGTAACAATATCTATTTATTTATTTGTTTAATTGTTTTTGAAATTGTATATCAGAATATATATATATATATATATATATATATATATATATATATATATATATTACCAGTCTGATAGGTACTCGAAACAAACTAAGTTACAGCAATATAACTGCATCCAACAGGTTATTAATCATTAGTAGTTTTTAATTTTAATTTTGATTAATTAAGTTGATACTAATTAGGTTAATTAGTATATCAGGTGACTTGATGTTACCTATTTAATGATGGCATTGTATTTTGTTTTTTATCTTGAGAAAGCTCGGTATTAACCAAGCGAAAGTGCTTGATATATTCTGCTCTTGTGTTTTCGTCAATAAAGACTTTTTACCGTCTGGTGGTTCCAGTTTCCTCGCTGGTGGACGTTTTTTACTTCTAGGTGCAATATGTGTCTTACAGGTAACACCCAGGTTCTGCAAATAAAAGACAGTAATGTTAGGCATGGTAGAAGATGTTATTTTTCAGCTATCTTTCATAAGCATTGCACTTCCATCTTCCTAATTTCTTGATGTTCTCCCTCTAAATCCTTGCCAACATTACATGAGAAGCTGCCGCTATGCTAAATGAGTGTGGAATCTAACTGAGCGTGGGGTATATGTCTGGGGTCCAAGCTTCATCACTCCACTGCTTTCTTCAATGCAGCCCTCACCTGAAGCTGGGTAAACAGGTTACCCTTCTCAAGGCAGAGAAATGCTCCTTATTAAGTACGAGTCTATGATGAAACTGTGTGAGTGGGTTAATGTGTTGTAGGCACAGTGTTTGGTAATGTTGTAGGCACTGTACTACATTGCATTCTGTGGCCCCTGAAGCTGGATTCAGCCACTGGTTCTTCACCTCTTGATCACTCATAGGTTGTGCCTGTTTATCCTTAGAATATTCTTAGTCTGGCCAGCTAAATGCATAGGATTGCTAAACAACAGGCTATGAAAAACAATCTGTTGTGTTACTGATGACATACATTTTGGAGTTTGTCCCATAAAGTTCACACTGCCTCCACATGGCTTTGTGCAGCCTGATGATAGCTTGCCAGGTATAATGCTGCCTTCATCTTCTTTTAATCAGCCTCTAACAGCAGCAAGGTGTGTACCCTCCATTATTTTACTGTTATGGGCTATACAACTGGAGAACCTTGCATCTTCCTAGTGTCTCAATAGTGCTGTAGTGCCCTTTTTAGGCCACCTAATTACCTGTACTGAGGGTGTTTATTATCTGTTATTCTCATACGTCCACTGATGCAGTGAATGAATCTGTTCCCACACTGGTACTGGTGCTGTTTCCAGTGCCACTTTCTTGAATTGAGCCCAGTGTGAAAACAACATGGTGTAAAATGTCCAATTATTCTTCATCTCACCCTTTTTGTTGATTACGCCTTGCCTGAACTATACATATGTTGTCCGATTTTGAGTTGGGAGTACCTTGTTTGCCTTCTGTTTGTATAACCAGCCCCAACTATGTAATGGCACATTGATGTCTACATGTAATTACTCTTGGCCACCTGTTACTGAGCTTGCTTCCTCCTAAGTACCTCCCACCACCAAATTCATAGGGATACTGCAACAGTTATCCTGAAAAAAATGAAGTGTAGTCTGAGGGTGTGCCAACACTCAAGCAAGATCATCTCTAAAAATTTAGATGGCTAAAGGTAAGGATACTCTTGTTATTTGACAGGTTCATAGGTGGTTACTAGGCCACTGACCCAAAGGTCTTTATAAGTCTAGCATTGTGTACCCAATATAATACTAGAGAAACCCAATATAAAGGATCTAGCCTAAACTCAAGATCTTAGCAATGGCTGCCCATATCTAGGAGGGTCATAGGTGAAATCCCCAACAAGGAATTTATGCTTTCCCATCCAGTCATCCAAGCTATACTTAAACATGGTTATAGCCCAGGGGCTCTGTATAATGTGAATTGGTAGCCTATTTCTGAGGAGTGGCAACCTCTATCAGACATATCTGTCTCTCCAGCAGGTCCTATTTATGTCACAGACCAGGTTAAGGTCCCTGGAGCAGGTGACCATTGTCTCATTGGACTTGGGGATGTGCAGCATTTTGATTGGTTATGGATCTGAGATTACTGTGTAGGCCAGGCACAAGTCTCCTCTACGTAGTCTGTACGCTACTGAGTACAGTGACAGTGACTTCAGTCTGTCAGTGTATGACATGTGCTGGAGACCCTGAATTTTCTTGGCTAGAAATCTCTGAGGTCTCTCAAGTTGCTGCAGGTGCCAGGTAAGGTACATATAAAGGGAGCACTGTACTCAATTATTGGCCTACTGAGGGTCGAGTACAGGGGAGTTATGACCTGTTTTGCACTTGAGGAAATGTCTTTGCTAATGAGGTGAGCAGCATAGAATGCCTTCCTTACCACAGTAGACACATGGTGGTCAAAGTTTAGGCTACAGTCAACTTGCGGTCCCGATTCTCTCACTACTGAGTTGTTAATGTAGGGTACTCTTATTTATATGATAGTCTGCAAGGATATCATTTTTACCAAATGGGATGATAATGCATTTTTAGCACTGAGTTTGAGTCCACGGCTTTGGCACCAATCATTCATTTGTGTAAATCCCTCTTTAAGTATATTGACATCATTTGGGGATTGAGTGTTTACACCCAATTTGCAGTCATCAGCAAATATAGTCAGCCACAGCCAGTCTATTTTTGCCTGAACTTCTGTGAAGTATATTCCAAACAATAGGGGTCCAGCACTGACCCCTGTGGAATCACACTGATGACACATCTGCTGGTCGAGGTAAAGTCGCCAACTTTGACTGAGTATGATATGAAGGTGAGCCAGTTAACAACCCACCTGACAACATAAGAGTTGATATTCAAATGGGGGAGTTTATCAATGATGCCCTAATGTGTGACTGTGTCGAAGGCTTTTGCTAAGTCAAGGTAGGTTTTATGCACATATTTGCCTTCATTTATGGCTCTGGTGATGTTTTTGAAGAAGTCTACCAGGTTTAACAGGCATGACCTGTCTTTGACAAAATCAAAATGTGTCAAATGAAGGGTTTGGAGATCACCTATGTTCTTATTGATGATGCCGTTCCATGCCTTACAGGTAAGGTTGGTTAAGCTTATGGGTCTATAGTTTCTGTAGTTTGAGTCACAATTTTAATATTCTTGTCAAGTGGCATACAACAAATAGAAAAAAAACCTCTTACTTGGAAAACTAGCAATAAAGGGTCAGTGATGCGAATGCTGTTAGGAGCATACAACTACCTCCTGCATGCCAGCATACGAGTGTGTGCATGGTTAAATGGATATATCCACCAGCACACCACACATATAGGTGTCAGTACATCTGTATGCATAAGAAGACACACACAAATTCAGAGGGATGTGTATGTGTGTGTGTGTGTGTGTAGTGGATCTAGAACAACATAAAGATATATACAGCAAATACATTTTAAACAACCAAAGCAATGTATATGATAAGCACATAATGACACATGACAAATGCATTTATTTACTTAATTGTCTATTTTCCAACTTGATAAGAGGGTAAGGAGTCTCATCCACACAGCCATCTGAGTCACAAAATAAGCAAGTTTGAGAGAAGTTATGAGAATTCCAATATTAACAGTGAAGTATACCACTAAAACAGTTAGGTGCACTGCATACAAAGTTTTAATAAAATACATGCATTATTACATATCCAGCATATACAAATTTGACAGACATTCAAGAATGCCTTGAATTGCAAACCGGTCAGTATGACATAGCAGCAACCCTATGGTATTATAACCACATGAATATAAACTTAGATTACATATTGCATGCATACTCATGCACACAGATAGGAAAATGTAGGGAAATATAGAAACTACATTTGCCTCAACTTTCAAATGGTAACCAGTGTAACTCTTCTGCAGTCAGATATTCAGGAAAAGAATGAAAGATCCAAACATTTTACAGCAGTGCAGGGAAGAAAAATAAAACAAATTGAGTTGAATGGAATCAGCATTATACAGACAGTTACTGTGTGATTCCTGAAGAGTGTGAGATAATGGGAAAATACTTTCAGTACAGTAGCAATATTCTAGTCAAAGCTGACTGAATGATTCTTATTGAAATGTTGTAAGATTTTATTCTTCTAGAATCTTAGGACATTTAGGGTTGCCACCTTTTCAAATGCCCAAAGTGGGACATTTTTGGTACAAACGTCAGATTTTGCAGAGCAAAACATACCCACGGCCAGAACAAAGGAGAGAACTTCACTTTTTTTGCCTAAATAAAAGTTTATTCTTGTAGCATTTTAGTTGCTTATTGTGTTTCTTATAACATTTAGGTGTTTCAGATACAGAATAACTGTTTTATGCATCTATTACATAAAATATAGGAAATATTTTTGTCCTAAAATATCAGGACATTTGCCATTTTTTCAATTTTTTTGCAGGACACAACTGTCCAAAGAGGGACTGTCCCTCACAAAGTGGGACAGGTGGTAACCCTAAGGACATTTGCAACGCAGTGGTTTTGTTTCCAAGATGCAAATGTTCAAAGCAATGCTGTCCTGTGAACTGTGGGGGAAACTATCTTATAAATGTATGCTTGCATGAGTGCATGCACTAATAAGCAACACTATTTCTGAACGTATGAAAAATAATTACCAGTGAAGGGAAAAAAGCATGTAGCAACAAGCAAGTAACAAAAAAAAAATATATATATATAACTGCCAAGACTGGGATAATCATTCCACCAAGTTTTACAGAAACAAGCACATACTAAAGATGTAATTTCATTGCTGCAAAGGCTGCAGATCAGAGTGTGACTAGATTAACTAATCTAATAGCCTAAGGGTGGGGGAAGGGAAATACAAAAGAAAAAATGGCAAACTCTTAGCAGTTCCTAATAATAACCATCCCACAGTGAAGTTTGTGACATCTGTCCTACAGTACGTTAACAAGCTTCTCTGAAAATTGTGCCTCTGTGTTAATATGTAACTTACACTGCACTAAAAGATAAACAAAGTACTTTAGTAAGCAGCTGACTTTAGAAACCTGAAATTTAAACAAAGGCAGAATCAAAACAAAAAATCCCTGGGATTGTCCCTTTAAGAAATAGTTTTTCTTGGTGATACAGCACCAGAAGAAAATGTGGAACTAACTGTGCTGGAAGGGGGTAGGAGAATGAAAGACAAAGGATGATAGGTGCTAGTAAAATGTACATAGAGAAATGTGGGTGTGGTGAAATAACCCCGGTGAAAGCTCATAGGTTCTAGTACGCAGGGGAGTGGCTTTTTTGCTATAAATGTAGAGGTAGTGGGGGCGGGTGGTAATAGGGGGCAGGGAGTGGGGCTATTGCAGTTAGCAAGGTTTCCTAGGGGTTTCTAGAACTGTAAGGTAAGTGGTTTAGCTAGTAATTTACCCCATTTTTAGCATTTAAATTTGCTAGTTATAAATCTGCTGATTTTTGGTACAATTTTTAGTAAATGTCCTATATTTAATACTATTATAGGGTATTTTAAGGTTAGGACTACAATAGTTGGAGGGGGGCAGGGGTATACTACACTTTAGTTAGAACTAGCCAATTTGTAATGGGGGCAAATTATTGGTGATTTAGACCCCAGTCAACAGCTTACAGTTTAAAAAGGAGAACAGTACTAATTTTCCACCTTAGCACTTTGTAGTGGGCTGACTTCTGAAAACTGTATTCAGCAGGGTAGTTTCCTTCTTGGGCAGAGAACACTAGTTTGGTAGTTTATATCAGGGGAGCTACCTGGAAAATTAGAGTAAAGCAGGTTAATAAAATGTAAAATAAATATGTAGGTTAGAGACAATACAGCATAGTGAAGTTTAGCTAAAGTCAGGGATAGGGGACTACTAGAAAGACATTGGCAGATAAATATGGCTTCTACTGTACTTGCTTATAGATTAACTCAGAGTGAGTTATTTATCATGTACATAACTGCCGGTCAAAAACGGCTTTTAAGAAACACAGAGCAGTAGTTTTGCTCCTCAATTACGTTAGTTATGGTAGCTACTAAGCTCCATGAAGCTGCGAGCACAGAGAGCTGTTTGTTGTAAATCTAAAGCCAGTAAATGCTTCTCATAAGAAGAAACTAGGCAAAACTTCAAGGACACACTACATTATACTCTACAATTAATTAACTAAAGCACAGGCAATATGAAACACTGACTGAAAGTAGCACATCTATGATTCAAAGCACAGGGCAGACATTTGCAATACATTTAGCTGCCGTTTCAGCTTCAAACATGGCAGGCAAGTTCATTCAGTTCTACTAAAGTTTAATAGAGCAACAGTACACTCTAAAATACAGCAGGGTTTAAGATAACTTTGTTACTGCTGTAATTACAGTAAACTGGACTAGCAGTTACAACTGCATCTACAATAGTCAATGAAAATACTGGTGTTTCTACTGTACGTGAGCTGGGCAAACAGATACAATTAAGTAGACATCAGAACAGTAATTACTAGCATTTCCAATTATAATTAAAGCAGGGCAACAATGAAATAAACCATACCATGAGGATAAGGGCACTGCCGACAGGGTTTAGATGCACCAGGGGTTTGAAAATGGTATGGCTGTCATGTCAGATCCCTGCAACACAGCAAATGGAAATTCAAAATATGATGATAAATTTCCACCAAATGCAGACCATTAAAGTAACAATGTGCCTAAAAGCTCCATTTCTAGACTTTATTGGATTATCCTGGTTTCTATGGTAAGAATTCCCATGAGAAGATTTTAGTGGGTTTTCAAGAATGTCTAAAAACAATTAGCCCATTACAGGGAAACAATGATTCCACTCCCACATTAAGTAAAGGAAGTTTCCAGATGAATGGACCTAGTCATCCTATCCAAAGGCATGCCTCTAATTCTGCCAATAATATTTTAGCAACTGACAACAAGCTCTTAAGATCAGAATTATAACTAGGGTGAAACATAGAGCTCAGCCATCCTGAACACAAAGTGTTATGGGATGCAGCTGGGAGATGCTGATCAGTCTTAAGTGCATTACCATTGCATTTGAGGTCAAAACAAGTGTTTTAGTGCTCTGTAAGTGGTATAAACTGTAGAGGTTGGCCCCCCTATTGAAATGTCGGCACTTGTAATGTCGAGTGCCGAATGACCAAAAGAAAAAGTAAAAAACTCAGGAGAAAAGCAAGTCTTGGACATTGCTCTTCTCCTTCAAACATCTTTTTTATAGTGGGGAAAAGCCGCCACCCCCCCGAACTTATATATATCAACTCCAAGATAGCCATACCTCAGGGAAAAGGGAATTTTCCAGGAAATTGCCATCTCAGACTTGGTATATGTAAGTCTGTTTTTTCAGCCATTCAGTCTCCATGTTTCAGGACTCACTCAAGCAGGTCTCAATATTTAAAATGGTTATCATAGAAGCCACTTATAACAAATGTAGCAAGCAGTTTGTTACAGTTTAAAATGAAAATAATAGCATCTGATGTTGTCTTTTTCATTCTTTCTCAACACATGGGTTCGGATCCTGTCCTCGGATCTGACAGCCTCATACTCCAGGTTAAACTCTCAAGCTCCTCCCTGTAGCCATAATGCCTTTGTCCATTCCCATTACCTCTTCCAAAAACCCCTCTCTAGAAGCATTGGTATTTTTGGAAGCTTTTGATTCTGGCCTATCTACGTCTTGGGTCCCCCCCTCTCGGCAGATGAACTAATTGATTTAGTTTCCCGCCAGGCTTGGAAGGAACAGCATACTATCAAATCTATCCCTAAGAGACCTAACAAATTCTTAGCCCATCCCAAAGACAGACTCCACTAGAGCAAAGGAGTTCTGGTAGATACTATGGTGGTGGCGGCAGCCAGTAAGAAAGAGCTAGCAGAACAAATCTGTTCTGTCCATCCACCAAACAAGGAGTCTAGGGCACTGGACAGAATCGGAAAGCAAGTCTTTGCCTCAGCGACTTTCACCCTGTGGTCCTTAAATTACCTGGCACACTTCACAAGACTTCAGAGAGATTTGACCAAGGAACTATCAAGTGCTCTCTTGCAGTCCATGCCTGCAGAGGATTTCAAAAGAATGTCTTCTCAACTGGCTACTCTCTTGTCTATTTCAAATGCTTCGATGAGGTTAATCTCTCACACAGCTGAATGCAACTCACGAGAGGCTAATTCTGGCATCACCTTAATAAGACATATGCCTAGATGCTGCTATACAACTTTGTAGAGCCCTTTAAGACAGCCTTCATTAATGCCCCCTTGAATGACACATCCTTATTTGATCCATTGGTAAAAGAGACACTTACCTGCAGCAGGAAAGAGGGAAAGACCCTATCTGCCATGGGAATTAAGTTTTCTACCCCTCAACAAACCTTTTTAAGGAATCAGAGAGGTATTAAAAAATGTGGTTCCAAAAATCTCAAGGACCTTTCCAAGATCCACCCAGGACAACTCCTGCAGAGGCATGGAAGGAATTTCCAATGGGAGACATCACCCTAGAGGCAGAGGATGCCCACAGAATCAGGGTTTCCAGAATTTGTTTCTGGACAGACCCTTCCAGCACTTCTGCATGGTTTCTCCATTCCAGGAATGGTTGTTAGACAGCTTAGGCTTTCTCCCTCTGTATGTACTATCATTTTATCTTTAGAAAAGGACTCAACTAAGAAAGTTTATAAGAGCAAATGGAAAATATTCTCAATTTGGGCCCTGAAAAATGAGCTTGATCCGTTTCCTGCTCCTGTTTCTGCAGTACATGAATTTTTGGCAATTCTTTTTTAAGAATGAGCTAGTTTCTCTATGATTAATCTACAACTAGCAGCTATTTCTAATTTTCACACAGGAGACAGCAATTATTCATTGGCATTGCCCAAATTATGCAAAGCATTTCTAAAGGGCATTTTTCTTCTCAGACTACCAGTAAAGGATCCTTCACCTCCCTGGGATCTGACATTTGTATTAATAGGTATAACTCAGAAACCTTTTGAACCTTCAGCTAAAATTGATTTAAAATTCCTTTGATGGAAAACAGTCTTCTTAGTTATCATTACTTCTACAAAGAGGATATATGAACTTCAGGCTGTTTTTACAAAGACCCCTTGCATTATGTTCCAAAAAGATACTGTAACCTTATGGACAAAAACCCTTCATTTTTACCTAAGGTAGCCTCTGAAACATTAACCTGTCCATTCATTCACTAGTCTCCTTTCCAATTTTTTTGAACAAGGGAAAATACACGCTTCATCTTCTTGATGTTCACAGGCAATTATGCTTTTTTCTTCACAGGACAAAACAAATCAGAAAATCAGATCAACTATTCGCTTCCTTTTCACCAAAAAGACTGGGTGCCCCAGTTTCTAAAGTCACTTTAGCTAACTAGATTACTGATTGTATTTCTTGGATATATTCTAAACAAGGCATTCCCCTACCAAAACCACCCAAGGCTCATTCATCAAGATCGATAGCTTCTTCATCTTCCTTTTGGTCAAGAACATCCATTGATGATAATTGAGCAGCAGCCACTTGGTCCAGTACTCATACCTTTGTTACTCATTACAAAATGGATATTGTATCTAGAAAACGAGCCACCTTTGGTTCGGCAGTACTTTGGAATATCCTTCCATGAGGGCCACCAGCATAGCTGGGGACTTTATCCCATGTGTTGAGGGAGAATGCAAAGGACAGCATCAGATTTAAAAGTTATATACTCACCATAACTAGGCATCTGTGTTGTCCATTTTCATTTTTCCTGAACTTCCCTCCCATCCATCCCCCATCTTTAAACCTTCTGGAAAAACCTGTAGGACTGTGTTTTGGAACCTACAGTTCCGGGTTTGAGCCCCTTCTTTTCCTCTCAGCTATTTCTGTCTGTGTCTAGCTATACAGGCCTTATGGCAACAAACTCGATCTAAGGTAATGCGTATGGACTAAGGCATTATGGGTAGGAGGAGCTCGAGAGTTGGAGCTGAAGTCCGGAGTATGCCGCCAAGTTGGATACAAGGATCACATCTGAACCCAAGCTTTGAGAAAGAATGAAAATGGACAACACAGATGCTTAGTTATGGTGAGTACATAACTTTTAATTTTTTTCCCAGTACTACACAATACAGGATTATGCTTGGTGAGTCCACTTCAATGATCTTTTGGCTTTGAGCTACTGGTTTCATCAAGAATAATCTCTACACATTAGCCTGAAAGAATTGAAGGCAGTATTCAGAAATTTGATGGCATTTCAGGGTACCTTTCTCTTAGGTTATCTTCAGTACAGTCAACACCAAACTAATATGATATTTTACAAAACAATGGAGCAAGAGATCTTTCCAGCTTAACAGAGACACTTTAGATCTGCATTGGATCATTTAATACACTTTACAACTCTCAGTAGCTTCTAGGAGTCCAGAACCAGTTAGCAGACTTACCAGGAGACAAACAGCTCAGACTCAGTAATGGAAAACAAGAGTCACAGGTTGTTCAGGAACTTATAGAATCACAGCTATTCCTCAATCCCAACAAAACAAGGGGAAATTACTATTACCTCCATAAACAAGATATTGGTTGAAGAAGTTATCATTGCCAAGTTTCAAGTTATAATTATCTTTCTGCAAACTACACTTTGAAAAACAATTTAACTGCATAACTTCTAAAACCCATAAAAAGCTATGCCTGCATCATAAATCTAAACCTTATTTAACCAACAGAGCATAATTACACACATCCCAAATACTACTAATATCTGTCCTGCCGTATTTTTCATCTAGAATAGCTAAGGCTCCAAAAATCCAGTTACAAAAACAATAAACATATAACAAGGTATGTGTGTATGTGTGTGTGTGTGTGTGTGTGTGTGTGTGTGTGTGTTTGTTGTGTGTGTATGTGTGTGTGTGTGTATATATCTAAAATTAATACTCAGTCCACACAAACGTCAACATGCTCATCGTCAACACACATTGACAAAAACACATCAATGTACCACTGAGCATGCTCCAAGGCTAAGCCTCGGAACATGCAAAACAAAAAATGGTGTCTTTTCTACCCTGCACATCCCCTACTAATTATTTATACTAACTCCGAGATCACGTGAGATATATATATATATATATATATATATATATATATATATATATATATATAGACACACATACATATACACACACACACACACACACACACACACACACACACACACACACACACACACACACACACACACACACACCCTCTTAACTATATATACCAACTCAGGGACTGCACTACAGTGGAGAAAGGGCATAATTCCCCATGTCGGGCAAGTGTTTACATGCCCTGGTTAAACTTTGGCCGTTTGGTGTTTCTTGGCTCGGGATTCTCGTCTCGAGATTGTCATCTTTGTGATTTTCAGAAGTTGAGATATACAAGGGGGACCCATATACACACATAAAGGTAGATGTAAGTATGGATACACATATGCACACACACCACAGATGTTCCCAGCAAAACCCACCACACTTACACCCTTCAAAAAATAAAAAGGCTAGGCCAACAATGCCGTCTCACACTTAGTCAACTAAAATAAAATAAAATTCTATTTAAACTAAAATAATGTCCATCCACAGCCTCTGTTGTAGAAAGATGTACTCTGTTTAGGAATCACAAAACCAAAACCTCTTAAAATTGTTTAATTCTGGATTTCCAAGATGGCTGCACATTGAGTAACAGCTTAATTCTAGCTCTCCCTTTGTGAAAACAGAAACTTAGCAGTGAAAGCCAGTGGACCTAAATTTCTGGGTAAATTTCAGTAACTGGCTAGTAAGTGCGCTGCCTGGATGCCAGGAAGAAAGAAATACAGAGGACCTGAAGAAAAATCAGCTGCAGAAGGTGACAAAGAAACATTGATTGGGAAAAATACTGCAGCTGTTCATCAAAAAGGAGAGCAAGCTCCAGACATAACTTCCAGTAACCTAGAGGAAAGTATATGACAACTGCACACAGACCTGATTAAAATAAACAAAACACTGATGAAGTATATCAAATAAACAAAAGATAAGGTAATAAAACTGCAACACTCAGAGGTCAAATTGAAGAAAAGGCTGGCTGAATATGAGACTGAACAAGAAGAGATGTTTAAAAAAATAATAGAAATATAGGGCAGAGAACATAGGAAAAAAACATATTGTCTGCTGTACTAGAGAAACTAGAAGGAACAGACTGTAATCATTTTATGAAAACACAAATAAGCAACTGGACTAGTGTTCCACAACAGAAATTGTTAATTGAAAGGGCAATTCATGTGTATGCTCCAAACCTGGCTATGACAAAGCAACCAATACCTTTAATAGTAAAGATTAAAGATGCAATTTTACCAACAGAAGGAGTTGATTCTAACAGAACTAGTGGCAGAAGGACAAAGTACTAAACGTGTGAGACAGCAGAGTGTTTGTGGAGAATGACTACAAATTGCACACCAGGCAGAAGAGGAGTAATTTTATTCCATTATTCAGGGAATGTTGAGAAGTAGGCATCAGATTCAAACTGCTGTACCCAGCTATATTCAAAATATTTTTCCCTGGCGGGACAAAATAATTTTTGTTGAAGTACATGTTAAGGAAGAAATACAAAAGTTTGTCCAACAAAAAGTGAGCTGTGAAACAGAAGGAGATTCTGCTTCTTGTTCTTCTGGTAATACATACCACAGAAAAACTGAACCAGTGAAACCTTTTCCAATGTTTCAATGGAAAAATGCTTGAGAGAAGGGAAAAAACATGAGTCAACTAGAAGAATCGAGAGTACGTTGGAAAGGAAGGAGATACAGGATTTGGGAGACGAAGATGAACAGAAATAGAACAAGAAAATCTGGAAATATTGGACTTTCTTGGAGTTTGTAATACTTGCAGGGGACACTTAAGCATATGTTCTACTTCATGCCATTAATGTTTGGAGAATAAAATCAATAACTCAGAAATGGATAGATGTGGATTTACAAAGCAATAATTATATTTGTGAAACATGACAGAACAAGAAAATCTGGAAATGTTGGACTTTTTTGGACTTTGTTAAATTTGTAAGGGATTCTAAACCATATGCCCTCCTTCATGTCATTAGTGTTTGGAAAAATACTGAGGTGAGAGGAAGAGAAGGGAGAAAGTTAACTGTAAGTCCATTTTTTTTCTTAATTCTTCTATTTTAATAGTGGATGGTTTATTTTGCATGATATAAAGTAAAGTTTTCTCAGTTATTTTTAAGTGCAATGGGAATGCTAATGTAAATAGGTGTTCCTGTTTTTATCTTTTTTCCCTTTCTCCATTCTTCTCTCTTTCTCCTTGTTCAGTTTTAAGAATTGTAAGCACTACAGTGCAAAAAAAAAGCAGAAGTAGAAAAATCTGCTTGAAAGTGGATGTCAAAAGACAAAAATAGTGTGCTTTTCTCATTCTTGCATAGGGGAATGACTCGGTTAAGGCCATTAACTTAACCTAGTAACAAGTTTTAAGAGAAAACAAGCAAATAAAAAAGAATATTGAATATTATAAGGCTTTTTTCGAGTAAACAAATGTATGCTTGGCAGTTTTGTATTCAATTCTACTGTCTCTAGCAGACAATCTGATAAAGAGAAATGGCTTGGAGAAAATGTTTTCTGAAAGCATTCAATTGCTGTCTCAGCTGAGAGAGCTATAAAGATAAGACAAAGCCAGACAGCACTTAGTTGAAGCACAGTGTGTACCATGCATCTTAGCATAGATAACCTTTCTTTCAGGTTATCTCAAGTCTCTATATGTGGCTGTTAGTTTGGAACATGTGTTCCTATTACCAGAGTAAAATGTTAATATTTGAAGATGTACATAGTTGTGTGTTTTTGTTATTATGTTAATAGGTTATAGGGGGTATTGATGGTGTGTCTGTATTTTTGTTTGAGGGCTTTCAATAAAACAAAAAAGTTTTGTAAGATGTGACATAGGCTGAAATGGAGATGAGAAGAAACAACTGTATAAAAGATTGCATATATGCATGTAACAGAAAAGCTGGAACTACACATCTAACAAAAAATCTATTATACATAATAGGTGGAAATAATAACTTTTCAATATCTTTAAATATCAATGGTCTCACAGATAAATACAAAAAAGAAAGTAGCAAACAATATTAAAAAATGTAGAGTGCAAATAGCTATGTTTCAGGAGGCACACTTGGAAAGAACTGAATGTGTGAATTTGATAAAGTTTTTCAGGATGGTTATTCAATGGAATACCTGGGGCAAAGGAAGAGAGGGGTACTTATATTAATTGCAAGAAGAGCTCCTGTTGCCTTGTCAATGTATTATATTTATCGGTGCAGATCTAGACACTATTTCTATGATGGCTCGCCTTTCGCCTGATAGAGTCTCTGTCCTCAGACAGCAAATAGTCAACCTTCTTCCCAGGAACAAAGTAAAAGCAAAAGTAGTCCTAACACTTCTTGGAACCATGGTGTCAGCTATTACTCTTGTCCCTCTAGCCAGGATGCACATGAGAATCCTTCAGTAGCTTCTGTTTGCTCAATGGTCTCTTCAAGAACTTCCTATGTCCCATCAGGTAATGATAACGGATTCATGCAAGAGTGATCTCCAATGGTGGCTTCAGTCTGATCATGTGACCATTGGAAGAACCTTTATTCTACAACAACCTGTTGCTACTGTGACCACATACGCTTCTCAGATAGGGTAGGGGGCATTATCTAAGAAGAACAGTCCAAGGCACATGGCAAGAATACAAGGCTCAGTTGCACATCAGTGTTCTAGAGATGAAAGCAGTGCTTCTGGAGTTGCAAGCACTTCAGGACTTTCTTCCACTAGGAACAATTGGAATCCAGTCAGACAACATGTTGGTAGTCTGGTACATAAACAAACAAGGAGGAACCAAATCATACCTCCTTTGTCGAGAGGTACTGAGAGTATGGCAATGGGCAATCTCTTCCCAACGTTTTCTGGTAGCAATGCATATCCCTGGGAAATCCAGCGTGATAGCCGACAAGCTCAACAGGGCGATTTTAACGCCCCATGAATGGTCTCTGAAACAGAGCATAGCGGACAAGATATTTTGAACCTGGGGCCAGCCTTGCTATGACCTATTTGCAACCCCCTGAATACCAAATGTAGCAGCTACTTTGCCCTAATCCCCCAAGTGGGGGAGGCACCGAGAGACACACTCATCCACGATTGGCCCTCAGGACTACTGTATGCCTTCCCTCCCTTTCTGCTAATTCCCCAAGTCATTCAGAAAGCCAAGATCTTGGGAAGCAGGCTAATTCTCATTGCTCCATACTGGCCTCATCAGATTTGGTTCCCCTTCCTCTGGCCTCATCTTCAGGAGAAGCCATGGGCTCTGGACCTAGTCTCAGACCTTCTGACTCATATGTCAGGTGCACTTCATCCTTCTCTCCAGACCCTCAATTTGACAGCGTGGCTGCTCCACTTCCATAGTCAGGCTTCAAAATTTTACTCCAGCAGTCAAACATATTTTGGTCTCTTCTCATAAGGCTTCCACCAGAAAATTGTATTCCAGCAAATGGAAGATATTCTCCTACTGGGCAAGAGCGAGAAACATAGATCCCTTCTATGCCTCTGTTAGTTCACTTTTAGAATTCCTGGTAGAACTTTTTCAGCAAGGCTCTGCTGCAGCCACAATTAAAGTCCAATTAGCTGCAATTTCCAATTATCACATCAGTGAATACACTCCTAATCTCATGTCACACAGGCTGTATAAAGCATTTTTAAAAGAAACTTATTTGTTGAGACCTCCCATTAAAGAACCTCTCTCACCTTGGGACCTAAATTTCATTCTTACTTATCTGACTTTAACCCCTTTTTAGCCTGCTTCTTCATGTGATCTAAAGTTTCTCTCCTGGAAGACCATCTTGATAGTGGCCATTACATCTGCACGTAGAGTCTCAGTGTTGCAAGGTCTATCAATTAAACCACCATACCTAATCTTTCATAAGGGTAGAGTATCCTTGAGGACTAATCCATTTTTCATGCCAAAAATCTGCTCTCAAACCAATCTGAACCAGTCTATTGAACTTCCAGTTTTCTTTCCTAATCATACCAACAAGGCAGAATACAAGCTACATCAGTTGGATGTACAAAGGCAACTGAGATTTTATTTACATAAAACCAAAAATTTCAGGAAAACAGACCAGCTATTTATTTCCTTCTTTCAAGCAAAGCAAGACATATCAGTCTCAAAACTTACACTTTCAAATTGGCTTACCAGTTGTATTACTTTTATATACATATACACTTCAAACAGTAAACGTTTACTTTTCAAAATCATCAAAGGCCATTCAACTAGAGCTCTAGCAACATCCTATCCTTACTATGCTAGACTATCTATGGACAGCATTTGTGCAGCTGCTACATGGGCCAGGCCCCATACTTTTATTACTCATTGCAAGGTAGATTTAGCCTCCCGGGACAGAGCTTCTTTTGGGTCCACAGTGCTCAAAGGTGTACTCCCATGAACCACCCAGGAAAATGGTGCTAGGGACGCTGTCCCATCCAGTAAGAAAGAAGGTGAGAGGGACAACATAACATAAAGAAGTTATGTACTTGCCATAACGTTCCATGTTTGTTGTCCTCTCTTGCCCTTCTTTCTTACGTCCCTCCCTCCTTCCCCCAACCAAGGCATCTAGGGGACTCAGATGAGAGTTTTTTTCTTTCCTCCTACTGAGAGAGTTCCTTTGAAATTGCTTGTTTTTTATATGTACTGCCTATATATATATATATATATATATATATATATATAAATATATATATATATATATATATGCTTTTTTTTCATGTTATGTAAAATAGGAATATACATTGCATTTATGGGTAGCAGCAAACAAGATCTGGGGGTTACTCTGATGCATTATGGGATAGCCATTGAGCCATGAGCTAAGTCAGAGACTTCGAGCTAGTGTATTGGCTGAGTCGGAGACGAGTATCGGCTTCGGACCCATCTAGTAAGAAAGAAGGGCGAGAGAAGACAACAAACATGGAACGTTATGGTAAGTACATAACTTCTTTTTTTAATACAAAAAGCATTTTTATTGGATTATTACTTGTGATGTAGGCAATCATACATTTATATAAATGAAAACAAACTATATTGATGTATTTTCAATTGCAAAAGTTATACATTGCGTGTAATCTTCTATACATTTACTGTCAGTCAAACATTACATAGCCCATTCAATTCCTGCTTTCCTTTAAACCTTATTCCTCTTCCAAAGCATTGATGTTAAGTTGTCAATCTCGCCTTCATTCTTGCTGGATGGGTTCGGAGCCGACTCGGCCAATACTAAAGCTCGAGAGCTAATTCCACCGGCTCGAGGCTCCCCTATATCCCACAATGCTAGGCAGTAACTACCCAGATCTCGTTTGCCGCTTAGCTGACGAGGTGCTTCTTCTACCGGCTCTGGCAGGTTAGTAAGTTTTCTTGTTCAGAAACTTCTATTTCAACCCCTATTTTTTTTCCATTTAGTATAGTTTTATTTAAAGTATTCCATTAGTTTAAATCGGGTTCCCCTTTTTGTGTCAGAATTCCCTTTTTATTCCCTTCTTAACTTTTAGGCCTTTGGCCCTCTCCCTCTCCTTCCCCTAGTCCTTCAGTGTGACTGGATTTTTATTTTGGTTAAGGGTGTGTTTGTGTGTTGTGTTTGTGTTTTTCTTCACTCAGCTTTTAGGATGTCTAAAGACTCCAAGGTCTCAGGCTTCAAGAAGTGTGATTCGTGCTGTCAGAAAATGTCTCTGACAGACGGTCACACTTCTTGTGTATATTGCCTGGGACCTTTGCACCTGCAGGACTCATGTGCTGTGTGCCATGCATTCAGCCCTAGAGTCCTGCAGGAACGCAAAAATAAATTGATTCTACGTGGCTTGTTAAAGCCTGAAGGCCCCCCGACCCAGTCTGTGTCGGGGAAGCCTTCTAAGACTTCCAGACCGTCGGCTCCAGTTTCAGAGCCATCCCCTGGAAGCATTAAAACGGCTTCGACATCGGCTCCGGCTGGAGCCGATATTTCCAAATCTCATACCATCAACTCGGCTCCGGCTGGAGCCGAGGTTGACAAGACTCAGTTGGCTCCGATAGGCTTATCGGAGCCACCTTCAAAGAAGAGGTCTAGGTCCCCTTCCATCGGCTCCATCCATTCGGCACAGGGATCTCCTCTTTTATCGGAACGGAGCCATAGGTCTCATTCTTCTCGGTCCTCCAGGATGTCCAACCATGATTTACAAAGGGTGGTGAGTAGACTTCTCAAGTCCGAGGCACTGGCCCAAATGCTGCATAGCCCTACTCAACAGTCAGTGGCTATTTCCATCCCTGATTTTATTTCTCCTCCGACTCCTTTGAGTTCGGAGCCGGGGCTCATCGAAGCCGTGGCTGTCGGTGCTTCGGAGCTGATACCTTCCCTTTCAGCTCCGTCGTCTGCTCCGATTTCCTCATTGGAGGGATCTCGGCACCGGGCTTCCCTCGTCGGCTCCGAGGGGTCGAGTGGCATCGGACCCTTGTTCGACCCCGTTCTCCCTCTTGGAGCGTTGGCACTGGTGAGTTCGGCTCCGACATCGGCCTCGGAGCCATCCCTGTCGGTGCCGGGGGGGGTCCTTGTCTCCTCGGAGCGGGGACCTCCGGCCTTGCCTGATAGGGGCTCCTTCGAGGTCATGCGGAGCGTGCTAGACCCAGTGTCTACCCCACAGTCGGCTCAGTCAGCTCCTCCCTCTTCAGTGCCTGCGGTGATTTCTACCCATCCCCTTGTATCAGACCGCAGAGAGCCAGCTCCTCAGGTTTCCCCATTGGGAATTTCCTCCTCTTCCGAGGCCTCTCCTGATCCGGTAGGAGAACCCCCTCAGAAGAGACAGTGCAAGAGGAAGCACATTGACTCCCCTGAGTCTATCACCTCTGACACTGACTTGGAGGAATCTGAAGGTTCCCCTCGGTCTTCCTCTGAGGATGTCTCCTTTGCTGACATCCTTGAAATCCTGAAACAGAGGGGGAACTGGCCCGCCCTTAACCATTCAGAGGACGAGTCAGTTTACCTTGAGGCGTTTGGCTCTCGCCCTTCCACCTCCTGGGTGTCCGCTCCCTTTGACCCCCTTATGGAAGTGGTAGCAAGGAAGGCTTGGACGGCCCCTGATTCAGTGGAACCTACCCCAAGGAGGCCGTCAAAATTTATTACTGCCCCTAAGGAGAAAGAGTTTCTATCAAAAGGTGTCTCTGTTGATGCCATGGTGGTGGCCGCAGCCACTAAGAAGGAGTTAGCCGATCCTTCGGTACCTGTCCATCCTCCTAATAAGGAGTCTAGGACCATGGACAGGTATGGTAAGCGGATGTTTTCGTCAGCGACCTTTTCAATGCGGTCGCTGAACTACTTGTGTCACTTCACCCGTCTCCAGAGAGATTTGCTCAAAGATATGGGTGAGGCTATACAGGATCCAACAGCTGAGGGGTTCCAAGACAAAATGAACTCCCAGTTGGCAACCCTGAATTCGATTGTTAACTCCTCCATGCTGCTTATCTCATATGCTGCTGATGGGGCGAGTAGGGCCGCAGGTACAGGTGTAGCTTTACGACGTCATGCCTGGATGCGGCTTTGCAATTTTGCGGACCCTTTCAAGGCGTCCTTCACCAATTCCCCACTTTGATGGCTCAACATTGTTTGGTCCTCAGGTGAAGGATACATTGACTAGGTGCGAGGTGGAAGGTAAGACTCTCTCTGCCGTGGGAGTCCGTTTTTCCACCCCTTCTAGACCTTATCCAAAAGGTCAGAGGGGAGGAAAAATGTGGTTCCGCAAACCTCAGGGAGTCTCATCTGACGCACAAGGTTGATTCCCCTCTAGATGCAGAGGGGGGAATAACAATAGACGCCACCCTAGAGGCAGAGGAGGTCCGCAAAACCAGGGTAGCAGAGAAACTTTCTCTGATAAACACTTTCAGCATCCCTGAGGAGCTGCCCGGCTGTCCACCTTCGGAGGCAGTCGGGGGAAGATTATTACTGTACCCAAAAGCCTGGCTTTCCCTCACCCAAGACAAATGGGTACAGTCAATCATATCCGAGGGTTACAAAATTCCCTTTATTCACATCCCATCCCAACCCAAAGGATCCCTTCCAGATGTTCCACCCAGTCTAAGGGAACAAGCAGCACTAGAAACATCAAAGCTGCTATCAAAAAGAGCTATCCAATCAGTCCCAGCAGACCAGCAAGGATCCGGAATCTACTCCAAATTCTTTTTGGTACGAAAAAAAACAGGGGACTGGAGACCTATACTGGATCTCAGCAAGTTAAACAATTATATCAAAAAAACAAAATTCCGGATGGTCACGCTACAGTCCATTCTACCCTTCTTGGGTCAGGACAATTGGATGTGCTCGATAGACCTTCAGGACGCGTACTACCATATCAAAATGCACAGATGCTCCAGGAGGTTTCTCCGCTTCAGGCTGGGAGCCAGTCACTACCAGTTCAGAGCCCTGCCCTTTGGTCTCACTACAGCCCCCCGAGTGTTTACCAAATGCATGGCAGTGGTCGCGGCTCACTTGAGACGTCAAGGATTCCAGGTGTTTCCATATTTAGATGACTGGCTCCTTACCGCCACCACCAGACATCAACTGCTTCTATCCAGAGACTTCACCATCCAAACTTGCCAAGCTCTAGGCATTTCAATAAATTTCGAAAAATCTGCCTTGTCGCCTTGTCAATCTATTACCTTTATAGGCGCCACCTTAGACACACTCAATCTTTCTGCCAGACTTACAGAGCAAAGAGTGTTAGATATCCGCAAACAAGTTTACCTTCTATTACAATGCAACAAGGTCAAAGCCAGGGTAGTCTTGAAGGTATTAGGACTCATGGCAGCTACTATCACCCTTCTCCCCTTAGCTCGTTTCCACATGAGGATCCTCCAATGGATGCTGTTTGCTCAATGGTCCTTCCAACAGCTCCCGATGTCTCACATCATATTAATAACTCAATCATGCAAGAATCACCTGTCTTGGTGGATCACATCACCTCAAGTTCTCCAAGGCAGACCTTTCATTCCCCCCCCCCCAGTCGCCACGGTGACAACGGACGCTTCCCTGATCAGGTGGGGGGGCATTATCAGGGCAGGACAGTCCAGGGCACGTGGCAACCTTTCGAGTGCCACTTGCACATAAATGTCTTAGAGATGAGAGCAGTGCTTTTAGTGTTGCAAGCCCTTCAGGACTCTCTTCCCATAGGGACTATTGCAATTCAGACGGACAACATGTCCGTAGTGTGGTACATCAACAAACAGGGCGGAACCAGATCCTACCCCTTATGTCGAGAGGCACTCAGACTTTGGCAGTGGGCGATTTCTTCTCAGCGTTTTCTGATAGCAACGCACATTCCCAGGAAGTCCAACGTGATTGCAGACAAGTTAAGCAGGGCCACTCTCATGCCCCACGAGTGGTCTCTGAAGAAATCAGTGCTGGAAGAAGTCTTCCAAAGATGGGGCCAGCCTTGCTGCGATCTTTTTGCTACTCCCCAAAACAGCAAGTGTCACGACTTCTTCACTCTCTTCCCGTTACCAGGCCATCCCACCAGAGACGCTCTAGTCCACGATTGGCCCCGGGGACTTCTGTATGCTTTTCCCCCTTTTCCAATGATATCTCAATTAATTCAGAAAGCTATCGTCTTGAGAGTTACAATGATTCTCATTGCCCCTTACTGGCCTCGACAGATATGGTTTCCGTTCCTCCATCATTATCTGTTGGAGCAGCCTTGGCATCTGGACCCGGTGCCAGATCTGTTGACCCACCAGTCCGGCCAGCTGCACCACTGCCTTCATTCTCTCAACCTCACAGCGTGGTTTCTCCAATTCCTACCCTAGCCAGGCTTCCCTTAATCTCTCATTCGGTCCGAAACATCCTGATAGCCTCTCACAAATCTTCTACCAGGAAGATTTATAATAGTAAGTGGAAACGTTTTTCCTTCTGGGCAGCATCAAAAAATATAGACCCCTTCACTGCACCTATCCAGTCTATCCTAGACTTTCTGGCAGAGCTCTTTCATTTAGGCTCTTCTTCATCTACCATTAGAGTACAACTAGCTGCTATATCTAATTTTCATGTAGGTGTCTCAGACTCCAGTATCATGTCCCATAAGCTCTGCAAAGCCTTTTTAAGAGGTGTTTTTCTGCTCAAGCCCCCAATCAAAGATCCCCCACCTCAATGGGACTTGAATTTGGTTCTGGCATCCTTGATCCTCCCCCCCTTCGAACCAGCGGCTTCATGCCCTCCTAAGCTGCTCTCATGGAAAACACTTTTTCTAGTAGCCATAACTTCAGCTAGAAGGGTATCTGAACTTCATGCTCTGTGCAGTCATCCTCCTTACTTAGTTTTCCACAAAGATAAGGTGTCCCTCCGGACTAATCCGTCCTTCTTACCTAAGGTTTCCTCTGAGACAAACCTGAACCAAACGATTGATCTCCCCGTCTTCTTCCCTGACTATTCCAACAGGTCGGAACAAAAGTTACATTTTCTGGATGTTCACCGCCAACTTAGATATTATTTAGACAGGACTAAACAGTTCAGGAAATCTGATCAGCTTTTCCTGTCTTATGCGGAAGGGAAATTGGGCCTTCCAGTTACTAAAGTGTCCCTTTCAAGATGGCTTACCTCTATAATTACCTTCATCTATGAAATCAGACATCAAAAACTGCCTTCAAGACCTAGAGCTCATTCAACTAGGGCATTAGCTACATCTGTAGCTTTTCAGGACAGGCTGCCAATAGATTCCATTTGTGTAGCAGCCACTTGGGCTTCTCCTCATACCTTCATTTTACATTACAAATTGGATATGGCCTCCAGAAACCGTGCCAACTTTGGTTACACTGTTCTCAAGAGTCTGTTCCGATAGGCCACCTGGAATAAGGTGCTAGGGACGTGGTCCCATCCAGCAAGAATGAAGGCGAGATTGACAACTTAACATTAAGAAGTTATGTACCTACCATAACGTTCCATGTTAGTTGTCTTCTTCTCGCCTTCTTTCTTGCGTCCCACCCTCCTTCCCCCTAGCCTGGACAGACCGATAGGAAATTTTGGGATCTTCCTTTGAAGTTTTCCTTCCCACATGTTCTACCACCTCTATTCCCTTTTTTTATGTTTGTGGTAGCTTACATTCAGGTTTATATAGAGGTGGGTTCCTTTTTCTCCATACTGTGGAGACCAGAACTGCTTGGTTTAGCTATCAAACGAGATCTGAGTAGTTACCGCCTAGCATTGTGGGATATAGGGGAGCCTCGAGCCGGTGGAATTAGCTCTCGAGCTTTAGTATTGGCCGAGTCAGAGCCGAGGATTGGCTCCGAACCCATCCAGCAAGAAAGAAGGCGAGAAGAAGACAACTAACATGGAACGTTATGGTAGGTACATAACTTCTTATTTAGGTTCATAGATTAGTAGTAGGCTAACTGCTCTTAAGGCCATTTTAAGCCTATCCATGTACCCCATGTGAGAATCAAACGCATGTTGTGTTTGTAAGGTAAACATCTTAATCATTATGCCAACCTTTTATTTTGAATATATTGTAACCAGAATTCCCATTTTTTCAGTGTAATTTGCTCCTACCATTTTCTAAAGATCCCACTTCCAGTTCTTTTATCTCTGTTATTATATTCACCACTTTTAATACTGTTGGTTTGGACTTTGTTTTTCATTTTCCAGTAATTGCTTTTTTTTGGCAGCCACCAGAATTAAACTCAGCAAGGCCTTACTATGTCTAGGCAATTCAGGTCTTTTATTATAGCTCATAAAATAATTTCCTTAGTTACACCTATTTGTTTACCCTGTATTTCTGACAGAGTATTTTGTAGGGAATTTATAAAGTCTGCCAACTAATTACACTCCCAAAAATATATTCCTAATTACCTCTTTCTTCCCCATCACATGTCTAGCATTTGCAGTCTACTTGAGGAAAAATTCTTTGGAGTCTGCTTGGGGAATAAAAATACATGTGTAGACACTTCCAAGCAAAAATCCTAAATCTTCTAGACTTTGTTGCATATTTGGGAGCCATACATATATCCTCCCATTGTTTCTTTGTGAATTGCTTATCCAGTCTCTCTTCCCATTCTTTCTAACCTCCTCTGATTGATTCCTGTAGTTATCATACAATATTTTATATGCTGTACAAGTTATCATTTGGCTTCTGTTCTAGATTCAACTAAAAACTCTGTCAGTGGTGGTTGTTCACTTAGGATCCCCAATTCCTTTCTCTTTGCCTATATTCTGATACCACTCCTTAATAGAGAAGACAGTCTCTAGCCTGCAGTCTAAATGCATTCTTGGCCTCTTCCAATTATGTTACCTTTCCCTGTCTAATTATTTGCTCTGAATTCATTTGGTTCCTTTGCAATTTTTTCCAGTAAATTACATACCCCTTTTCACCTCTTGTCTTTATTCCTAATTGCAGTCATCCCTATCGGCAGAATGTCCTTTCTTCGTTCTCTTTGTGGCCTAATTCTTAAAATACTTTCTGCTGCTTTAAGAATATAATATTCTGTGGAAAACAGCCTTTCTTTTTTTTTTTTAAGAAAAAAGTCTTTTACATCAGGAAATACATTCTTTCAGGAAATCAAATCAACTTTTTGTTTCCTTTAAGAAAGGCAAAGTAGATCTGCCTATAGCCAAACAAATCTTGTCAGAGCTGTTTGTCATTTGGGTACTTTTCCATTATTGGGGCAACACTGTTAATACGAGCATTCAGCTGTGATCCAGTCCCTTAACTTGTCTGTCAAGCACATATGTGTAAAACAATCTTTGATATAATAATTAGTTTGCAAACAATAACAGTTAATTCCAACTGTTACACACATTTGCTTAACAGACGCTTCAGCATACTGCATTACCACTGAACCATCACATGAAACTGGTGCCCCAATACATTACACAGACAGAGAGTTAAAAAATAAGGCAATTCCTCATATTTGTATAACAGTTCTGTCTTTCTGTCTGAAAAGTAATATTATGGCGATATATACACCACTTTACTTCCATGAACTTAACTATCTATGTTTGATCCTTGAGCTGCTTGTTGAATCAGACCTGACAAAAATAGTGCTCCAGCCTCGAGCCCCTTCATGTCTTTTCCTCCTACAATGCACCTTTTTGTGAAGCTTCCCCAGATCTTGTTTGCTGCCTCAGATTCAGACATGGTTGCAACTCCAAGTTAAACTAAGTGCTCTGCCTCTATATTTCTAATTTCTGCTACTTTCATTACTTATTCAAAAGCTTACAGTCAGTGTTACTGTATTCTTACTAGATCTTCTGCTTTCAGCACTTTGGATTGCTTTTTGGTAGCTTTTTCTTTTGGTTTATTCTTGGGCCGCAGGCCTGCTTGCCTTCCTAGTAAAAAACAAAATTCTTCCTTATGCAGTAGTTGCTGATGTTGTCTTCCGGACTGTAGTTCTTGCTGATAGTTTTAGCAAATTCCTCCCTTTATATACAAGACTTTGTCATTCTGTGCGGTATTTCTAGTCTGTATTCTTTGAGTTGTCAGTTTTGTATTGTACCTATTGTTATACTGTGGATCCAAGGATAAGGAGGAGAGCTTCAAGAAATGCCTTCAATGTGGGCATAAGATCCCTCCCATGATTCACCTGACCAGTGTGTGGCTTATTTTGGGGTAAAACATTTGACTGCTGATCACTCCATCTCCAAGATGTTTGGTCAGCGAGTCTTGTCAAACAGGAGATATAAATTGTTTCTCTTGGGCTTACTACCTCCATATTCAGAGGCAGAAAAACATAGAAAATACAACAAAAGGTCCAGAGGTAAGGATAGGGATTTGAACCCGAAGGAAAGCTGGTCTGTGGAATCCCATAATGTAGGACCATAAAAATAGCTGAGTTGGAACCAACTACTTCTGTGGCTCTTTTGAGATCCTTATCATTCGCACCACCTTCCTTGGAGCTGATTATTATTTTGGATAAATCTCTCCATTGCATAGTTTTAGCCACTTCTGGGAGAGAGAGGTCTCAAGACTTCCTTTCTGGCCTGTATCTCAATCTTCCATCACATCCTTTCAGAGTGCATCATTTGATATGAAACTGAATCATATGGTGAGGGCTGTCATGAAGACATAAATAGATATGGATGTTCTCCTTTCCCCTTCCACTCTGAGGGCTTAAAAGGCTGGTCCCTCGTTTCCCTTTCTGGCTCTTTTTCTGGTCTGACCCAAAGATCCAGTGGTGTTGGGACCAATCCCTCACACCCAGACCCTGTCTCTTTGGAGCTGATTACACTCCTGCATTTAATGCAGAGGACCTCTTGACTCCAAAACCTTTTGATTTTAATGGCCCTCGGGACCTATGCCCCAACACTGATATTTTGGCGCCATCCTTGGACCCAACTTGAATGATGCCATTTTCATTATTGGAACTGGCCTTTCAGGCTAAGGGTCAATCTTAGCTGTCAGTTCTGGGGTTGCCCTTGTCAAAGCTACCTATCCCAACACTCATTGGGCAATCCTTGGATCAGGCAGACACTGGTTCAGCCTTTGAGGTTATGGGAAGGATTATAACTTATCCTCCTAGAACTACAGTATAATCTTTACTGGTGTCAGCCCCTCCCAGAGACACCCTTTCATCTTTGTCTGAACCTTCTTACATGTCCCAGGGTCAAAAGAACTGCCCAAGTTCAGGAACAGTCCTCTGATGACTCAAACTCACCCCCATTTTAGGCTCCTAGGAAGAGGATGTGTAAGAGGTGATTTACAGACTCTCTAGATCTGTCAGTCACTTCAGATGCTTACTTGGAGGGTCAAGAGTGACTCCCACAGTCTGCACAGGAGGACTTCACTTTTAGTGAGATCTTGGAACTCATGGATCAAGGAGGAAATTCAACCAAAGACCCACCCTATCAGGATGAGCATGTACTTTTTCAGTCATATGGTTCAGCTCCCTCTACTTCTTGGGGGATACATCTTGTGGACCTCCTTATTGACCTGACCACCAGGAGAGCATGGCAAGAGCCTAATTCTTTGAAAGGCATACCAAGAAAACCTGACAACCCTTTTGGTCCAAGAATCCTCAAGTTAATTCCATCATTGTGGCAGTGGCTACCAAGAAAGAGCTGACAGATGGCATCCATTATCCATCTGCTCAACATGGAGTCTAGGAGAATGGACAGGATGGGGAAGTGGGTTTATGCTTCTGCCTCATTTGCTTTGTGGATTTTGAGCTACACTACTCACATGACCCGCTTTCTGAGACATTTGGGATAACAAGAATTAGCCTTGCAGAAAAGGCTGCCCACTGAATTTGAAAAACAGCTGGCAACCACCATGGACACTATGTTTAATATTACTGGCCTGTCCATGCAGCTCTTACATATGTAGCCAATGGAGCAGTGAGAGTTACAGGCACAGGAGTCACCATGAGACAACATGCCTGGTCTTGTCTTTATAATATTGTGGACAGTTTCAAAGCCTCCTTTATAAATGTCCCTTATGATAGATGTTCCTTGTTTGGTCCACCAGTCAAAGAGAGAATGCAAAGGTGCAAACAGAATGGAAAGACACTGTCTTCATAGGCATTAAATTTAAAACATCTCAGCGATCTTATATCAGGAACCAAAGGTGGTCCAAATCCCTGTATTTTAGGGAGTACTGGCATCAACTGTTTGAGTCCACATCTGACAGAGGTGGCCATGACAGAGGCAGCCCTGTTAATGGGTGCAGTCACAGAGGTCATGGAGGTCCACAGAATGATATATGGGAGGCCTTTCTCTGGCAGGCAGACCAACCATCCATGAAGGGCTGCCTAATTGCTCCCCTCTGGAGGCAGCCAGGTCTGCTTATCTTGGTACCTGCCCATATAGATGGCCATCACGCAGTATTCTTTGCTAAGAAGGATAATATCTATAGGCTATTACAAACTCTTTTACCATGCGCCTCATGAAAAAGCCACTTACAGATGTAACACCCCACCAGTGAGAAGTGTCCAGAAGCGAATCTTCTCTCTCCTCTTCAGAAAAGAGCCATCAAAAAGGTACCACCAGAAAAGACAGTCAGGTTATTATTCCAGGTTCTTCTTGGTTCCAAAAAAAGCAAGGACCTCAGGCCCTTATTGGACATAAGCAATCTCAACCGATAGGTGAAAAAGATCTGATTCAGGGTGGTCATAGTGCAAGCAGTGTTACCTTGTCTACAGGCAAATTATTGGATGTGCTCCATCAAACTCCAAGTCTCTTACCTCCACATCAGGGCTACAAGAGTGTATGTACAAGCAGGTTTCTACATGTCTGCATAGAAGCCTGTCTTTTTCAGTTCAGAGTCCTGCCTTGGAGTCTCGCCACAGCTGCCCCCCCCAACCCCCCCCACCCGGTGTTCACCAAGTGCATGGCTATGGTATCAAAGAATTGAGACTGCTCAAGATTAGAGTTTTCTCATACCTGGACAACTGGCTTCTTACTGCCACATAGAAGAAATCTCTTCTCATGGGCAGGGACTACTTTCATCAACTCTACATGTCCTTGGCCATTTCTATCAACTACAAGAAGTCCCAGCTATAGCCAACACAACACATTCAGTTCATTGGCTGCCACATAGATACCAGGCCCTATTCAATATCGCTCTGTCTCCAAAAAGAGTCCAGTCATTAAGGCTTGCATTCAAGAATCTTCTGCAGTTTTCATCTCCTCCAGCAATTCTTGTTCTGCGAGTTTTAGGCCTCATGGCCTCTGCTATTCTAATGGTGAGGTTAGGCCAGTTCCACATGCAGTCTTGCAATGGCTGCTTAGTGCTCACAGCTGTTGGACTCTCTGTCATTAATGAATCTCTGCAAGAATCAACTTCAGTGGTGCTTGATCTCCTCCCTCCCCCATTATTACAAGTGAAACTTTTCCTTTTGCTCCCACCTTCAACCATAGATACTACAACGCCTCCTTCTTGTGGTGGGAGGCACATTATCATGAAAAATGGTTCAGGGGTACTTGATCAGATCAAGAGACTAAGCTGCACATCAGTATCCTGGAGATGAGGGCAGTCTTCTTAGCATTACAGGAATTGCAGGACTGCTTGTCTCTGGGGTAATTTCCATCCTAATAGACAACATGGCATTAATTTGGTACATCAACAAACAGAGAGGAACCAGACTCTACCCCACTATGCTGAGAAGTTATGAGAGTATGGCAATGGACGATCACTTCGCATTATGTGTTGGTATCAATGCACTTTGCTGAGAAGGCCAACTGTCTCACCGATAATCTCAGCAGATCCATTCCCTTTCTTTAGAAGTAGTATATCATTCCAGAGATGGTGTATCAAATGTTCACCTGCTAGGGTATCCTGATTGTAATCTTTTTGCCTCCCCTACAAACACCAAGAACAGCAGTCACTTTGCCCTGATTCCCTCAAAGAGGCAGTCCCCAAGAGACTGTCTAGTTGGATACTGGCCAACCTGACTCCTTTATGCCTTTTCTCTTCTTCCTCTGATGTCAAGATTTAACAAGACAGTGATCAGATTCATTGTCATTGTGATCCTCATTGCGCCATACCAGCTCAGGCAAATCTGATTTCCCCTTCTTAGGCCTCACATCACGGAACCCCCCCCCCCCCCCCGCATTTGGTTCTAGGGAAGCATCCTCTTTCTTATCCCTTTGGGTTCCTCACCCAGATTTCCTCAGTCTCAGATTAACTGTATGGTTTCTCCAGATCTGATAATGCTCTGAAACCCTTCATTGTCTGAAGAGGTGGTTCATATACTTTCTGCCTCCCAAAAGGACTCGCAGGGTTTATAAGAGCAATTGGACATGTTATTACCTGGGCTTCTGCTTGGGAAAAATCCATTGCCTCCATTCCTTATGTACTTCTCTTTCTTTTGAAGCAGTTCTCTTTGGGTTACAGCCACTCAACTATTAAGGCACAGCTAGGTGCAATATCTAATTGTCACTAAGGCTTTGATTCTCATTCATTGACATTTCATATGTCTTGCAAGGCCTTTGTTCAGGGAAGTTTCTGCTTCATCCACCAATCAGAGAATCATTTCCTTAGTGGAATCTCAGTTTAGTGCTGGAAGCCTTAACAAAGTATCCATTTAAGCAAGCATCATGTTTCACTTCCCTAAAATTCCTATCTTGGAAAACTTTATTCCTTTTGCCAATAACATCAGTCAGGAGAATTTCTGAGCTACATGCCCTGTTATCTTTTCCACCTTATTTAGTTTTTCACAAAGGCAAGGTCATTTTATGTACCAACTCTTACTTTCTTCCTAAGATGGCATCCATATGTAACATAAATCAAGCTGTACATCTCCTAATGTTTTCCCAAACAGTTCAGCAGAGGAGAGTATGTGCTTCACACCTTGGATGTTCATAAGCAATTGTGATTCTATCTTCATGGAACCAAAACTATTAGACATGACTCCCAATTGTATGTTTTGTATGATCCTAACAGATTGGGTTCCAAGATCTCCAGAATTAGATTGTCCATATTAATATCAGATTGCACAACCTTTGTCTACTCTTCCAATAACTGTTCTTTATCATTGAAACCAAAAGCACATTCCACTAGGTTGGTGGCCACTTATGCTTCTGTCTTTAGGAAGTATTTTGTGGATAACATTTATGCAGCGTCTACATTAGCTTCACTGCATACATTTGCTAAATACTATAAATTGGACCTAATTTCTAGATCTAGAGCATCCTTTGGGGCTACATTTCTCAAAGGGCTTCTGCCATGATGCCACCCAAGAGACAAGTAGCTGGGGATTATTATCTAATAGTCTTATATGGTGGATGAAATGAATAGGATGCTGTAGTTATGTACTGAGTATAATGCTGGATCCTTTCATCTTTGTTTGCCTAATACAGCATCCCTTCACCATCCCCCTTCTTGTACCTAGCTGTAGGACCTGGAGGACCTATTCCTTCATGGCACATAGGAGGATGCTTTGGGCTTTAGTTTGGCAAACCTGATCTGAGGAAGCTTCACAAACTCTTATATTATGAGAGGAAAACATGTACAGGGGCTTGAAGCTGGAGCACTTGTTTTGCTAGGGTGGCTCCAACAAGTGGTTCAGGGACACAACAGACCTATCAAGTGGATGAAAATGAAAAGATCCTGCATTGTGGTAAGTACATAACTACCATTTCAAAGTAGTAGTGGATTAGGAATTAGTTTACATAGTAATTAATTCTTACTAGGTTAAGGCATGTAGTGCTTTTTCAATGCTTTCTTCAATTACATATCCTTCATGACGAGATGAGATTTTGCTATATTGCTGAACTGTGGTTTTATTGCTATTTTTCTAATTCATGTGATTAGATTATTCAACATGTTTGTGATTTCACAGGTGAGCAGCAGATTCCCAGATAATTTCTCAATGACATAAAATGTAATTTTTGTACATACCACTGAGCAATTGACTTTATGGCTAGGCATTCTACAGATGTATGAAGTATGTGATATACCATTTTTAGATGGGCAAGTGCGATGGCAAATGATGAACTTGAGTTGTCCAGAGTCCCTCTGTGAGTCAGAGAGTGAGAGCTCTAGCTTGCATATTAACAGCAAATTTGGAGATCCTATTTTAACTTCATTTGAGCTTTGATAACTGCAAATGTTGTAGATTCATAAATACTACACTGGCATGGAGAAGTTTTGCCAGTAGAAGGGATTTGGCCTTGAACAAACACAATTAGTAAGGGGTTTGGTTTTGTCCTGTATAATGAACCAGTTTTAATAGCTTCTACCACTATTTTTTACTTATATATAGTAATGGAGGTTGATGATCAATGGTAATGTAGGAGTTTGGTAATGCCTGTTATCAAACAAAAAACAAAATCCAGGCTGGAAACAACCACACAGGAAACAGGAAGAACCAGATTTTAATGTCAGTTTTAGCGCTTTCATCTGTATGTAGCATAAGACTTCTTTAGAAACATTATGCTAATACAAAAAATCCATTAAGTACCATACTTTCCCCTCCCCTAAAAAAACACATGTACTGCCAGAACCAATGAAATACACACTCCAGTTAAAATACTTTACAAATTCTTGACAATTAAAGACTTGGTACCAAGCATTAAAAATCACACATTCTTAAAGACACATGTTCTTTGAAAAACACACATTTGATATATACAAGAACTTCATACTATATAGAAACGAAGCTTCAAAATGCTGGCAGTAGATATAGTTTCATTGAGTCCAGGTGGAAAACAAGCATTAAACCTAACTTGCCACCTTAACTGAGAGCCCAGTGTCTGTTATTCTTAAAGTGTATTAGTTCTGGTTTAGGCACTTGGGCTTCAGGACAGTTATTTTACATTAAGAAGGTTTGTGGTCTGCACTCTTGTGGGAGAAGAGGCTGGACTCTGCCCTTCTGAGCTGGGAATTTCTGGTTAAAGGTTTATAGTGCCTGAATATTTGAACTGTATCTTACTGAAATTGGTACACCTTGTTTGCTGTAGCATAGACTAGATCCAGGCCTGCTGAATATAGCTTTGTTTATATGCTTGTTGTTTGTTTGCTTGTTATTTCCCTGGAACGCTAATTCCACCTAATACGCGGCTTCTCAGCGCTTCTGTGGCTCACTAGTGATATCTGCATTGCTTACTGTACTTATTTCCTTGTTTCACTTGAAAGAAAGTTACTGTTTGTCGTTTTGCATTTAAGTTACCTGTAAAACATTGCACTTAAGTTACCTGGCACTTGCTCACTAAAGCAATTATATAAGTCAGCACTAAAAATTAAAAGCACTACACCCTCACTCCCCACTGGCCCTGGTTTTCAATTATTAAGGAATTCCCAATATTATTCTAGCATGTCCAAAGGTCAGTTGTCAATCTCCTCTCTGGTCCAGCTGGTGAATCTGGGAATCTTGAGGCAATGTTACAACTGCCTCATGTACACAGACAACCCTCTCCTCCTCCCAACAAATTCCAACACATGTGAGAGATGCAACCATATAGCCAAACTGGAGGCTAAGCTCTCTCAACTCAGTACTGGCATAACCAGTCAGGAGGAGAAGGAAACCATACTCACTACAATTCCAGTCTCACATAGACCTACCACGACAGCAAACCAAACACATAATCACACAAAAACATACTCGGAGGCTCTAAATAAAGATCTGCCAAGCAGCAGAGACCTCCAAAGCAGACACCCAAGCAGCCGCTACCCCAAAACAAAACACGTGCAACACATATCTCACAAAGCCAGTGTGCCAAACAGTCACAGCCCTTAAGACTAAACAACACACCTGATACACTTGTAATAGGTGACCCTATCGTCAGGCACACTGACGTCCGGCTCACCAGGCTGAACAAGGAGAGGGTCATGGTGAGCAGCCTGTCGGGTGCTAGGATCCGCCACATAACACAAGCACTCAGGTCACTCCAAGGCAAGTACAAATATGACTCAGTCATTGTCCATGCTGGTGTGAATGACCTGAGACGTACCTCCCTGGACTACATGAAAAGAGACATAAAGGAGCTCTCTGAGCATGTAGCCCAGGCCGGTATGACCCTGACCTTGAGTAGCATCTTACCCTCACCAAGAATGATGCCACAATATGAAGACAAGATGATCAATTTCAACAATTGGCTTAAGTACTGGTGTCATTCAAAGGGGATCCAATGCCTGTCAGCTTGGGATGATATGCTCGACAAGCCACGATGCTTCGCTAGGGACGGCTTGCACCTGTCACCCCTGGGCTTTCGGATATTGGCAAAGGCTCTTGCTACCCCATAGTGCCTTTTTTAGGCAAGGCTCAAAAGACAAACCCACCTCCATAGGTATCACAAGGGATAAGAAACTAAGAGTAATGCTACTCAACCCCAGAAGTCTAAACCTCAAGATGCACGCACTCAAAACTCTCCTTAGCATGGAGAACATCGATATCTCTGCAGTAACAGAAACCTGGTTCAGGGCTCCCGAGAGCACCCCAGCACTACCAGGTTATACCTCATACCATGCTTTTCAGCCCCAAAACTTGGACCGAACCACAAAAGGAGGGGGAGCATCGATATTCATCAAAGATACCCACACCTCCAGGTTGGTGGCAAAGCACGAAGCATCAGAGACTATCCATGTGCAACTAACAGTGGGTAAAACTGCCTTCCAGTTTATAGCCTGCTATAGACCACCCTCCCAAACCCAGGAACCCCACTCGGCCTTCCTGAGAACACTGGAAAATATGAAGGTCTCTCCAAACACCATTATATTGGGCGACTTCAACTACCCAAACATAGACTGGGAGCATTACTCTAGCTCCAACACCCTAGCCCAAAGGTTCCTAGAATTTATAAACTCAAATGCTATGGAACAACTTGTTACCACTCCCACAAGAGGGGAAAACATACTGGACCTGATCATCACCAACATGGGGACTCTATGCTCCAGACCAGAAGTGTATTCCTCACTGGTAAGATCAGACCATAAACTAATCTCACTGGATATTCACATCCCGACCCCACCCCTGCCCAGAAAACCACAGTGAAAAACTTCTCTAAAGCAAATTTTACACTCCTCAAAACTGAGGTGGAATCCTTCAAAGCCCCGGGCCTGTGGAAAATACAGCCCAGACCGCAGAATCCTTTATAAACGCATTCTATGAACACCTTCAGGAATGCATGGATCATCGATCCCAAATAAAACCAAGACCCAATCCTCCAAAGGCAGGCGTCCTGTCTGGTGGACCCCAGCCATAAACAAACTATACAATAGAAGGAGGAAGCTACTAAATGATAAAGCAAAATCCCAAAAGGGAAGGCATCACTGATCAGTATTAGCAAAAACTACGGGCACACATAAAATTGTCTAAGGCCAGCTTCGAGAGAAAAATTGCACAGGACACTAAGGATAATCACAAGGCTTTCTTTAGTTATGTTAGGAACCTGGGTGGTAATTCCCAGATATGCTCAGAATTAGTCCAAAATGACAAAAAATACACCGAACCCACAGACATTGCCAACATCCTAGCTGACAGGTTCAGCGCAAACTTCTCCCCCCCCTCCCCACCAAAAGGGCAAATATCTATCCCAGCAGAGTGCTGCCCCCCTGACATCTCAGATGCTCAGGTAAGTGCCGCCCTCTCCAAAGCAAAAAACACAGCATCAATGGGACCAGATGGTGTCCCGGGCTGCGTCCTACATGAACTCAAAGAAGAGCTAAACCCAAACATAAAACTACTGTTCAATCTCAACCTTACTACAGGATATGTGCCCAGAGAGTAGCTTACAGCAACAGTGGTCCCTCTCCATAAAGGTGGTGCCTCAACGGATCCTGGAAACTATCGCCCCATAAGCCTGACTAGCTTGGTCTGCAAAGCTATGGAAAGGATCATCATGGACCTCATAAATAAAGATATTGGGGACCTACAAACACTGGATCCTACCCAGTTCGGCTTTGTTAAGGGCAGATCCTGCCTCTTAAACCTGGTTGATTTCTTTGAAACAGTCACCAAGGCCATTGACGTGGGGAAGGTGGTCCACACAGCCTACCTGGACCTTGCAAAAGCCTTCGATACAATACCCCACTCGGGCATTATAGATAAGCTCACCAGCTTAAATATAAACCCCTATGTCACTAGATGGATTGCAAACTGGCTCAAGGACAGAACCCACATGGTTAGAATTGCTGGAGCCATGTCAGACTCCAAACCAGTTACAAGTGGTGTCCCACAAGGCTCAGTCCTGGGACCTCTCTTGTTCGGTATATATTTCTCGGAGGTACAGGCCAACACGGAAGGACTGTGGCTGACCAAGTTCGCAGATGACTGCAAACTGGGTGCCATAATCGACTCTCCAGCCGACACAAGCATCCTCCAAAAGGGCCTCATAGAAACAGACAACTGGTGCCAGACCCATGGCCTCAAGCTAAATGCCAAAAAGTGTATAGTCATCCCCTTTAGCAAAAACAAAGTGCCCACAAATTACCACATAGGTGGAAATCCATTAAGTACAGAAGAAGTAATTAGGGACCTGGGGACCCAAGTTGATAGCAATCTCTCATTTGACAACCACGTGGCCAAAGTGTTTAGAAAAACATTTTATATAGCCCACCTAATCATGAAGGGATTCACATCTAGATCAGGGGAGATCATCGTGCCTCTTTACTCATCCCTCATCAGGCCCATAATTGAGTACAATGCCCCTTTTGGGATGTACCTTACCAGACACCTGCAGCAACTGGAAATACCCCAAAAGTACCTCACCAAGAGGATCAAAGGGCTCAAACAGATGCCATATGCTGCCCGGTTAAAGAAACTCCAGCTCTACTCAGTGGCATACCGCCTGTTCAGAGGAGATCTGTGCCTGACGTATAAAGCCATGTCCAACCCGGAATTAATGGACATGCTGCACCTCAGAAAATCCAAATCCCATCGAGCTACGCACTCGAGAGACTTGAACCTCAGCACTGAAATAAATAGGACATGCTGGAGGGACAGATTCATAACCCAGAGGCTCCCTTCACTCTGGAATAAAATCCCAGTCCAGGTTAGGCAGAGTCCCTCATTGACTCTCTTCAAGAGGAATCTTGATGAGTGGATGGGAGATCGTAGGTTTACCCCGGGTATCACTTCTGTGTCACTGTTAGATAGAGGCACAGTATACTAACCTCGAAAAAGGGCATAGCAAAATAAATTTAAAATGGGTGGCGAAAGCCAAACACATTCTGGCTAGGCTTATAAATGCCCTAGGACAGATAGCCTAGTATGAACCTATGAACCTATGAACCTATGAACTCTTTATATTCAGTGGTATCAGCCCAAAGGCCACCACTTACATTTTTATTAATCACCTCAAGACACAAAAAATCCAAATTCATGACCAGGGTATTCAACAACATGCTTAGAAAGTGCATTGTTGAGGTTCCTTTTCTTAACAGCAGTGATGTGCTCATACATATGATCTTTAAACCTTCTTTGGGTCTTTCCTATATAGAGCCCATTCCATTGCTTACAGAGAGCCAGGTAGACAATCCCAACAGTATTACAGTTGCAGAAAAGAATTTTTAGTTGGATGTAAATACCATTGACAGTGATCTTGTCACCTTCTATGATGTATTTACATAGGCCACAAAAGCCACATTTATGGGTACCAGTTCTCCCATTGATCTTATTTGAAACACCACCCTCTCCATTTTCTAAGATTTCCTTAATATTCCTCCCCCTTTTGTAAACAATTTTGACACTACCCCAATCAACTGTTGAATTTCATGAAAACATGAAAAGCATTCCAGTTCTTTTTCAAAGTTTCATAAATATAATCAATATTGGTGAAATAGGTGGTGACAAAAGTTAGTTTATAAACAAAATTGTCTTCATCATCAGGTCTGTTGTTTAGGCCAAAAGTGTCACTATCACCATTTAATAAAGGGGGGGGGCTTTTCTTCTTTTCTCATCTACCTCATCTCTTATATTTTGTACCAGTTCCTGGGGGTAACCACTAGCCAAAAAGATATTGGCCAAAAATTCACATTCATGGAGGTAGGTTTCTTCTTCAGATAACATCCTTGTCAGACGTACAAACTGCCCCTTTACAATGCTACATTTTTGGTGTCCCAGGTGGCAACTATCATAATGTAGGAGGCAATTTGAAAAGGTGGGTTTCCTATAAATGCTGCTGACCATCCTTTTATTCACTGTGTTTTGGGTGATTTTTACATCTAAGTATGAGATGACTTGTTCACTCCATTGGGAGGTAAAAACAAGAAAGTCTGTTGTTTGATTAATATAGTCAAGGAAGACCTTCAATTCATCTAGACTTTCTTTCCAAACAATAAAGATGTTGTCCAAAAATGCAAATAGAGGGTCCATGGTGGGGCCTCTCCATACTTCTCAAGAATAAATCTTTTCTCCCATTGCAACATAACTACGTTCGCAAATATGGGGGCACAAGCCACCCCCATTGCCACTCCTTTTTTTCTGCAAAAAGTAGTGCCCATTAATGTAAACATAGTTATGTTTCAACACCATCTCCATTAACACATCTAAGGTGTTGATCTCCTTATTAGAAAAAAGGTGGCTTTCGGTTAGAAAATCATGATACCAATCTAAACCCTCCTCATGGGGTATCACATTGAATAAATTAACAAAGTCCACAGTGCACAAAATTAACTCATCTTTGAATTCAATTTTAGACAATTTAGTAAGGAAGTCGCAGGAGTCCCTACAAATGTGCTGTACGCCTTCCAAAACTTTTTTTAATTTAATATCTACATATTTGGCAAAAGGGTGGGTTTTAGATTTAGATGCATTCACAATTGGCTTCATCGGTGGGTCCCTTAACGTCTTGTGGATTTTGGGCAATCCAGATATCATAGGTATTATTGGGTACTTCACAGCCAAGAAAGTCCATTTATCTAAACTGATCTCTTCTTGATCAAGCCTGTCCTGTAGTTGCCAGTCAATTCTGGCATAAGCAATATGTACCATATTAAGAGAGGTTTCCTCATAAAAAAATCACCATCAAGTAAAAAAGTCAGCATTTTGTTAAAATAATCACTTGAACTCATTAGTACTACCCCCGCCCTTGTCAGGCTTCATGACCTTTATGGTTTTGTCATTACACAATTGCTCCAACAATTTTCTCTCTACATCAGATAGGTTGAAAAAACTATCTTTATGTTGGTTTTTCCACAAATTCCTAAACTCCAATTCACAGAGTCTTTCAAAAATGACTAACAGCCACATTAAGGGGGGGGGGGGGTAGAACACTACTCCTTTTCACAGCATTACTGTTAAATTCAACTTCTTTCCCATTAAACAGCAACTTAAAGTTCAATTTATGTAAAAATACCTTAAGGTCAAGAATTAAATCAACAATATTCATTTTGACAGTAGGAATAAAATTAAAGCCTTTACATAATAATTCAACAACATGTTCACCAAATGACTTGTCGGAATAGTTATACGAGTAAAAGTCACCTTTTCTGTTGCTCATAATACTGGGACCAATGCCCTCATGTTTGTCCAAGTCTGGTGTGAATAACTCCTCGTTGCTTAATAATCCCAATGTGGGTTGTTGTTCCCCCATGATTGTCGCTGAAATCCCCCATTCAACCTCCCCTGAGGGTAATTCTGATTCTGTTTGTTGTACCGTCGAATCTTTATCTTCTCTGAGCGTTTTGGAAGCTCCCACCCTAAAGGGGCAGCACTCTGCTGACTGACATTTTGATCTTCTTGCACTTCATTCACTAAAGGATCATCTGTGGGTGGAACAAAGGACTTAGAAGGCTTTGGATAGGCTGACCCTTTGGAGTAGTTGATACCGTCTCTGTCAAACTTCTTTTCTTTCCTTTTTTGGATTTCAGCTACTGTTTTATCCACAAAGGAAAAAATGTTGGTAAAGTTCTCTTTCGGTTGCCCAAAAAGGAGATCTGACATAATAATTTTTTCCAGGTCAATAGCCTCTTTAGTGAGTTCATCAATTGACCTCTGGTTATGTTTAGCCAGGACCTCTAGTTCACATCCCTGACGATCAAAAAGTTCAATTAGTTCCAGGTGTAAGGGTGAGTTTTGAAGCAAACCATTTGGGAACTCCCAGGAGCAAAATCCCTTAGGCACCCTTTTTACTTTAACATTCTCTCTGAAATAGCAGTTTTCAACCTGAAGCTATCGAATTTTCAACAACGTGTCTTTCAAAAGTTCAATGCTTTGCCGTAAAGTTCCATTTTCTCTTGGTATATTACAATGGAAAGACAAGCTCCATTTAAACCACATAGAGAAATTAATGTTCACATCACACACATCCAGTCTTAAAGCTTCAGGTGTTCTCATATATTCATTAACAGGAGAACTACAGTGATTCACATTACCGTTTTGTCTAGGGGGAAGGTAGGTAGCTTGAGAGCCAGTCACAGATTTGTATCCCATGCGAACAGCCATATCAGACACTTGCTGGGTAAGTTGCTGAACCAGCTGAGTTAATGTCCCAACTTGTCCTGATAATGCTTCCAGGCCATCAGGTACCTGAGAATTGGTTCCAACACCAGAATTAACTGCAGACATAGTAAAATAAACTGGTGAGCCAAGCAAAAAACACAATCCAGGCTGGAAATAACCACACAGGAAACTGGATGAACCAGATTTTAATGTCAGTTTTAGCGTTTTCATCTGTATGTAGCACAAGACTTCTTTAGAAACATTATACTAATGCAAAAAATCCATTAAGTACCACACTTTCCCCTCCCCTAAAAAAACACATATACTGCCAGAACCAATGAAATGCACACTCCGATTAAAATACCTTACAAATTCTTGACAATTAAAGACTTGGTACCAAGCATTAAAATTACACATTCTTAAAGACTTTGATTTTAATGCTTGGCACCAAGTCTTTAATTGTCAAGAATTTGTAAGTTATTTTAATCAGATTCTTAAAGACTGATTTTAATGCTTGGTACCAAGTCTTTAATTGTCAAGAATTTGTAAGGTATTTTAATCGGAGTGTGCGTTTCATTGATTCTGGCAGTACATGTGTTTTTTAGGGGAGGGGAAAGTGTGGTACTTAATGGATTTTTTGTATTAGTATAATGTTTCTGAAGTCTTGTGCTACATACAGATGAAAGCTCTAAAACTGACATTAAAATCTGGTTTATCCTGTTTCCTGTGTGGTTGTTTCCTGCCTGGATTGTGTTTTTTGTTTGGTTCACCAGTTTGTTTTAGAATGTCTGTTATCACTTTCCTATAAAAGATCAGTGCTTGATCAGGGGATATATATATATATATATATATATATATATATATATATATATATATATATATATATATATGTGTGTGTGTGTGTGTGTGTACTGTTGAGCTTAGTACATCCTTTCAGTCACATAATCCAATTTCAAACCACAAAATAAATCCAGTGCACCCTAATCAGGCAACCCCCACAACAAATGTATATCTTTATCAATCTATCTGTGTGTGTGTGTGTGTGTGTTTGTGTGTTTATATATATATGTATATCTATCTATATAAATATATATATATATATATATATATTTATATATATATATATATATATATATATATATATATATATATATATACACACACACACACACACACACACACACACATTTCCCTCTCTATCTGTCTTTCTCTTTCTATACATAGACACACACACACACACACACACTCACTCATATGCACATTATGCATCAAATGAGGAATGGAGGAAACTACCCTAGTGGCCTGTCGCAAACAGCAGCCCTACTACATCAAAGACTTATAGACTTATATCCATGATAAAAGATGATTGCGCCCAGCTATGTCTCTGCAGTTAGCACTCAATCAGTGGGCCCTTGATCATCAGCAAGCTGACCTCCATTATTTGTATAGAAGTGTTACTGGTGGATAAAATATGAAAATCTGTTTAACTGCTTTGAATCTGGTACAGAAGTTGAAAATGTCATGGCCCTGGTTTTAAATGCATTTAAAAGAAGGCCAGAATGGGATAACTCACTTTTGATGTTACATAAAATGCAATGTTCACTTTTTGAACTAGTTTCCTAAATGAGTCATTAGCATATTATATGCTAGGCTGAATTGATTACTGAGTACATATTATTTACAAATATATTGAAGGAGGAGCAAGATTAAACCTTGTGGCATTCTTCCTTGAATAGATTCTGGCTAGTAAAAAGGCATCAGATCAATATACCGATTAAGTATGGTCATTTAAGTTGATATGGAACAATTTAGTAGTTTTTAAACATACGTCTATAACTAATATATGAGATACTTTCAACAAGTCTACTAAGAGTGACCCCAGTTGTAGCTGATAACTTCAAAAGGACACAACTGAATGACTGGAATTTGATGGAAGTATATTACATTAAGTCAATGACTGTACACACTCGTTATAGCCACTTTATTGACTTAATACACTTTAGATATCTAATTATGATTGATGATAAAAATAGTAATAATAATCACGATAAGGTGTATTAACTTGTTTACTCAAAACACACAATAGCCCTGCCAAACCAGATCAATGACTATTGAGGATGGAAATTGGGGTTAGTCCGTTTCATCTATACACTGCTTCAGTATCAACTCATTGTAGCCTCTTTATTAACTGAGATGTGTGTGTGTGTGTATCTGTGTGTGTGTGTGTGTTTTTATATATATATATATATATATATATATATATATATATATATATATATATATATATATATATTATGTGATCAAATAAAAAGGAAATAATAATAGTATAATAGTCATGG
This sequence comes from Protopterus annectens, assembly GCF_019279795.1. NCBI lineage: Eukaryota > Metazoa > Chordata > Ceratodontiformes > Protopteridae > Protopterus > Protopterus annectens. Next base: position 887,512,721 of record NC_056741.1, on the reverse strand, counting down.
TAATATATTTGTTTTATTCAGTCACTCATTATAGCCATTTTATTGACAGCATACATATCATATGTTTAATTTCAAGCAATTAAAATAATAATACTAATAGACTAATGTATTTCAATTTGTTTTATTCAAACACACACCCTACCAAGCAAACGTAACTGTTAAAAATGACAGCTGGAGTCAGTTACTTTCATATACAGACTGCCTGCCACCTTGCACCCAGTTAGAGATTCTTTATTGACTGTGTACACCTCAAAAGTCTGAGTGTGATCAAATGATTGCGTAAGTACAAAAGTAGTGGTCACAATAAAGTATTTCAACTTGTTGGTATGGGATGCATATAGTACAAGTGCAAAGCTGTAACCCACTGCAACCCCCCCCCTACATACACATGAGAGTGTGCACACATATGCTTACCAATTGCAGTCAGTTTGCAGACTCCATATGCCTCAGATTTCTGATTGTGATCAAGTGAATAAAAAATACAAAAGTAGTGGTCAACAAAATGTACTTAATTTCATTAATATCATATGCATACAGTGCAGTGTTCAACCCACTGACATCTCTTGCATGTGCATGCACGCATACATATGCATGCAGACACACACACACACACACACACACACACACACACACACACACACACACACACACTAACAAAATAGACATAATACATCATTCTACAGATTGGCTGGCAAGAGATTGTGGACACAGTACTATTGATTTAAAAAATGTGCAATTAACAGCTTTTTATGTTCTCCCTGTAGTTGCAGAGTCCTGTTTCCATCTACAAGTATTTTCACTTCTTATTCAGGTTGCCTTCAGTAGCAGTCACCTGCTGCAGCCTGAACAGATGGAAAGACTGATAACTGTTTCATCTACCAGTCCAAACAGCTCCCCCTAAAATGTCAATTCCAATTCCCGGAAAGATGAGGAGAACTTGTAATAAAGAATAATTGCCGTAATATCTTGGGGGTACGCACAAAATCACTGGTCTGTTTTAAAAAATATTCCAGGCAAGCCACCTGATTTTTTGTGCTTAGTAGAAGTTGAAACATGTTCCATGTCCACATTTTTTAAGAAAATTAAGTTGCTGGAAATAAAGGTGTTACTCTTCTACTTTTCATTAGGAAGGGCTGTAGCCCAGTAGTCCAGAACTATGATTTGCCTGTGAGTGACCCCACTAGTTTGCCTTTACTGAGTTTTCCATGCACATAATCAGTTGAGATGTAGTGATGGACATCCAAGCAGAATGATTTGTCTATGTACACACCTGGTAATTTTCGTAGTGAAGAAAGAACAGCAATAGGTTGGTAGTTGGATATTTCAGGCAATGCATTTGCTTTGTGGAGGCAGATAATTAATAATTTACAGCACTTAGGAGTACAATTTTTACTAATGAAATGATTAACCAGAGTAAATACCTAGTATACTATTCCTTCAACTGCTAGGCTAAGGTAGGCATCAAGGCAGATACTCATTGCTAATGAGGTAGATTTGAGTTTAGTAAAGAGCATGAGAAGTGAGGAGGCTGGGAAGGTGAAACCTGAAAAGTTAGATGTATGGAGGATGAAGCTGCTTTTTATATGAGACAGATGCGGACAGTTATCTAGGTTGCAGTATCTGTAGGTACTGATTTCTAAGCCTAATTACGATTCCCATATGTAATAGGATAAATGGTGGGCTTGGCTTTGATTTCTTACATGGCCTTATAAATACCTTTATGTCATTCCAAATGCCTCTGGGTTTCTTTGAATTGCTTATCTGTTGCAGGCTGAGGAAGAAGTTTATTTTAGTCAGAATTAGGGATATACTTTATTTTTGAGTTCTGATTATAACAGTTGAGTTTATAATATTTAATGATGGCAAAAAGTCTTCCATGTAGTATCATTTTTATGTACTAGTGAGTGATGTAATCCTGTATGCCATTTTATTTTGTACATGTTTTGGTCATAATATTGTTGAACTGTTAAATATGCCTATGAATGAGTTCTTAAAGCATTGATAGCATCATCTAAGGCAAGACTGATATATGAAAACCAATTAAATTGTAATGTTCTAAAGAAGTTTTGGGTATTTCTGAACCATATAAAAATGTTTGATTTTTTTTCCACCTTAGACCAATTCCAGATAGCAAAGATTTGAAAATAGTTTGACATCAGACTTGTTTTGGCTTGGTTGTTAGGCTTGCTAAATAGATCAAGGATATTGTTTTTGTCCATTACTTTATTTATTCTGGCTGTATTGTGAATATGCTGGGATAAGTTGATGATAGCAGGAGTCACTCATTGCAGGCCAGTATAAATTTAGACCCTGACGTTAATCATTTATTTATTTATTTTTTTATATCAAACATTACCCATGATAGTATGCGCTCTGCTGTATTCTTTGGAATATCTGGGAGGATACATGTGCAATGCATTCAACAGTAAGAGATCTGAACTTGTGAATGTTTATAGTGGAAAGAATTATCTGTGTTTCTTCAAAAGTGAGTGGATGATTTTAATATATAATGCATCCTATTCCCTTATGAGTCCTGAATAATTAGTGTCAATAGCATATAGTTTGAGCCAAATTTTCGTCATTCTCACTGCCGCAGTAGCCTTTGGCAGTATGGGTTGTATCTTGCCTGGGATATAACAACTGATCAGCTTCACTAATCTCTAATTCCCTTCCACTCCTACACTCCGACTGATGATTGGCTAGCCCCATAAAGAGGGAAATGAGCAGTGACAGTATAGAGAATTTCAGTACTTTCTTGCCGACTCAAGAAGAAGCATCTCTGGGGCTTCACAGGTGCTGCAGTTAGCTTCAGGTTTCGCTTCTGGCAGATAAGATTCCATAGAAGAACCTTTGCACACAGAACTCATTGCCCTTTTAAGAAAACATTTATGCATTTAATTTTCGGGTCTATATTACATTGTCAAACTCACAGGAGTCTAAACGTTGTAATATCAAACACAAATGTTCGAAATCCGAAAATAGTGAAGCCACAACACGCCGATTTTTTCCCAGGAAAAAAATTGGTGGCCCGTTTTCACGGCTTTGCTATTTCCTCCACTGTGGTGCGATCTCGGAGTTGGTATATTTAAGTAGGGGGTGTTGGGGGGTGTGGGGGACTATTAGTTTAAGTTTAAAGTGTATTTTTTTTTTTTTTTTTTTGTACCGGAACAGCGATTTTTTTTCCCTGGGGAAAAAACACTGTTCTTTGTTTTCGTAATCCTTGGGTTTTGAACTTCATGGTTCGATATTACATTGTTCAAACTCCTGTGAGTTCGACAATGTAATATAGACCCTTTATTTTCTAACTAAAAACGGTATTTCCCCATTAAGAAAATTGGTATTTTTTCATTATTGGAATATTTCTGACAGAGACAGCTATTTTTTAGATCAGGGCTTATTTTTAAATACTGGGGACTAATTTTTTGATAAATGTCTACTGCTTTTGAGAACTTTTATTTGTTTGTGGAAGTTTTAACAATCAGGAAATGTTTTACAGGGCAGGAAATTATTTTAACTTGAATGCATGTATACACTTCGTGACAACACATCTTTGGTTCTTTCTGTCAGGGCACTTCAGAAACTGAGTTTTAACAGGGTGTTTTTGTCTACTGATTGTGCATTCAAAAGTGACTGTGTGTGTGGGTGCTGCTTGTGAACACTTGTCTGGCAACTTACCTTCCAACTGACTTGTTCCAGTAGCTTTTACTAGCAGTTAGGCTTCATCCTTGGCCAAAACATGGATACTTTCTCTGGTCCTGCTGGCTGTATTTCTGCTGTATGTACTCAAGCTTCAGGAAATTTCTCAGATTCTTTTTTCCTGGGTCACATTATGAATTCTTTACAGTACCCCTTGGGATATCTACAGCTTCAAGATTGTTTATAGAGTGTCTAGCTCCAATGGTAGTTCATTGCAAACTGCAAAGAATTCACACATTTCCTTATTTTGATTACTTACTTATCTCTGCAGAGTCTTTTCCCAGATGTCGAGTCCTTAACATGGTTTCTTCTCTCCTTACCAATCTGGGGCTCCAGGAGAACATTCACAAATCCTCCTTGTTTGAGATTCTGGGGTATTCCTGTTGTCAGCCAGATGAAGCCTTTTATTTGACTTGACTAATCCATAGGGTAATGTTAGAATTGTTTTTGAACCTAACCAAAAAGGTAATCACAAGTAATTGGAAGACATCAGAAGAACCTGGGATTGATGAGTTGTTGCATTTAATTGAGGCACTTAAAAATTATGAAATTGCCATCTCAAAATATAACCCTAACAAATGGCATTATAAAAATGGGATATTTGGGATAGTAGGTGGGGTTCAGTGGATGTGAACTAGCATTTAGCTGTGGTCAACCAAATACCTAATATAATTCCAGCTATTCAAAACCTGTGCCCAGGTAGACTAAAGATGGGAGACGAGTTTTCTGTTGCAAGTAAGCAGCAGTTTTATATGATACATCTGTACCTTGGAGTGGAAAAATTAGATGCTTTCACCTTAACTTCCTTGCTGGTATACCACCTGGTAATTGGAAAAAGGGCAAAGGGAAGAGAATGTATTTTATTTTTCATAGGTAAGTACTAGGCTATCTGCCCATGGGCATTTATAAGCCTAGCCACAGAGTGATGGCTTTCGCCTCCCCATTAGATTAGTAACCTGGGCCTCTGTCAACAGGGCTCCTGAAGTGATCCCAGGGTAGAACTTATGATTACCCATCCACTCATCAAGATTCCTCTTGAAGAGGGTCAGAGAGGAGCTCTGTCGAATATGGATTGGGATTCTATTCCAGAGTGAGGGGAGTCGCTGGGACAGGAATCTATCCCTCCAGCATGTCCTGTTTATTGTTGTACATAGGTTCAAGTCGCTAGAACGATTGGTTCTGAGGGATCTCGTTTTTTTGAGGTGAAGCATGTCCATTAGTTCAGGGTTTGACATGGCCCTATAGGTCAGACATAGGTCACCTCTGAGCAGACGGTAAGCGACTGAGAAGAGCTGGAGCTTTTCTAGTCGTGCTTCATAGGGTAATTGTTTAAGGCCCTTAATCCTCTTAGTGAGGTACTTCTGTGGTCTTTCTAGTTGTTGCAGGTGTCTAGTGAGGTACATCCCAAATGGGGCATTGTACTCTATTATGGGCCTAATCAGTGAGGAATAAAGGGGCACAATCATCTCCTTAGATCTGGATGAGAAACCCTTTGTGATCAGGTGTGCCACATAGAAGGATTTCCTGACCGTTTTGGCTATGTGGTTATCAAAGGAGAGCATGTTATCTACTTGGGTACCCAGGTCCCTAATTACTTCTTCTGTACTTAGTGGATTTCCATCTATGTGGTAGTTTGTAGGTACTTTGTTTTTCCCAAATGGGATTATTATGCATTTTTTGGCATTTAGCTTGAGGCCGTGACTTTGACACCGGGTGTTTGTCTCTGTGAGACCCTTTTGCAGGATGTCTGTGTCAGCTGGAGAGTCATTTATTGCACCCAATTTACAGTCATCTGCGAACTTGGTTAGCCACAGTCCCTCCAGCTTTGCCTGTACTTCGGAGAAATATATACCGAACGGGAGGGGTCCCAGGACTGAGACCTGTGGGACTCCGCTTGTGACTGGTTTAGAGTCAGACATGGCGCCTGCCACTCTTACCGTGTGGGTTCTGTCTGAGAGCCAATTGGCAACCCATCTCGTGACATGGGGGTTGATATTTAAGCTGGTGAGTAAGCTTGTAATTATGGATTTCTGATTTATGATGAACATGTTGGAATTATTATGTATTTAAAAAATATTTAAAAAAAGCTCTTTGATTCCATCACACATGATTCTGTTTTTTGGCTGCCTTCTAGACATTTCACAGCAAAAGTCTTTTCTTACTCAAGAAAGCTGGATTTTATCTGGAAAACTTCCTGAGCTTCTCCAATCAGTCTCAGACTTCAGCAAGAGCTGTAAAATAGTACACTAAATACAGCTGTGTCAATAGCAATACTTATTGTAATACAGAATTAACTGTCACTTTGACAGCAGATTTTAGCGAATTTGAGAGATGCATTCCTTCACAGCATTGCAAAACAATAAATCTGAAGTAAGTAGGCAGGTGATACTATCTACACATGTTGGAGAACTGATTTGAAACATCAGATGTAGTTCCATCACTGTTTGTTAAGTTTATTGGGGTGTTTGGGTTGATAACCCTGACTGACTGGGGGAGATGTACACTACCAGGGTTTGTTAACATGCTGTGATATGTGCTGCCACTGTACTTTAATTGTCACAGCAGAAGAAATTTTGTAGTAGGTAGGCAACATAGGCCCTGTGAGTAGGTCAAGAACAGTGGGTCTCCTATTGTTGATTTCCCTTTGATGTCCAGTTTATTGTGTAGCTGTAATTATAGGTCTGCTCTGTGTCAAGTGGACATGAGGGAGGGGAAGGTAGGATTCTGAAGAGAACCTTAAGTGTGTCAGTCTTGCTTTTAAATGTCTGGTGGATGAATGTTTTTTCAAACAGTATCACGGGTTGTAGTTGATGGGAGTAAGGGAAGAGGCATTACGACTCTGTCTCCAAGGAATTGGATTGGAATGGCCATGTATTTCCAGATATTTAGTTTGATGTGATATCCTTCATTAGTGGACTTTATTAGTAATGACTTATATGAAACTCATTGGGAGGAGGGGATGTTATGACCAACTGTGCTGGTGTTAATTAGTTTGGGTTGGGGGATGACGCCTTTTACATTTTTGTCTGTGGAATTGGTTTTGGTGTTTTTGTGGGGGGGGGGGTCTAAAACCTATGGTACTTATGTGGAACAGGTTGTAACAAATCTGCAACATGGTGCTTTGGGTCAGGTTTAGGTTTAGGTGGGCCATACTGACACGAGTGTACCACTCAGTCTGTAAGCCACCATAGGGGCTGTCACTGACATGCTCTTTGATAGCTCTCATTAGGCCTAGAAATCAAAGCTTTTCAAGAATGTGCATTAGGCTATATTTATAGTGTCTACCACCTCCTTTATTCATCATTCCTGTGTCATGTTTTTACCTGAAAATTAAGGAACGGGTAGTTGGAGGTGTGATGAGGAAGAAAGAGACATCTGGGAACATATTTTTGGGAGTGTAATGAATTGGAAGATTTTAAAAATTCTCTGCAAAATACTCTTATCAGAAATACTGGGTAAGCAAATGTTTGTAACTAAGGAAATATTTCTTTGAGCTGGGAAACAGGATCTGAATTGTGTAGACATGGTAAGGTCTTGTTAAATGTAATTCTTTTGGCTGCTAAAAAATACTAGAAAGTGAAAATCAAAGTTTAAACCAACTGCATTTGATGTACTGAATATTGTAGAAGAGGTAAAAGAATTGGAAGAGTTATATTTAGAACAGGTAAGGAGCAAATTGCATAGAAATAAATAGAAATTGTGGGACCAATATATGGAGAATAATGATCAAGGGGATGAGTGAGGTTTAAGGGAAGGCAGACACTGAGAACTTTATGTAATGCTGGAGTAATGATAGTTATAAATAAACTAAAACAGTGAGTAAAAAGGTCACAGAGAAACACCAATCGCTTAAAAAGAAAAAGAAAAATCTAGCAAAGCTAGACTTTCCACTTTATGATTCCTTAAACCTCTTGCATTAGAGGTGACACAGGATATATGCAAATTACCCTTTAAGGACATCAGGTGTTTCAACTAAATGGCAGTTTTGAATGTCCATGATTTTTTAAGTCTATTTATGAACAAATTCAGGCCAATGAAGCCAAACCCCACTAGCTGTGGACATGCATGATTCTGCCTTCTTATGGCATCAACAGCACAGCATAAGTGGAAAGTTTGGGTAACATTTGGAAACACAGGTTTGCCATACCCAACAGTTTTGTTAGTTGGGATATTTTGCAGTCGCCCTAAGGTTTATGGATATCAGTATAATCAGTGAACTTAGGTAGGGGTTCTGTTCTCACTGCAGTCACCAACTGTGGCGCGTGTGTGTGTGTGTGTGTGTGTGTGTGTGTGTGTGTGTGTGTGTGTGTGTGTGTGTGTGTGTGTGTGTGCACTTGCTTGACATTACAGAGAGCCTTTCACACCAGCATGTGGGACACTGCTATTACCATAATCTTCTCACCAGACATTTCTGATGTTATCAGCTATTTCTGATTTGTGGATGTGCACTGTTCTCACAGGACAGGGTCGGAGACTAGCCTGGAGGCCAGGCAGAAGTCACCTCATCCTATACGATCCAGATTATAGTAACATGGCTTTCAGTCTATTCACATATCTCATGGCATGGTTTGTAGGCCCTGTGCTTTCTTGGTGTGAACCCCCTGTGGTCTCTCCAGCTGCTGCATGTGTCTGGTGAGGTACATGCAAAAGAGAGCATTATACTCTATTAGTGTTCTGATGAGGTTTGAGTACAGTGCTATAATATAATCCTCAGATCTGAATACGATGGCATGACTTATTATGTGTACAATATAGGCTTTCAATACCAGTGTGGACACTTGGTGGTTAATGTTCAGATTGCTGTTTACGTATGATCCCAGTGCTTGCATCACTGGGTTTCAGCATAACGGGACTGTTGGCAGTGCTGCAATTAGGGAATTCCACTTTGCAGAAGGACAAAATAAAGACACTTTTGCACTTATTTGTAGAATGTGTGGCTTTGTCACCAGTCATTTGTCTGTGTTAACCCCTCCTGTGGTATGTTATCATCATAGGTGGACTCAATGATTGCAGCCAGTATGCAAGAATTAGCATAAGCGGTAAGCCAAAGGCCATATACTTTAGCCTAAACTGTTGAGAAATAGAGTCCAAACAGTAAAGGGCCAATCACAGATCCCTGGGGTACGCCATTAGTGACAGCTCTACTAGTACAGGTTAATTCACCAACTTTCACAGTATGTGTTCTGACAGTGAGCCAATTGGTTACCCATCTACTGATGTAAGAGTTAATTCCCAGTTTTGTGGGTTTCTCAATGATACCTGCATGGGGGATTGCATCCAAACCCTAGGCCAGATCAGGATAGCCAGGATGCACTGTCTTACCTTCATCCAAGCCTATCTCACAGAATCAATGGACTGTGATAACATCACAGATTGTCTATTGCATGACTCCGCACATACACCTTCCTGACACAGTTAAATACACACTTCAACACACCCTGCACACAGACTATGTTCCTGTAGAAGTGTGTACATCAATATGCATCCATGGGAGTTAGGGAGGGACAGCACCCGATGCATGCATGTATAGACACAGCCTGACTCTCCTCATCTGTGAGGCAGGCCAACATGTCATCATGGAATATTTTACTAAATAGACATTAGTAATATCACAGCTGTGTGCAACAGAGCTGTGTGAGTTGTTAATGCTACATCATGTCTGTTACATCTGTTAGATGTCCTCAAAGAGGTCATCGAGGGCATGCATGATGACAACACTATCATCCTTTTGAAGTTGACAGGTCAGGCATTTGACACAAATCCATACTGAGGTATTTACTCAGCACTGTCTCAAACAGAACACAGCAGGGCTTGCAGTAGTCCTTCAGCTTCCTGATAGTAGTATGCTCACCACTTCCTTTTACACTGCTCCGAGAGTGTTCCCCCCAATCTAAGCTGGCTGTCTGAAACCTCTCCCTCCGACCAACAACATAGTGGCTTCAGCAACGGGAAATAAAAAACAAAACAAATAAAGTGTCTGCAGTGTATGTCCTACCAAATTCTTGATTCCTTCTTCTCAAGTTCTAACATAAACACATCTTAAGTTTTTGCATGATAGTGGTGTGCACACTACTAGGACACTGTAGTGCAGGATCCCCTCCTCCCAAAGTCCTAAATAGTTGATTTATTTTTCCTCTTAGTAGCTTTAAGCAAAACTAAGTAATTTCCTAGCTGCAGTTAAACTATCATATTCAATCAGTTTGAAACAGTGAATGGAACTGTTTTTGCTATTTTATGACACTGACCTGGGGCATGGCAGTATAGCTGATATTTTTTGTTTCTGCTAACCAGTCTGCCTCATGATTCAGTTGCCAGTGTTTCTTTTTTTTACTGTAGTATCACCTTCATTGTTTTGTAATCTTGTCAGACTTAATTTGTCCCCTCCCCCCGTTCAGCATCCGAACAGAGTTTACTTAATCTCGGATAGCACAGGGCACCATTTTCAAACAGAACATAGCATGGCTTCCAGTAGTCCCTCAGCATCCCAATAGTAGTGTGCTCGCCTCATAAGTTATGTATTAAACTCGGTGCTCTGAGTTCTTGGTTTTATACATTATTGCAATTTAATACATTTTCTTTTTGCCTGTGATTAAAATTGTGCATAAGAATTCTCAGTTTTTGCATCTCTGAAGCTTAGATCAAGGTTCATTTAACATATTTGCTGAGTAAATATGCAATACTGGCTTCTGTTCTTTTTTTTTAACAAATTGCTGAGAAAATCAGTACTATATGTATTAAAGTTTTACTGTACCAATAATCAGTTACAGATTTTACATTATTACACCTCTGGCCCATACTACAATTGGACTATAATTTAATCGAGTAGAAGTTGTATGAAAATTATCTCTGTTATGTAGAGTAAACTGTATTGTACTGTGCTGTTTTTTTAAGTAATTCATACTACTGCTATAGCAAATGTGGAGGTCGCTAATGATATGCTATGCCAATTTTAATAGTATGTGGTAGTTGCTTCCTAATTATCTGCAACTAGTTATATTCTTTAGTGTAGGTAATGCAATGCTTATTTTTTTTAAAACTTTGTATGCTGCTTTACATGTGATGGTCACTAAATTAACAGTGTTCCTGTATTTAATATAGTTAGCCACTTATTTTTAGCTTTTACTGCTCCTTGTATATGCACTGCCACTATTTTTACCTTGGTTTTTGCATTCAACTACAGTCATACATAGTCACATGAATATTATATTCCTACATTACTTTTAGTCTATTTCCTAGTGTACTTGTCTGATAGACTATGGTTATCTCTTTTAGTCTAATCTCATATCCCCTCCCTCAAACTGTTTATTTTTCTTTATTTCTTTACAGTCCCTTTTATACTGCTGTGTGAGTGTTTCCCCCAATCTGAGCTGGCTGCCTGAAACCTCTCCCTCTGACCAAGAACATAGTTGGTTCAGAAATGGGAAAAAAATAAAAAACAAAAAACTAAAGTGCTTGCAGTGTATGTCCTACCAATGTTCTGATTCCTTCTCAAGTTCTAACATAAACACATCTTAAGCCTTTGCATGATAGTGGCGTACACACTACTTGGACACTGTAGTCCAGGTACCCCTCTTCCCAAAGCCATAAACAGTTGATTTATTTTTCGTCTTAGTGGCTTTAAGAAAAACGAAGTAATTTCCTAGCTGCAGTTAAACTATCATATTCGGTCAGTTTAAAACTGTGAACAGACTGCTTCTGCTATTTTATGATACCAACCTGGGGCATGGCAGTACAGCCGATAGTTTTCGTTTCTGCTTACTGGTCTGCCTCATTGTTCAACCTGCTCTGTTCACCCTCGCTGTGCTCATGCTCACTCTACTCCCCTACCCTGCCCCTAAATTCCACACCCCCCCCACTATACCTAAACCTATAATCTTATAACTCCACCCCCTCATTTATTCTGTCCAATCACTACCCCTCCCCATCCCTTCCTAATTATCCACGCCCCATCCACTCTCCTCCTTAGCATACTTGCAACCTCTACGCTACCTACCTAGCTCTATCTATCCTATTCCTCTCCTAATTAACACATATCTCACACACTACATATTATATCTTCTCCCAAACTCCTCTATCTCCTTTCCATCTCCCCTTCCTACATACCCACTGTAATCTCTCTTTATTCAACCTAAACTTTCTACATTTTTACAACACATCCACATCCTCTCTACTGATACTACACTACCAACCTCCCACCCCTGCAATTTGTTCTAACCGTGCTTTCATCTAGCACACTCAGTCTCACTTTTCACCATACTTTTCTTTTCTCTACTGCACATTACTGCTGCTATATCACTGGGATAATCTCAGGACTGATATCACTAAATAATTACATACATTTGAGTTTCGGACTTCAAATCGATCAGAAGATATATCGTAACACAAACCTCTTGTTATTCAAGCACATTTCTAAGGTGCAAATATGTAGAATATAACTCTATATCTGTGTCATTGCCCCCCCCCCGCCCATTATGTTGGGCTTTGTCCAGATTTCTTGCACTAAGAGATTGAGTGCAATGGAAACTTAATCAGTCTAAGCCACACACACTCATACCTTAAGGGGATGATGCCACTGCATACTTTAGAAATTCTGGTGAAAAGATAGCATGAATATGACAGCTAAAGCTCACATGCAGTGATTTACTATTACAGTAACCTCCCCATGAAGATTTGTTGTTATGGTAAGTATTCCTACACACAACTGTATTTTTTCATCTCTGAGCAAATTAATTGATCCTTTAGCTCCGTAAGTTTCCTGATGTTCAACACACTGCTTATTGAACCAGTTCGTGAGTTTATCTTTTGCCTTTCCTGCACACTTAAAGATATCTGCCTTCTGAGAGATGCCACCTTCTCTATCCTCATATTAGACAGCCTGCTCTAATTTCAGGTGGAAGCATTCTTGCTGAGATAGAACAATGAGAGAAATGTATGCACAGCCACTACCTGGGCTATATGACAACCTATATGCAGATTCCTGTACTTGTAATTTATTTATTAGTGGTGGGCAGAAACTTTCTTCCAGCAGCCTGAATGTTAATGTGTTTAGCAGGAAGCTGGATCTAGTGAAGATAGGGAACCAGATTAATAAATCTTATAATCTTGTTTTCTTTAGTCTGAAGAATTGCAGCATTGCAACCAAACTGAGGGGCCGAAGTTGGCAGTGTATTTAGCTGACTCTATTTCACTTTGTGTGTGTTACTTGACCTTTAATTACAAAGTCTACAACTGCCCTGCTGGTAATTCCCATCAGGAGGTGCTGCCCCCAGTGAAGCTTTCCTCACTTTCTTACGTCTTCCTGAGTCTTTAATGATGTACTGCATATCTCACGTAGACAATTATACATTATGGTCAGTGACAATTCCAGGACCATTGCACTCTGCACAGTTTTCTCATAGTACATCTTGTCTCAGTCTCTCATGCTTCATGCGTAAGCTATGACTCCTTATGTAAAGCTGTATGGATCCTATTGAGTATTCCATTTCAGTAAATGCTCTGTAAGCAGCATGTGTTGCTGACGTGTACTGTCCTACCCAAGAAACCCGCATGGCATTGTCATGCGCAGGTGGGTTATCAATTAACACTGATGTAAGACTTGTATTTTGACTGTATCCCAGCTGATATAAGATGTAAACATATGTACTGTGTGCAGTTTCTCACCACATCAGCCATTTCTAAGAAGTTTCCTGTGAAAGCCACTGTCTTGATCACCTTTACCAAAAATCACTGAATTAACATCTACAATGATGAAAATTAAGACACTCTGACAGTCACTGAAGACACAGCAAGTCAGTGAATCTTGCTTTGACAAGGCAATTGACTATACATATGAACTGTGTCACAGCTAGTGCACATGTAATTTCAAAATTAAATAAGCATTTTATGGTCATTCTCATGTCTGGGTACCTTGAGCTTGCTATTTTTCTCTTACTCTGTACTACAGCATTTTTTTCATTCATTTGCGTTTCTTGATCCCAGACATACCCAGTGCTTCTAGGTTACCAAATTCGCAAGCTTCTGCCCATTTCATTAATTCATCCACATACTGCATATACTTTCACCAGCTTGAACAAAAATTTGTGTTCCCATACGTAACATTTTTTGGAGGATGTAGCAAATTTCAAACTTCCTCATCAGTGTAGTTAGATACATATTTGCTTATCAGTGTGAAACTGAGCATATTACACACACTTATTCATTTCTCTGATAAACTCTGTAATCTGTACTCCACCCAGTAATTATACTCCCCTCCTCTTTCCTTAAATCCCTAGAATACCTCCACTTTTTAAACCCTTTCTTCTTCATAGCCTTCTCTATTTTCCTAACCACTCGTACCATTCTCTCTTTGCTCCAACTTGCTCTCCTCAAGTTATCACACCCTACAGTCCCCCAGCCTCCTCTTTCTGTTCCTACTTCCCTTATACTATGCTACCTCATATTCCACCTATGCTTGTCCAATACCACCTACAAAGACAACTACCATACAAACCCATCTGCCCCCTCACTTTTACTCCCTTCTCTCATTCAGCCCAACCCTCTGTACCTATTCCATCCTAAACTCTTCTTCTTTAAAGTCAAGATACTGTCACCTGCTCCAATCTACAGTCTACCAAAATTCATGCCTGGCAGACCAATATGGCTGAAGGATATCTCCTTCAACAACCTAGTCCAAGCTGGTGATATCCATCCTAACCCTGGTCCTACATCCTTTATTAACAACACTCATCCCTTACCTTCTTCCTCCTATCTCAACACCCTAAAGATTTTTACAATTAATGCACAAAGTCTAAACAACAAAGTACACCAATTTCAAGCTAAGTTAAGCCATAACCAACCAGATATCTTAGCCATCTTTGAAACCTGGCTCAAGCCCTTTATCTCCGACTCTGAGATTCTGCCCCCAGGATTTCATTGTCTCAGAAATGACCGACTAAATAAGGTGGAGGCACTGCCCTAGTCTACTCCAACCTTCTTAACTTAATTCCTCTCCAAATTCCAATTCCTCAATTCCAAAACACTGAACTAACTGCTGGAATTCTAAAACTAAATAAACATAAAAATATCTGCATCATTGCCCTATATATCTCACCTGGTAACAATATCTCTTCACTTTAAAATATTCTCCTATGGGCCTCTACTGAAATTAACTATGAAACTTATATCCTTGATGATGTGAATATTGACTGGAATAAAATCAATTGCCCCTCTCCCTCCCTATCCATTAACCTCTATAACTTCACTCAAATAATCCTCTCCATCACTTGACCTAACAAAATAAACCCTCCCGGATCCACTATAGATTGGATCCTAGTCTCAGATCCAAATAAAATAACCAATTCTGGTACAATTCCTGATACTTTTAGCGACCACCTCCCAGCCTTCATGCATCGCTCAACTAGTTCCTCCCCACACCAGCATCAGTACATTCAAACTCATAACCTCAGTAGCTTCAACCCAACTACTTTCTCAAATACTTTCAAACAAATGAACTGGCAAATTCTAAACATCCTTCCTCTTGACAAGGCTATAGAATACTTCACCTCTGTCTTCCTTGATACTTTAAACTCACTAGCCCCACTAAGAAACAAAAGGATAAAAACTAAAACTGCTCCTTGGCTATCCAAAGAGACAAAACAGATTATGCACCACAGAGACAAACTATGGAAGCTTTACCAAAACAATAAACTGGACAATACCTTGCTCCAGTATAAACAGCTCCGCAACCGTGCAAAACGACTAATCACCAAAGACAAAAAAATCCTACTATATCAAACTTCAGTCCAATAACAATAAAACCCCCCCAAAATTCTGAAACTCAGTAAACTCACCCCTTAATCCAGGCTCCAAGAATAATCCCTGTCCTGACCCAAGTAAATCTAATCTCGAACTAGGCTCTGAATTTAACTCATTTTTCATAGACACTATTACTACCCTCACCAAGACATTTCCCAATATTAACCCAACTGCTCTACACTCTCCCTCTTCTAACTCACCTCATCTGTTTGAACTCAAACTCATCTCCACTAACGTTATAAAAAAACCTTTTGTCCAAACTTAAACCTTGCTCTAACGCTTCCGACAATATTCCCTCTTCCTTCCTAAAATGTGCTGTTGATGGCATCGCACTCCCAATCAGCATCATTATCAACCGATTCATAAAAGAATCATATGTCCCCAAACTCTGGCGCTCAGCTTATATTCTTCCTCTTCCTCTTCATAAAGGAGGCAAAAATATCAGCATCTCAAACTTTTGCCCCATTGCTTTGCTCTCACCAATCTCCACAATCCTAGAAAAATGCATCCACCTCCAATTTATGCCTTTCCTGACCCAAAACAATCTTCTCACTCCTACCCAGCATGGCTTCCATCCAGGCCATAGCACAATAACCACTCTACTCTCATTCCTAGAAACTGTTAATCAAGCCCAAGATTCAGGCCACTTAGTTTCTACTGTTTTACTCAATCTGTCTAAAGCCTTTGATACTGTTTCCCACAAACAACTTCTCTGTCATCTTTCAAACCTTAATCGCTCATATAATGCTTTATCCTGGTTCTCCAGCTATCTATCAGACAGATCACAGGCAGTCAAAAACTCCATCTCTTCCTTCCTACCTACCCCAACTGGCGTACCACAGGGATCCATCCTTGGCCCAATGCTTTTTAACATCTTCATCAATAACTTTCACACTGCTATTCCTGATGCTAAAATCATTCAATACGCAGACAGTTCAACCTTAGTCTGCTCTGCCTCAAACCTCTCTGAATTGCTGACTAAAACCCAAACTGCCTTCTCAACAACTGAAAACTGGATGCGCCAAAACCACCTCTGTCTCAATGCAAATAAATCAAAGATTCTACTATTCCCTCCCACAAAGACCCTCTCCTATGATAAAAACAACTTCAAAGTCTATAGTCAAACCAACTCACCTATAGAAGTAGTCCCCTCTGCCAAACTACTTGGCATTACTGTTGATGAACACCTCAAGTTTGGTGTTCATATTCAACAAAATATTAAGAAAACCCACCAAAAGCTAGGTATGCTGTATAGGAATAATCACTTTCTCTCCAACTCTACCAGGCAAACTCTGGCCTTGACTTATCTTCTTCCTTCCTTATTATTCGGAGCCCCTCTCCTAACCAACCTGTCCTCCTCTATCACCTCTAAACTAGAAAACTGTTACAACAAAATCTCTAAATTTGCCTCTAAATCTAAAAATACCACCCATCACTGCCTAACCCTACAATCCCTGAATTGGCTTGAACTCCCAAACTACCTAGACTATCTCCAACTCACTACTGCACATAGACTCATATTTCACCCAACAAAATGTCCCGCTCTAACTAACATCCTTCCCTCTTATACACCCAACAGAGCTGTCAGAGCTGAAAATCAGAACTTAATTACTATCCATAAACCTAAACGTCCTGCTGGCCAACTTCTCCTATCTTTCTCACTAGGCAAAAAAATGGAATTCCCTTCCCTCCATACTAAGAACCATACCAAACTCATAAAACTTCAAAAACCAACTATTCAAACACCTGTCCACTAAATGGAAATGTACCTGCCTTCACCCAACCTAATCCAAGGGGGTTCTCGCTCTGGTTCCCCAAGCTCTACAACTCTCATAGTTATCTTCCTATGAGCTTATCTAAGCTCTCAACAATTTCTATAGTTTCTCTCTAAGCTCTCACCTCCTACAGCTACCCTCACACAGCCCAACCTTGTAAATGTTATAAACAGCATTCTACTGTTGATGTGTGTATGTAAAGCGTATTTACATTTTCTTAAAAAGGTTTGTATGTAAACTGTTTCCACACTTAGCCCATATCTATTTTCCTCAAATGAAACTGTATGATCCCTACTTTCAAGCTTAATGAATTTGTTAACTATGCATGATATTGAATGCATTTATGAGTAACTATTCTACATAAGATCTTTAATATTAGCTATCATTTGTATCTAAATTGTATAATGCATCTTGGAGCTTTTCTTCCCGGGCCTCCACTGAAAATGGGTCAATTCGGCCCAGTGGACTTCCCCAGTAATCAAATTGCAAATAAATAAATAAATAAATATAAATAAATATTTGATGAGGAAAAATAATACTTTTGGAATCAGTTTCATGAATCACTGCACATTAAAGCACTGACTGACCATTTTTCAGTTAGTTGGCAGGCTGCTTTGCATTAAGAATTGTGTTTGTGACCTTAGCATGTCCATGATTTATTTAACAACTTATAGTCATCATATTTTGTGGAGCACTTACACCTGTATCATTGGCTGTAGATTAGTCTTTTAAAGGCCAGGCCCGAAAACTCTGAAACTGTGAGTTAGAATTTTGGAAAAGAGTTTTTAAATAATAAAAAAAAATATTGTCAAGGTAAGCCCGTTGGACATACAGTCCCTTTTCAGAAGCCATTTCACAGGTTAAGTGATGTTCCCTGAGTAACATAGTAGACAAATGGAGGCTATGGGAATCAAATCCAGGACTGCTACAGAGTCTACATATGATATCAAAATCAGTCAATAATCCCACTGGGTACACATTCCATGCTTTGCTAACCATGTGGCCCATACAAGGTGAGACATTCAGCAAATACCTCTACCCAGTTTAGCTGTAATAAATTCTGACGTCATTGCATTGTGGGTAAATGATATGCAGTAACTTAAGAGTGTCAACTCCTTCCAATCTGGTTACAACTGGAATTAGTATGGCTGATCTTTTACCAGCTGAAACATCCTTCTTTTACATAGTTGTATATTTTTTTTCATTTTTGGTCTTTTACTGCATTTTTTGAGTTTGAGAAACTGAGTACCATGTATACTTTCCATAATGGAAAAAAATAATGCTGATTGTACTATATCTAACTTAAACACGTAGTCTGTAAATCAACTAAACTTTTTTTTTCTTTTCTTAAGTCATATTGCATAGGTTCATAGGTGTGTACTAGGCTAATGACCAGCAGGGCCTTTTTAACCATGCATCTTTAATTTCTGACAAGTTCTGGTACCCTTGAGAAGTGTAAGCAGGAGGTTGGGAGATGACGCATTTACATGCAGGGGCCAGGGAGATGAACTATTTACAGGCTGCCTGTGCCCATTACAGACACAGGTGCAAAACCAGGGATGAATTTCTTGTTTCCCATCCAGTTGTCCAGGTTACACTTGAATAGGGTTAGGAAGGAACTCTGCTTCACATGGATGGAGATGCTGTTCTAGAAAAGCAGTAGTATCTTGGATACATATTGATCTCTCCAGCAGGTCCTATTTATATCACAGGCAAGGATTATGTCCTTAGAACAGGCAATTCTGATGCTGTTTGTTTTGTGGATATGCAGGAGGTCCATCAGGGCATGGGCTGCATAAGACATCTTACTTATGCCCTGTATTCTTTAAGTGAGGAATGTCTGTGGATGTCCCAGTTGTCAAATGTACATGGTTAAGTACATATCAAAAGGGGCATTGTACTCACTAATAGGTCTGATAAATGCTGAATGCAGTGGAACAATGACCTCCTTGGACTTAGATGCCATACTTTTGTTTATAAGTTGCACAACATAGAATGATTTCCTCACTACTCTAGACACATGATGGTCAAAGGCTAGATTGCTGTCTATGTGTGTTCCCAAATCCCTGACTACTGGGTCGACATTTAGGGTTGTATTGTCAATATGATAGTTACCAAGGGTAGAAGACTTCCCAAAGGATACTATTAAGTTTTCTTGGCATTTAGTTTTAGTCCATTGCTCTAACACAAGATGACTTTCCATTCACTGGTTGCAGTATTCGTAACATCTAATATTCCCTGCTTCGAGTAGTCTGACTCCCACCCAGTATACAAAAACCTACGGTTGCTTTAAGGTACACTGTGCATCACACGTATGCTGCTCGTGTACCGTAGGGCATAATGGTGATGTCCGGCCATACCATCCACCACTCCAAATTCTTCTCTTGATTGTCGGTCTGAACTCCTATGTCTTTGCCACCAGTCTAGACACATCTCTCAATCTTTGGTCTGAATGCCTACGTCCTGTTTACTGGT
Source organism: Protopterus annectens (assembly GCF_019279795.1). Taxonomy (NCBI): domain Eukaryota; kingdom Metazoa; phylum Chordata; order Ceratodontiformes; family Protopteridae; genus Protopterus; species Protopterus annectens. Next base: position 887,492,982 of record NC_056741.1, on the reverse strand, counting down.
TTCTGATACATTGCAGATAAGTGCCCAGTTGGGGTTTAATTTTTTCTTGACTTTTGGGGGTTCACGTCATCCAGGAAGGGTAAATGCCAGTGCGGGAGACAGATTCCCCGTAAAGACCACCAAGAACAGTGTTTATTTTGCCTCGGTGCCTCTCACGACCATACAACGTGTTCTATCTATCAGGCTTTCATACCAAAGACTCTGCGTGGTAGGCATTCTTCCTTTGCATTGTATGTGGAGAATCATCAACTTTAGCTTCTTGCTAAGGATATTATGGAAGGAACTTCCCACTCCAAGGGTCAGCCATCAGGAAAGAAGAAGGTTAAGAAACAAAGACCATAGTCTTTCGCTGTCCAGCTTCCACCAGACATTTCTCCTGAGATGAGTGAGAACCCAGAGGTTCGCCCGGCTTAGTTGACAGATTCTTCTGCCATGACTGGGTTGGAGGCCGGCAGGGATGGGGAGCAGTTTATGGTTTTGCAGACATCCATTTCAGACATTCAGGGGAACCACAGTTGATTATTTCCGAGAAGCCTAGGGGTGTTCCTCAGATTTTAGTTAGGTAAGAAATCCCAACTACTGTTATTGAATGCTGTCCTGGGTCAGAGCCTTCTAAGTTTTGCAGTGCAGATGGCCTATTAAAGAAAAAAAAACTAAACATATCTCTCCTGCTCCTACGGATCCACAGAGTGAGTGTCAGGCCTTCATTTAGGGTTTGTTTAATGCATTGATGGCATTAAAACCTCCTCAGGGAGTTTCTTTTCCAGCTTCCCTTTGGCCCTCTACTTCTCTTAAAAGGCCCAGGGAACAGGATTCCTCTGAATAGGAGTTGGATTCGGATGAGGAATCCCTTGCTGACTCTTTCCAAATTCCTTCTCCTTTGGACTGTGAATCAGAGGAACAGGACTCTAACATTCCTGATACTTAATTTGAAGAAATGTCCATCTCCAGGATCTTTTTAAATGGGATTGTGCTCAGGGCTCTGAAATCCATAAAAGGTACTATGAGTTGCTGCAGATGGAATCTCCAAAACCTTCTGCTGTTCCTCTTGTTTTGGCTGCTTTGTTGGATGCATTTTCCAATGCCTCTAAAGCTCCCGATTCTCTTCTAGGTTTTATAGGGTGCCTGAGGACTGTAACGTTTTGTACGTGTCCTGCTGCTGACCTCTCAGTGGTATCTGTATCCTCTGACATGATTGCTCAATTTCTTCCTTTGCTCAAGTTACTGCCTTCTGATAAAGACAGCAGAACCATGGAAAGGCTAGTTAAGAAGGTTTACACCTCGGCAATCTTGGCTTTTAGGGCTATTAATTATCCAACCCATATGTCCAGGTATGTGTTGGCTCTCCTTTCTCAGGCTTGTCAGGTTATTTCTGACCTCCCAGACTCTGAGGGTAAAGCTTCTGCTCTTTCCCTGTTAGGGACTTCCTTTCAGGTGGTTTGTCATTCCATCAAGTGTAGTTATGATGCAGCAGATTACACTTCTAAGGCTGCTGCTTTTGGTTCAGTGATGAGGAGGTATTCTTGGCTTCAGCTTCAACCATTGCCTGATGATACCAAGACTAAGTTGATGGATGCCTCTCTTGGTAATAAACACTTGTTTGGGAAAACTGTATGTGCTTTTGTTATAAGTTCCTACAGGATAAGGGGAAGGCCTTACAGGAACTCAAACGTGTTTGTCTTTCCTGTTCCTAAATTTCAAAGAAACTACCCCAATAAGCCAGCCTTTGTTCGCAGGCAATCTTGCATTCCTACTAAGGGCAAAAAGAGTGGCAAACGGGCTCCTCCTGCTAAGGCTACTCAGACTTCAGGGACTCAGGAGTCTTCCTTTCCAGGTAAACCAGGTGCTGTATATCTGTCTCTTCCCAGCCATGTTCCTCTTTCTCTTTGCCTTTCCTCTCTCTCTTGTTCTTTTTGGCTTCAGATTACTCAAGGTTCTTGGGTTCTCTCCATTATTCTCCAGGGGTATTTCATGGTGTGGAAATCCCATCCCCCTTTTATGGGCATTCCTCAGCTTCCGTGGGAACAACTCCCTTTTTTCGCAGAGGTACTTCAAGACCTTTTGAGTCAGGGTACTATTCAAGAAGTGCCTGAGTCCAAAAGGGGAAGGGGGTTTACTCCAGAATGTTTCTTTTTCCCAGAAAAGAAGGTACTTGGAGGCCAGTTCTAGACCTGTCTCATCTAAGCATTTTTCTGAAGGTGCCCACTTTTTGAACATTGTCCCTTCAGACTGTTTCCTCTTTTGCTTCTTCAGGCTTATATGGTGTCTCTGAATCTTAAGGATGCTTATCTCCATATTCCGATCTTTTCCCTTTTAAGGAAGTTTTTGTTTCTCTCTGTTGCTTCCTGGCATTTTCAGTTCTCTGTTTTGCCCTTTGGCCTTTCTAATGCCCCAGGGGTATTCATCAAATGCCTCGGTCCTGTGATTGCTTTTTGCAGGCTTCAGGGGATCCAAGTATTTCCTTAGGTGGGTGACCTGATTATTCAGGCCTCCTCTCCTGAGATCCTGTTGCAAAATCTTTATTTTGCAATTTCCCTTCTTCAGAGCCTGGGGTTCACAGTAAACTTCAAAACGTCTTCTCTGACTCCTCAGGATCGTATTTTACTATGTTGCTGGATTCAAATGGTGCCTATGCTGGCATTCCTTAACTCTCATTTCCTTCTTTCAAACTTTTCTTCCTCTTGCCTCCATTACAGCCATGGAGTTTCTTAGAGCGCAGGGTTTCATGGCATCTACCATCCCTATGCTCCCTTTGGCCAAATTCCACATGAGAAAGTTTCAGTGGTTCCTGGAGTCACTTTGGCTTCAACATGCACATCCTCTACACTTTGTAGTTCCTCTTCTTCCTTGTCTCAAGGAGGAACTACACTGGTGGATCTAACAACTGTCTCTAAATCCAGGGTTCGCTTTTCACCCCCCCCTCTTCCTTTATGGAGCAGTTTATGGCTCCATAAAGGTACAGGGGTGTAGTCGCCTCTTCAGCAGAAGGAGCACATCAGTGTCAAAGAGATGAGAGCTCTTCTGCTGGCTGTTCATGCTTTTCATCCTCTTTTGTCCCCAGGACCTGTCAAGGTATTTACAGACAATACCACAGTGATGTGGTATATAAACAAATGGGGGGAGGACAAGATCTAACCTTCTTTGTTGGTTGGCATTCCTGGTATGGGATCTTGCTGAGTAGTATCAAATGACTCTTCTGTTACATTCCTTCAGGTCAAAACATTGTGGCAGACACTCCCAGCAGGTCCTTAACTCAATCCCACAAATGGATGCTTCACAGGGATGTGTTTCTGGACACTGTCCACTGGTGGGATACTCTTCAATAGACTGATTTGCCTCCCCTCTGAACAGACAACTTCCTCTATTTTGTGCCAGAGTCCCAGGTCCTCTGGTGTGGAAGGCGGACACCCTCTCTTTTTCTTGGAAAGGAATATTTATTTATGCATTCCATCCCCTTCCCCTCATTCCAAAAGTCCTGTTCAGAATTCAACAGGGCACTCCCAAAATCTTGTTTGCGAATCCCTTTTGGCCAAGACAGCATTGATTCCCTCTTTTTTTGCAATTAGCCAAAGGCAATCATCACAAGTTATCTCACAGGATGGACCTATTCACACAAGACAAGGGATCTCTCATCCTTCCCATCCTCACCTGTCTACCCTTCAACTGACACTCAGGGTGATAGGATTTTGATTCCACATAGACACCTTTTTTCTGAGGAAGTGCTTAGGGTCCTGCAGGAGACCAGGAAACCTAATACTAGGAAATTCTACTTATCCAAATGGAAGAGGTTTTCTGTTTGGTGTCTCTCTCATAACCTGGTTCCACTTACTGTGGATGTCTCTTTGATTCTTTCTTATTTGTGTGAATTGCTCAATGCTGGTTTGGCCTATTCTTTTGTTAAGGCCCACTTATCAGCTGTCTCTGCTTGTCTGCCTTTATCTCATCCTTTAGTGACTAGATTTGAAGCTAAACAAGTCCTTAAAGGCATTCTTCATGTTAGGCCTCCCATGAAGCTTGTTCCTCCTCCCTGGGATCTTAATTTTGTTTTGGAGAAGTTGACTCGGGCTCCTTTTGGGCTTGTTCCTTCAGCTTCCTTGCAACATTGCTCTTGAAAGACTGTTCTTTTGTTGGCCCTTACTTCTGCCAGACGGGTGTCTGAGCTTCATGCCCTTATGGCTCGTCTTCCTTTTTTGGTGTTTCATCAGGACAGGGTGTCCTTGCATACTAATCCTTCCTTTATGCCCAAGATAGTTAATGAGTTGTCACTTAATCAGTTTATTCATTTACCTATTTTTCCCATTCCACTATCTACCAGTGAGAAGGTGCTGCATACTTTGGATGTGCATAGACAACGCAGATTTTATTTGGATAAGACATTTAGAAAATCTAATCAGTTATTTGTTTCTGTTTCTTCTTAGATCGCAAAGGCTATTTTTTTTTTGTTATTCTTTTTATGGTAAGAGCCTTCCTTCTTCTGTAAAGACTCATTCTACTAGAGCTGTGGCTTCTTCTGGTGCTTTTTTCAAGGGTTTGAATACTAATTCTTTTCTTGAGGCAGCTGTCTGGACTTCTGCGCATACTTTACCAAGCACTACAAGTTGGATCGAATCTCCGGAGCTAGAGCTGGTTTTGCTAGGGCCATCCTTCATGGCTTTCTAGAGAACACTGCTGGTCCTTCTTCCTCCCAAGTTTCTTCTTGAGCTTTGGCACTCTCCCAACCAGTGCATGGAAGGACATAGTACAGTTGTGAAAAATCTTACCATAATAGTAGATGTCCTTTCCTTCACTGTCCCTCCTCCTGATCCATTTCTCTCCTGGATGTACTGGTTACCTCTTGGTTTTCCTTGGACTGGGGTTCCTACTGAGGCTATCAGTTCTGAAGATGGTATGTCCGGACGTCACCTTTATGCCCTACGTTATGCGAGGAGCATGTGTGTGATGTACAGTATTCCTTAAAGCAACCATAGGCTTTTGTATAGTGGCCAGACATTAGGTTACCCGAAGCTGATAATCCCAGATGTTACAAATATTTATTTATTTACCCACCAAACAAAAGGAGGCAAAGGTGCCCCAAAAAACAGTAACCAAACACAAGCACAAAACAGGCACCTGACACCAGGAGGTTGAATAAAACGATGTACTCTGTAAAAAACGGAATTAACAGCTCTTTAATCACATAAAAGCACCAGACAATAAGGCGTTTTCATCCAACATGGACTTCATCAGATGTTACAAAAATAAACAGCTGTAGCTTCCTATATATCCCCCAACTCCCCTGATTTTAATTGAATAATTTAAAAATGCACAATTAAGTAATACAAATACACAATTAAGTGATAAAAATACAAAACACTGAATCCAGACCTACTGGCTCTAATATAAAAATTCATGCAACACATACTATAAAAACTAATCGAATAAAATAATCCAGCTATGTCATAAAACATGAACCTTTTAAGGTCCTAACCATGTAATTGAGTAAATCAGGGTAGTTGGGGATATATAGGAAGCTACAGCTGTTTATGTTTGTGATTAAAGAGCTGTTAATTCTGTTTTTTGCAGAGTACTTTGTTTTATTCGACCTCCTGGTGTCGGGTGCCTGTTTTGTGCTTGTGTTTATTTATTTATTTATGTTTTTCTAGTTTGATGACCGGGAAAGTCCACTGGGCCAAGCAGAGCCCATTTTCAGTGGAGGCCCGAGGAGAAAAGCTTCAAAAGCAGTTAACAGAATATAACATAAGTATGGAATATACAGTATACAAAAGCATAAATATACAGTTTAAAATACAAATATAAAATCAAGGAGTATACGTTAAAAAAACACAAATGTTAAAATATAGATAAAGTCAAAAGTGATACAGATAATATAATTAAAAGTACAAGTCATAAAGTGTTTATACAAGTTTAGTGTTTGTTCTAACAATAATGTTAGTGATCAGAGTTGATAGTAGATGAGATTGAAGGGAAGTTTGAAAAAGATGACAGTGTAATTTAGGTGGGAAGGGAGCAGGAACAGTCCCAGTTTGAGGTAAGGTAAGAATGGAGGAGAGATTTGAAATTAGAGTGGTTGTGAGTACAGCGGAGGGATGGGGGAGAGGATTCCATAGTTTAGCTAAGGAGTGTGATAGAAGTAATTGGCCAGGCAGGCAAAGGGGTTTATAGATTTTAAGGAGGTTTTGGTTTTCAGATCTAAGAGTATGACTGGGGAGGTAAGGGGTTAAGATAGATGAAAGCGAGGGGCAGATGAAGGGTTGGAATATGAGTTTTGAGCAGTGGTGAGTTGTATGAATTTCAGGAAATTAGAAAGCTCAAGCCAGTTTAGGGAGTGGAGAGAATGGCAGTGATGGGTAGAGTATTTGGATTCTGTAGTAAATTTACAGACTTTGTTATAACAGGCTTCAAGTTTGTTTTTTAGGCTAAGTTGGATGTGAGTAAGTAGAGGGGCACCATATATAAGAGAGGGGGAGCTGGTAGGAGGAGGCTAGAATATGTCTGGTAGAAGTGGTTAGATTGCAATTTTGTCTGTACAACATACCTTGTTTTTGGTGGGGTTTTTAATATTATTTTGGATGTGGATATCGAATTTTAAATCTTAATCAGTGGTGACTCTGAGTAGTTTGGTGTGAGGTACAATATTGATTAGAGTGTTATTGTGGCCTTTCATTTTAAAGGAGCTTTTGTCTATGGTGAAATTTCTCGAAGGAGAGAATATCATGATTTTTGTTTTGCTGGCATTGAGAGTGAGATGGTTGTTTAGCATCCGAGTTTTGGTATTGGAGAAGGTTGTTTGGAATTTTTGAAGGAGTTTTGAGGGAGAGTTTGCTGTACAGATGATTGTGGAATCATCAGCATAGTGGATCAGTGTAGCATTATCTATGGATTTCTGAAAGTTATTAATGAAAATATTGAAAAGTAAGGGGCTGAGAACAGAGCCTTGGGGGACGCCACAGGAATTGTTGAGAAGAGATGAAGTGGAATTTTTCCATTTAACAGCTTGTTGTCTATTGGAGAGAGAGCTTGCACATCAGGCTATGGAGGAAGGAGAGAAATTGAGGAAGGAAAGTTGAGATAAGAGTAGAGGACGTGAGACAGTGTCAAAGTCTTTGGAGAGATCTAAGTAACGGGTGGATACAATTTTTCCAAAGCCGCAAGCATGATTAATGGTGTCAAGGAAGGACAGAAGAGCAGTGGTAGTGCTGTGGCCAGGCCTGAAACCATGTTGTGTTGGGGTAAGAAGATGATTGTGCGTTATGTATGGCAAGAGTTGGTGATGAATGTACTTTTTGAGGATTTTAGAAAGAGGTGAGAAAATAGCTATAGGACAAATGTTAGTAGTGTCTGTGTTATTGCCATCTTTGTGGAGAGGGGTGACAAAAGCTTTCTTCCAGAGTGAGGGGACATATGCTTCTTGGATGGACCTGTTGATAAGAATGGAAATGGGGAGGGCAATGCTGTCTGCATCTTAGGGAAGGATGGAGGCAGATTATCAGGAGTGTAGGAGCAAGGCTTTAGTTTAAGGAGGAGTTTTTTTATTCTGTTGGTGGGGATAGGTTAAAGGCTGAAAGGTGGAGTGTTAGAGGGAAAAGCAGTGGATGGGAGACTATGAGAGGAAGAGAAGATGGGAAAGTTTGCGGTTAGTTTGGCTATGCAGTCAACAAAAAAGGTGTTGAAATTAGATGCAATTTCATGCTCTAGGGAGTTTGGGTTAGGGCATGGATTGTCTTTTCTACCAGGGTTTAGAAGGGAGGAAATGCAATTCCAGAACTTTTTGGGGTTTGAATTATGTTCTGATTGGAGTTTGGAGTAATAAGGCTTACAGCCATTGTTGCAGAATTGTTTGAATTTGATTAGCAAATTTGTCTTATTTTTTTGGTATTGCTTCCAACATTTGTCTCTGAGGTGCATTAGTTTTCTGGTTTCTTTAGATGGCCAGGGAATGGTTTTGGCTTTTATTCTTTTTGCTCTAAGAGGGGCTAAGCTGTTTAGTAAGTCTAGAAAGGTTTTGTTGAAGTAATTAGTTGCACTGTCCAGAGGCAGAGTCTTTATGGGGACCCAATTCATTTTTTTCAGACAGTCGGAAAATGTCTGTGGATTGAAGTTGGTGTGATTACGAGTTTGAATGTATTGATGTTGTATTTGGACAGAAAAGGCACACCAGAGGGCATAGGCTGGTAGGTGGTCACTAAGGAGATCAGATATAATTCTGCTGTCTGAGATTAGGTTGGGATGAGTTGCTAAGATCCAATCTAGTGTAGTGTCAGAAGAGCCATCTTTACTGGGTCTGGTAGGGTAGTTTATTAGCTGGGAGAAGTTAAAGAGATTAGTTGTTTACCTCGAAGATTGTGAGGAGATGATGGCCCAGTTGATGTTTACTTTGCCAAGGATGAATGTTTCCTTTTTGATATGAGAAGAGAACCATGAGAGAATGTCTTCAAGGACGGGGTTGTTATCACCAGGGGGAATGTAGATGGCAGCTATACATAAAGATTTATGTTTGTTGATTTTTAGGAAGGCTATGGATAGTTCAGCAGGAGAGTTTAGGAATGGGGTTAGTGTGTGGAATGACTGTTAGACAAGGGGGGTAAATTATGGCTACCCCTCCTCCTTTCTTATTAGGTCTGTCATTCTGTATGATTTGGTAGTCAGGGGAAGAATTTCAGTATCTTTGATATGAGGTTTGAGCCACGTTTCTGAGACAGTTAATATGTCGGGATGGTTATGTGACAGCCAGGGATGTAAGTTGGGTATTTTATTACAAATACCTTGGGTATTGATTGTAGCTAGGTGGATGGTTTTGGGGGAGGATGATTGTGTTGATGTAGAGGGGCAGATGTTGGTTGAAACAGTCGGACCAGAATTGGAATGGATGTCACCAGAAATAGAGAGAGAGAGAGAGAGAGAGAGAGAGTGACTAGATGTAAAAGATGGGCGATCAGGTTAAATGAGGAGGGTAAGTTAGGAGTGTAATTGAGGAAAGGTCTACTATTGCCAGTGAAGTGAAGTGGGTTAGCAGAGATAGGTACTGGAAGGAGCTTAAATTTATAGAAGAGAGTTGTATTTAGAGGGTATAGTTCATGGGATATGGAGGAGAAGGAATGAGGGTCGATTGTTTGAGAGGAAGAAGTTATATGTAGTGGTAAAGAGTATGAGGAGCCATTGAGGATAGTAAGGAATAGAAAGGGGCAAAGGAGGGATATGAGGAAGGCTAAAGTGAGAAAACAGGTAGGGAGATGGAGCATGACGTACAATGAGAGATTTGTAGAAGTAAATGTGAGATGGGGTGGTAGAGATTAGTAGGCTGAGGTAGGAGTGTGGGCAGTGGGAATAATGAGAGAGAGTTGTGGAGAATAGTTGGAGAGCAGGAAGTAAGTGGGTGGGGGAGGGACACTTGTTAATGATTATTGGAGCTAGGGAGTATAGTGTGTCTGAGTAAGGGAGAGGTTAGAAAATTTGAGAAGATTAGAATGCTGGGGGGGGGGAGTGGGTTGATTGGATGAAAATGAGTGTGGGAGGAGTTAGGGAAGTATAAAGGTAGGACCATTGGGGGCGGGAGGGGAGCAGAGGGAGCCCGCAAGGTGAAAGGAGTAGGCAGAAACCAGAGAGGTAAGCAGTGGAAAACTATCAGTGAAGACCTCAGAGAGGGGTGTGTAATAATACAAACTCCACCTGTGAAGTGGAGGAGAGATGAGAAAGCAAAGTTTATTAAGGTTGGGAGTGTGTCGTCACATTTACTTTCTTATTAGCAGACAGTTTGTGCACAGATTAGAATAAAGAGATTCATTGTCAATGAAGGGGAATCTATAGAGATGCAAATAAATAGGTGGGGCTTAAGTGATCCAAAACTAAGGTTAACAGCACTGAAAGTGCTGATCGAGGGTTATTTTTAAGAATAGGAAGAATCTGAATTAAGTGTATACTGTCTAGTGGACAGTTAGGATTACTGCACAAGCTGGAGGGGGAGAGGACACAAGCCCCAAACAGTCAGTATTATTAGCACGCTGAGAATTACTAAGTTACACTGTTAATTTTAAAGCTTCACTCTCTTGACACATACATTTAGAAATCCTGGGTGGACTGACCCTGCTCTTCAGGCTTAAAAGGTGTATCCTTGATTTAGCTTTGTAGTACTAATTCCTTCGTAGACTATGTGGGTGGGGAGGTAGCTGCGCACTGCAGAGTTGCCAGAGTGTGATTTAGAATGCCTGGGTGGACTGACCCTGCTCTTCAGGCTCAAAAGGTATAACCTTGATTTAGTTTTGCAGTACTATATCCTTATTAGACTGTATGGGTGGGGAGGTAGTTGTGGACTGCAGAGTTGCCCAAGTGTGCAGCAAGCAGAATTCAAATGCTGAAGATCACGTGTCTTGAGGGGAGACTAGTAATTTAAAGATCTGCAATAGTGAAGGAAAGGACATCAACTGTTATGGTAAGATTTTACACAACTGTACTTTATTTGTCTGTGTAAGCCGTTCCTGGAGAACATTAGTGTCAGTGGGGGATTCTGTGACACCTACTAATTTGCAATTATCTTCAAATTTGGTCAGCCAGAGATCTTTGACATTGGCCTTGACTTCAGAGAAGTAAATGCCAAATACAAGCAGTCCCAGGACCAATCCCTGAGGAACTCCACTTGTGATTAGGCTGTTTGTAGAGGTGAACTCCCCCATTCTAACTTCCTTGGTCCTGTCTGTGAGCCAGCTGGCTATCCATTGGGTGACATTAGGGTTTATACCTAACCTCCTGAGTTTGTCAACAATGCCCAAGTGGAGTATTGTGTCAAATGCCTTGGTCAGGTCAAGGTAGGCAATGAGAACCACTTTGCCCTCATGTATTTCTTTGGTGACTTTCTCAAAGAAGTCCACCAGGTTGAGTGGGCATGACCTGCCCTTGGCAAAATCAAATTAGGTCGGGTCCAGTGTCTGGAGGTTTCCTGTGTCATTATTGATTATTTCCATGATAATTCTTTCCATGGTTTTGCGTATGAGGCTAGTGAGACTTATGTGTCTGTAGTTTCTAGGGTTGATAGATAGCCCACCTTTGTGCAGAGAGATGACTGATGTTCTCCATTCATTAGGCACAATGCCTGTTTGGAGGCGATGGTTAAATAGTGATTCCAGAGTGCATGATAGGTTATGTTTCATGCTATTTAAAAGGTTTCCTAGGATGTTGTCTGGGCCAATTGATGCAGTATTCTTGGCCTTAGAAAGAGTACTGAGGACCTGCTCTCTATTGATAGCAGAGGTAGTTATATTAGATGGTATTTCCTAACAGGAGGTTAAGGGACAGATGAGTAAAGTTAGACTTAATATGTCTGCTAGTAGGTTTGCTATATCTTCTGGCTCAGTATAAGTGGCTCCATAAACAATAAACTCTACACAGGATTGTGTATTGCCTTTGAGGTTGCAGACATTACTAAAGAATGCCTTGCGGTTGTCCTTAGAATGAGATGCCAAATCTACCTCATATTTGGCATTGGTAGACTTTATTTTTCCTCTAAGTTGTTTGTTTACTTTGATGAGAGTGCTTTTATCCTGCTGGGTGCTACTCCTTCTAATTTATGCCATGAATTTCTTTCTTCTGTTATAGAGCCTATTGATGTTGTGATTCTACTAGGATAGCTTGTTTTTTGAGTTAGTGCTGTACTTATTTATGGAAGGTACACCTGCCTCTCTGCAGCTATTAACATACTGTATAGAGTTTCAGTGAATAGTTCCATGTAGGCAGCAGTGTTCTCAGGATTTATGGGGACTTGAAATTTTGCCAGGCTATCACTTGATTTTAGGAAGTTAACCTTAGCGTTGGATCTGAATATTCCAGGGTTATCTGTGGTTCCATGTTTTATTTTTAATTCGAAGGAGACTGTTTTGTGGTCAGACCTTACCAAAGAGTATATTACACTAAGGGGTGTGCAGCGCTCTTCCATATTAGTGAGGACCAGATCCAGTATGCTTGTGCCCCAGGTTGGCATATTGATAATCTGGTCCAGGGAGTTTGTGGTTACAAAATCCAGTAATCTTGGTGCTGGAACACAAGTGAAAGCACTTAACTATTGTATTATTTCAGTCTACTTTGGATACAACTTGGATTTTAAATTGTATTTTCAACATTAAACTGTTTCTGCTGTGACTGTGGAGTCCTATTGTGTTTTCTGTGCTGGAAGATTTGGTGTCATATATGATTCCCAGTTAATAGTGAGATAATTAAAGTCACCCATGAATATGGCATTGGGTTGGATGGTGAGTGTTTCCAGTACACTTAAATACATGATGTGAAGTTGTTAAATCTCGCCATTTATTCTCATTGATGGGTTCGGAGCCGATCATCGGCTCCAACACGGCCGATAGCAAAGCTTAGCATTTGCCAGTAGCTCGAGACCAAGCCCCTTATCCCACAGTGCACTGCTGGAATTATCTCAGATCTAGTTTGCCGCGGCAAGAGAGATCTCGGTGATCCAGCTAGCTCGGACCATTTGTGATAAAAACAGCAAGTTTTATAAAAAAACTTTTCCTTTTTGTTTTTCATAAGATAGTTGTGTGCTAGTGTTTGATAATTAGATAATAGAATCTATAGTTTTAGATAGATAGTGCCTCTTGGCTTAGTTGGTTTGTGTAGGCCTTTAGCCCAATTTAGACTTATTAATATTTTTCTAATAGTCAGGGTTTTTCTCTGTGGGCCTCTTTAGCCCTATATTTGTAATCTATAGTTATTTGTTATAGATAGTGCCCGGATTGGGCTTAGTTGTTTTGTGGGTCTTTACAAGTTTAGTAAGGACTTTACTGTCTTACTTTTTGAGTATACTGGTTTGTTTTACTTAACTATGTCGGATGTCAAGGAAAAATCCCATCCTAAATCGGGATTCAAAAAAATGCCCAGATTGTGGGCAGAAAATGTCCATCACTGATGGACACATTCAATGTGTCTACTGTCTGGGAGCTGAACACCTCCAAGACACTTGCAGCATTTGACATTCCTTTTCTTCAAGAGTCCTCTTGGAGAGAAGGAGGAAGCTTATAGATGGGGGATTACTTCAGCATTCCTTTTCTGAGGTGTTGAGTAGCCATGAGGGTACTAGCACCTCCTCCAAATCCTCAAAATCCACAAAATCTACAGAACCTAAAGTGGCAAAAAAGGCGAAAACTTCAGAGGGAGGGTCATCTGTTCCATGGACCTCGAAACCGAGTGTACCTTTGATTCGGAGCCAGCTCTCAGTATTGGAGCCGGTCTCTGAAGTTCCTTCTTCTCCTCTGCTCCAGTCAGCACTTTCGGTGTATTCATCTAAGTTCTCAGTCAGCCTTTCAGATTTGGACATGGATCAGCTAGTGCAGAAGCTTTTACAGGCACCAGGACTTGCCAAATTGTTGTCCGCCCCGACCAGCTCATCGGTGCCGAAGACCATGGAACCGGATTTGTCTACTCCTCCTCCGAGCCGTACTGGACTCTCGGAGCCGAAGGAAACCGAACCGATGATTGTCGAACCCTTGGAGCCGATACCTGCAGTGGTCTTATCGGCTCCATCTACTCGGATGTCCTCGGCACCAACCGAGGACTCTAGGAGCCAACACTCTCCCATCGGGTCCGGGGAGGATAGTCGAAACGATTTGTCGGTGCCGACTGTTCCTCTCGGGGCTTCGGCTCGGATGAGCTCGGCTCCTACCTCGGGCTCGGAGCCCAGGGTTTCGGTGCGGGAGGATCAGACGGTACTCTCGGGTCCGTCCACTCCTTCTCGTCGGAGCCATGGTGCCTTCGATGCTACGAGGAGAGTTTTGTCTCCAAAGACAACGTCAGCATCGGTTCAACCTTCCCTCTCCCCTCAAGCTCCTGTGTCTGCTTCTTTGTTTACCGATCCCCCTAAGCGTAGAGACCTTGAGCCTCAAGTACCCCCACAGGGTGTCCCCTGCTCTTCTGAGACCTCCCCAGATCCCCCCCACTGAGGAGGTGCCCAGGAAGAGACTGTGCAAGAGGAAGCACTTAGACTCCCCACAGGAGTCTTTGACATCTGACACGGACTTGGATGAGTCAGAAGGATCCCCTCGATCCCCCTCTGAGGATATCTCCTTTACAGAGATACTAGAGATCTTTAGTCAGAGGGGCAATTGGCAGTCCAAGACCCCTAATGAGGACAAGTCCGTGCTCTTGAAGGCTTTTGGGTCTCAACCTTCCACTTCTAGGATGTCTCCTCCTTACAACAAGCTCATGGAACTGATCCCTCGTAAGGCATGGGAGTCACCGGAGGCCATGGAACCTGTTCCTCATAAGCCCAATAAATTCATGTCTGCCCCAGTGGACAAGCCATTTTTGATAAAGGGAGTGCCTGTTGATGTCATGGTGGTAGCTGCAGCCACAAAAAAGGAAGTGTCTGAGACATCCACATCTATCCATCCTCCTAACAGAGATTCTAGGGTCTTGGATAGATATGGGAAATGCATGTTTAGTTAAGCAACTTTTTCTCTGCGATCACTGAACTACTTATCCAACTTTACGAGACTACAAAGAGATTTCCTGAAAGTACTAGGAGATACTCTCCAGGGTACGGTAGCTGCAGGGATGGCCGACAAAGTCAACGCCCAGCTCGCTACCCTAAACTCAGTGGTAAACTCATCCATGCGTCTCATATCCTATACAGCTGATGGTTCCAGTAGAGCTGCTAGTTCAGGCATTGCTCTTCGAAGACAAGCCTGGATGCATCTCTGTTCCTTTGCGGAACCCTTTAAGTCTTCCTTTATCAACACCCCATTTGATGGCTCTTCACTGTTTGGGCCCAAAGTAAAGGAAACTTTAACCAGGTGTGAGCAGGAAGGCAAGACCTTATCTGCTGTTGGAGACTGTTTTTCTACCCCTACTTGTCCCTACCCCAAGGGCCCTAGGGGAGGGAAAATGTGGTTCTGAAAAGCAGAGGCAGAGGAGGGGGTTATAACGGAAGATGCCACCTCCGCGGCAGAGGGGGTCCACAGCAACAGGGTGACAGGGGTCAGTTCTCCGGTCAACCCTACCAGCGCCCCTGAAAGGGGGCCCGACTGTTCAGCTCTGGAGGCAGTCAGAGGTCGCTTGTCTTTGTACCCAGAAGCCTGGCTAAACATAACATCAGATACATGGGTACAAAACATCATTTCCATAGGATATTTCATACCGTTCTCTTCCCCTCCCATTCCTGTAAACAGAATCCCAGATGTTCCACCCATTCTCAGGGAACAAGCAATCATAGAAGTCCACAGATTGCTAGAAAAAAAAAGAGTCATCCAACCAGTCCCAGCAGACCAAGTTGGATTCGGAACTTACTCAAGATTCTTTTTGGCACCAAAGAAAACAGGGGACTGGAGACCTATCTTGGACCTCAGCAGACTCAACCAGTTTGTAAAGAAAGAGAAGTTCCGAATGGTCATGCTTCAGTCCATTCTTCCCTTCCTAGGGAAATGCAATTGGATGTGCTCCATAGATCTCAAGGACGCGTACTATCACATAAAGATGAACAGACACTCCAGAGATCATCTGCGTTTCCGGCTGGGAGCCAATCATTACCAGTTTCGAGCCCTGCCCTTTGGTCTCACTACAGCCCCCAGAGTTTTCACCAAATGCATGGCAGTGGTCACAGCTCACCTGAGACATCTAGGATTCCAGGTGTTTCCATGCCTAGATGATTGGCTCCTCACTGCTACCACCAGGCATCAATTGACTCAGGCAACACAATACACTCTGACACTCTCCCATCAATTAGGCATTACAATCAACTTCGAAAAGTCTGCCTTATCGCCATCGCAGCATACCATTTTTATAGGAGCAGAGTTAGATACCTCAACTACCACTCTACGTCTTCCTATCAAAAGAGTCTCACTTCTCCACCAACACATCAGCTCACTGGTGTCAAACAACAAAGCTACAGCAGCAGAGGTATTGAAGGTGCTAGGTTTGATGGCGGCAGCAATCCTGGCTATATCACTCGCAAGGATGCATATGCGAATTCTTCAATGGCTCCTCTTTGCTCAGTGGTCGTACCAGAAACTACCAATGCACCACATGATTCTCATCATGGATTCTTGCAAGAGAGACCTTCGGTGGTGGTTGACATTTCTTCATGTCACAATCGGAAGACCCTTTGTCCCCCCCCCCCACCCAGTAGCCACTGTGACCACGGATGCTTCCCTGATAGGGTGGGGGGGGGGGCATTTTCAGGGAAAGACTTCCCAAGGCACATGGACAGATCAAGAATCACATCTGCACATCAAATGTTCTAGAGTTGAGAGTGGTACTTCTGGCGTTGCAGTACTTTCAGGACTCTCTCCCTCTAGGAACTATTGCAGTTCAGATGGACAACATGTCAGTAGTCTGGTACTTGAACAAGCAAGGCGGAACCAAGTCTTACCCCCTTTTTCGAGAAGCCCTCAGGGTCTGGCAATGGGCTGTGTCATCCCAGCGTTTTCTGTTAGCAGCGCACATCCCGGGGAAATCTAACGTGATAGCAGACAAGCTGAGTAGGACGATATTGCTCCCTCATGAGTGGTCTCTCAAACAACAGGTTGCGGAGTTGATTATCCACAAATGGGGCCAGCCTTGCTGCAACCTCTTTGCCAGCCACATTAATTCAAAATGCAGAAGCTACTTTTCCCTAATACCACCTCCCGGTCATCCCCTGAGAGATGCACTTTTACACGATTGGCCCCCGGGTCTCCTTTATGCATTTCCACCCTTCCCATTGATACCCAGATTTTTTACAGAAAGCAAAATCTCTGGGAAGGACTGTTATTCTCTTAGCCCCCTACTGGCCTCGACAGATTTGGTTCCCGTTTCTGCACCATCATCTGTTGGAAGATCCATGGATCCTGGACCCAGTTCCGGACCTTCTGACGCACCCGTCAGGGGATCGCCATCCTTCACTACAGTCCCTGAAACTGACTGCTTGGCTAATCCACTTCCCCTAATTGCCAGGCTTCATTCAATTTCAGAAGATACAAGACAAATTCTCTTGTCTTCTCACAAGCCATCTACCAGGAAATTATATGGCAGTAAATGGAAAAGGTTCTCAATTTGGGCCAACACGCAGAAAATTGACCCTTTCCAAGCTCCACTATCATCTATTTTAGAATTCTTGACAAAGATTTTTAAGGAAGGGGCAGCAGCTGCTACAGTTCGAGTCCAGTTAGCTGCTATCTCAAATTTTCAACTTGGGTTTGGTGGCTCAAATGTTATGGGCCATAAATTATCTAAGACTTTTCTTAAAGGCATTCTTCACATAAATTCCCTGTTCTCCCTGGAATTTAAACTATGTTAAGTTGTCTATCTCGCCTTCATTCTTGCTGGATGGGCATCTTCTTGTGATCTCAAATATTTATCCTGAGTTGGTTCCACGGCTCGAGGCTCCCCTATATCCCACAATGCTAGGCGAGTTACCTCAGATCTCGTTGCCCCTTACAGCGCTGGGGTTGGTTGTTCTACCGGTTCCTGGTGAGTTTAGCTTTTTCTATAAAAAGTTACTCTTTTACCCTTTTTAGTTTAATTATTCTTAAATTAGTGTAGTTCATTGAACTTTATCCCGAACCTAATTTTCCCGTTTCTTGTTAAAAGAACATTTAGTTCTTCCCTTGGGCCTTAGGCCTTCCTTCCCTAGGAGTGTTTGTGTAGTGTACTACTGTTTATTGTACTTTATTTTTAGTATTTTTACTAAAGTTGTTATTCTGACAGGGTATAACTGGTGTGTTTGAGTGTGTGTTTGTGTTCACCAGTTAGGCTATGTCAAAAACAAAGGTCTCGATTCAAGAAGTGTGATGCGTGCTGTCAGAAAATGCACACTTCTTGTGTCTATTGTCTGGGCCTGCAGGACTCCTGTGCTGTCTGCCATGGCTTCAGCCCCAGGGTCCTGCAGGAAAGAAAAACAAGCTTATTTTGAGAGGCTTGTTGAAGCCTGAGATTCCCTGTCTGTCTCAACAGGGAAGCCCTCCAAGGCATCGAGGTCTTGGCGCTTCTGCGCCGAGACCTCAGGTTGTTCAACCTTTGCCTTTATCGGTTCCGGCTGGAGCCGATAAGACTCAGTCCACAGTTTCTGTGGCCCGAGGTTATCGATACCGACGTGTCGGCTCCGACAAGATCTTCGGAGCCGACAACCAGAAAGAGGTCTAGGTCACCTTCTCTTGGCTCCGTTCATTCGGCTCCAGGATCTCCCCTGCTGTCTGAACGGAGCCAAAGGTCTCATTCCTCTAGGTCATCGAGGCTGTCCGATCATGACCTTCAGAGGGTGGTGAGTCGACTACTCAAGTCCGAGGCACTAGCCCAGATGCTTCAGAGCCCGACTCATCAGTCGGTGCCTGCCCCAGTCCATCAACTCCTTCCTCCTTGACTCTCTTGAGTTGGCACCGAGACTGTGGTCACCTCGGGCGAGACAATTGTCTTCGGCTCAATGTTTTCTTCCATGGAGGAATCTGGCGCCGGACTTCCCTCGTCGGCTCCGAGGGGTGAGTGGCATCGGACCCTTGTCCCCCCTCTCCCTCTCGGTGCCCGGCGCTGGTGAGTTCGGCTCCGACGCCGACCTCAGGCCATCACTGTCGGTGCCGAGGGACCTCTGGCTCTGCCTGACAGGGGTGCTGAGGTCAGTGTGTTAGAGCCTGGCTCTACTCCCTCCCTCTATGCTGCCTCAGGGTAAGTCGACTCACTCCCTCATCCCGGACCGCAGAGAGCCAACTCTTCAGGAGCTCCCTTTGGGATTTCATCCTCTTCCGAGGCCTCTCCTGATTTGGCAGAAGAGCCCCCTCGGAAGAGGAAGTGCAAGAGGAAGCACACAGATCTGGATGATTCTGAGGGTTCCCCCCGTTCCCCTTCTGAAGATGTCTCTTTTGCAGACATTCTGGAGATCCTTAAAGAGAGGGAAATTGGCCAGCCCTCAACCCTTCGGAGGACAAATCTGTATCTTGAGGCGTTTGGCTCTCGTCCTTCCACCTCCTGGGTGTCCCCCCTTCGACCCCTCATGCAGGTGGTTGCTAAAGGCATGGACGGCTCCTGATTCAGTGGACCCCACTCCCAGGAGACCCTCCAAATTCATCACAGCTCCATCAGACAAGGAATTTTTATCAAAAGGAGTCTCTGTGGATGCTATGGTGGTAGCTGCCGCCACAAAGAAGGAACTGGCCGATCCTTCAGTGCCTGTCCATCCACCTAACAAGGAATCTAGGTCCATGGATAGGTACGGGAAGCGGATGTTCTCCTCAGCGACATTTACTATAAGCTGAATTACCTGTGCCATTTCACTCGTCTTCAAAGGGACTTGATCAAAGAAGCGAGTGAAATGCTGAAGGACCCTACAGCTGCGGGTTTCAAGAGAAAATGAACACGCAGCTGGCTATCCTAATTCTATTTCCAACTCCTCCATGCGCCTCCTCTCTTATGCGGCCGATGGAGCGAGCAGAGCCGCAGGAACAGGGGTAGCCTTACGTAGGCACGCCTGGATGCGGCTATGCAATTTTGCGGAACCTTTCAAGGCGTCTTTCACGAACTCCCTTTGATGGATCATCTCTTTTGGTCCACAAGTGAAAGAGACCCTGACTAGGTGCGAGACTGATGGCAAGACCCTTTCTGCCGGAGTCCATTTTCTACCCTTCTAGGCCTTACCCCAAAGGCCAGAAGGGGAAAGATGTGGTTCCGTAAACAATCTCAAGGGACTTCGCCTGACGACAGAGTCGGTTCCCGCCAGAGGCAGAGGGGGAACAACAATGGTAGACGCCCTAGAGGCAGAGGGGTCCGCAGAACCAGGGCAATCGAGAAGCCTCCGATAAGCCCTTTCAGCATCCCTGAGGTGTTGCCCGACTGCCCATCTTCGAGGCAGTCGGGGAAGATTGTCACTGTACCCAGAAGCCTGGCTATCCTTGACACAAGACAAATGGGTACAGTCCATCATTTCGAAGGTTATTCTATTCCCTTTCTTCGTTTCCAAATCAGTCAAAAAATCCCTTCCAGATGTTCCACCGCTCAAAGGGATATAGCAGCTTTGGAAATTTCAAAACTGCTTGCAAAAGAGCTATTCAGCCAGTGCCAGCAGACCAACTAGGATCCGGAATCTACTCAAGGTTCTTTTTAGTTCCAAAGAAAACAGGGACTGGAGACCAATTTTGGATCTCAGTATCTTGAACAGATCGGTCAAGAAAACAAGATTTCGGATGGTCACGCTGCAATCCATTCTTCCCCTATTGGGGAAAGGAAACTGGATGTGCTCTATAGACCTTCAGGACGCGTACTATCACATAAAAATGAACAAACGCTCCAGAAGATTCCTCCGCTTCAGGCTGGGAACCAGTCATTTTAAATTCAGGGCCCTGCCCTTTGGTCTCACCACTGCCCCCCGGGTGTTTACCAAATGTATGGCAGTGGTAGCTTCTCACCTGAGACGACAAGGATTCCAGGTGTTTCCATATTTGGACGACTGGCTCCTCACAGCTCCCACCAAGCATCTCCTTCTGATGGCCAGAGATTACACTTTTCGCGTCTGTCAAAAACTGGGTATCTCAATAAATTGCGAAAAGTCTGTTTTGTCGCCTTGTCGTACTATTACCTACATAGGCACAAATTTAGATACTGTAAACATGTCTGCAACACTAACGAACCAAAGGATATCAGACATTCAAAAATTAGTATCACTACTTCTCAACAACAACAGAGCCAAAGCCAGGTTAGTTCTAAAGGTGTTGGGAATCATGGCGGCGGCCATACCTCTCCTTCCATTGGCCAGATACCACATGCGGATCCTTCAGTGGATGCTTTTTCTCAATGGTCATACCAGGAACTTCCAATGTCTCACACCATTATGATCACGCATAGCGTGCAAAAGCATCTCATGTGGTGGATGTCTTCCCCAGCTCCTGTTGGGGAGACCATTTGTTCCACCTCCTCCGGTTGCTACTCTGACAACGGATGCCTCCTGATCGGGTGGGGGGCATTATCAGGGCAGGACAGTCCAGGGCACATGGCAACCAAGCGAATGCCACTTGCACATAAATGTTCTGGAGATGAGAGCAGTGCTTTTAGCGTTGCAAGCCCTTCAAGACTCTCTTCCTTTGGGAACGATTGCAATCCAGACAGACAATATGTCTGTAGTGTGGTACATCAACAAACAAGGCGGAACCAGATCATACCCCTGTGTCGAAGCACTCAGACTGTGGCAATGGGCGATTTCTTCTCAGCGTTTCTGATAGCAACGCACATCTCCGGGAAGTCCAATCACATTGCGGACAAGTTGAGCAGAGCTATTCTCATGCCTCACGAGTGGTCTCTGAAAGACTCTGTAGTGAGGGAGATTTTTCTCAAGTGGGGTCAGCCTTGCTGCGATCTTTTTGCTACTCCCCTAAACAGCAAGTGCAGAGAATACTTCACTCTATTCCCTTTACCAGGCCAACCCAGCAGGGACGCTAGTCCAAGTTTGGCCCCGGCGACTTCTGTATGCATTTCCTCCTTTCCCACTGATCTCTCAAGTAATACAGAAAGCTATCGCTCAGAAGGCCTCATTGATCCTCATTGCTCCTTACTGGCCTCGGCAAGTGTGGTTCCCCTTTCTACATCGATTTCTTTTGGAGCGACCGTGGAATCTGGACCTAGTTCCAGATCTTTTGATCCATCAGTCGGGTCAGTTTCATCGCTCCCTCCCTTCTCTGAACCTCACTGCTTGGTTCCTCCACTTCCAACCGTAGCCAGGCTTCCTCAATTATCTCACTCAGAGATATTTTGATAGCTTCCCATAAATCTTCCACTCGAAAGATTTATTTGAGTAAGTGGAAACGCTTTTCATATTGGGCACAAGGAAAGGACATAGATCCTTTCACCGCTTCCATCCAACTAGTCCTTGATTTTCTTGCTGAACTCTTCCATGCAGGTTCATCTCCATCTACTCTTAAGGTTCAATTGGCAGCTATTTCTAATTTCCATGTGGGTATTTCTGAATCTGCCCTAATGTCCCACAAACTCTGCAAAGCCTTTTTGAAAGGAGTTTTCTTCTCAGACCTCCTGTAAGAAATCCTCCTTCTCCTTGGGACCTAAATTTAGTTCTTGCTTCTTTGATTCTTTCCCCTTTCGAACCTGCAGCTTCATGTTCCCTAAAGTTATTATCATGGAAAACTCTCTTTCTGGTGGCTATCACATCAGCTAGAAGAATTTCAGAACTTCAAGCACTCAGTTGTCGTTCTCCTTACCTTGTGTTCCATAAGGACAGAGTTTCCTTCGAACTAACCCGTCCTTTTTGCCTAAGGTGGTTTCAACATCAAATCTAAACCAGTGCATTGACCTCCCTGTCTTTTTCCGGAGTATTCAAATAGGTCTGAACAAAAATTACACTGTCTGGATGTTCATCGTCAATTAAGGTACTACTTGGACAGGACGAAACAATTCAGAAAATCTGATCAACTGTTTGTCTCCTATGCGGAAAGCAGAAAGGGACTTCCAGTTTCAAAGGTATCTTTATCCAGATGGCTAACATCTCTGATTACCCTTGTTTATGAGATTAGACACCAAAACTGCCTAATAAGCCTAAAGCACATTCCACCAGAGCTTTGGCTACTTCTCTAACCTTCCAAGACAGACTGCCTATTGACACCATTTGTGCAGCGGCTACTTGGGCTACTCCTCACACTTTTATTTCCCATTATAAGTTGGATTTAGCTTCTAGGCATAGAGCTAATTTTGGTTCCACTGTTCTCAGGAGTCTGTTCCGTTAGGCCACTCGGGACAAGGTGCTAGGACGGTCCCATCCAGCAAGAATGAAGGCGAGATAGACAACTTAACATATAGAAGTTATGTTCTTACCATAACGTTCCATGTTAGTTGTCTTCTTCTCGCCTTCTTGCGTCCCACCCTCCTTCCCCCTGGCCTGGACAGACCTAGAGGAGTTGTGATCGTGACCTCTCTTTCTACCACCTCTTTCTTAGCTATATGCTATTATGCATATTTCTTGTTTCAGGATGTAGGTCACCCTTCTTCTTCCTGTTGTTAGAGGTGGATTCTGTTTTTTACAGTTATACTGTTTCTGTTATAAGCTGGGGTTAGCTTACAAACGAGATCTGAGGTAACTCTCGCCTAGCATTGTGGGATATAAGGGGAGCCTCGAGCCGGTGGAACCAACTCTCGAGCTTTAGAGTGGCCGAGTCGGAGCCGAGGTCGGCTCCGAACCCATCCAGCAAGAAGAAGGCGAGAAGAAGACAACTAACATGGAACGTTATGGTAAGAACATAACTTCTATTTATGCTATCTCAAAGTATTCTTCCCCCTTCTGAACCAGCATCTTCTTGTGATCTCAAATATTTATCCTGGAAAACAATTTTTCTTGTGGCCATTACTTCTGCCCGCAGAGTGTCAGAACGTCAAGTATTATCTATCAGACCACCTTACATGATTTTCCATGCTGATAGAGTATCTCTCAGAACAACCCCCTCATTTTTACCTAAAGTCTGTTCTGAATCAAATATCAATCAGGTCATTGAGCTGCCAGTCTTTTTTCCCAACCACTCTAGCAAATTGGAATACATGCTGCACAAACTTGATGTACACAGGCAGCTCAGATTTTATCTTG
Organism: Protopterus annectens; assembly: GCF_019279795.1. NCBI lineage: Eukaryota > Metazoa > Chordata > Ceratodontiformes > Protopteridae > Protopterus > Protopterus annectens. The sequence continues at coordinate 887,469,452 of NC_056741.1, read as the reverse complement.
ACAGAACTAAGGATATTAGAAAATCAGATCAACTTTTTGTATCCTTCTCAGAAGCCAGAAAAGGCAATCCAGTGGCTAAAACAACCTTATCTAAATGGTTATCCAATTGTATATCCTTTGTTTATGAGAATGCGAGCATGCCATTAACACTCAAACCTAAGGCTCATTCTACCAGAGCCGTCTCTACGTCTTCTGCTTTTCAAGCTAAATTGCCCCTTGACAATATTTGCTCTGCAGCCATGGTCTAAGCCTCATACCTTTATCACGCATTACAAAGTAGATAAGGCTTCAAGGGACAGGTCTTCCTTTGGTTCCATGGTACTGAAGAACATACTTCCATGAGCCACCCAAGATTGAGGGTGCTAAGGACACTACCCATCAATGAGAATAAACGGCGAGATTTAACAACTTCACATAAAGAAGTTATGTACTTACCATAACGTTCCATGTGAGTTGTTTATCTCGCCTTTATTCTCACGTCCCTCCCTCCTTCCCCCTCCTGGCTGACTGTTGACTTAGAGGCTAGTACCATCCTGGTTATTCAATATTTCTTCTTCCCCTTCGGGAAGTGTTCTTGGTAGAAATAAATAAAAGGATATATATATATATATATATATATATATATATATATATATATATATATATATACTGTTACTCGCAGAAAACAAGATCTGAGGTAATTCCAGCAGTACATTGTGGGATAAGGGGCTTGGTCTCTGGCAAAATTTGAGCTTTGCTATCGGCCGTGTTGGAGCCAAGGATCGGCTCCAAACCCATCAGTGAGAATAAAGGCGAGATAAACAACTCACATGGAACGTTATGGTAAGTACATAACTTCTTTTTATGTGTTTCCTGGGTTATAAAGAGGGACCTATAGCTTGCAAGGAAGTGGTATGGGATTTTGCCTATGGTGATTTGAATGTGGAGAAGCTCAAATGCATGTTTAACCAGCCTTGAGGTATATTTATTTTTGATGTAAATCAAGACACCTCCACCTGTAGTCCCTGTCTGTGTAGTAGCTGTTCAAAATGTGTGGAAGGTATTACAGCCTTGCACCACTGTTGTGCTGTCCATGGCTTTAAACCATGTCTCAGTGACTGCACAGAGGTCAGCATTCTTTAGGGTGAGAACTTTTAAGGAGTGGATTTTCTTATTTAGACTCTCAGCATTGAGCAGTAACGTCTTTACATTTACTTGGTTTTGATTTGCTATGTCAGAAATACTTTTAAGTTTGGCATTGAAAAAAGAAGGCACTGGGGAGAGGACAATGTTTTAGCTAATATTCAAAAGCCTTGAGCGGAGAGGTGCAGACCATCCCTGGCAAAGCAGCATGATCTGTTGACTACCCCCTTCCATGCTGACAAATAATGTACCCGCTTAGAATGGCACCAGAAACTAAGCCAATTATTAAACTCAGTCATGTTATGTTGTATTTTCAAATATTACAAATTATTTTCATTCATTTGAAAAAATACTTTTCACTTAAATTTTGTGAAAAAGAGCTGCTTTTGCAACCATGTGGTGTTTCTCATTCTATGTTGCAGCCCTGTAAAAAATCTGACTTTCACTTCTGATATCATTCCCCTTGGTAGAGATGGCAGTACAGTTGCGGAGTTGAGGTCTGCATCTTTTTTGTGATGTTGCTTCTTGCCTAATGGGATGCTGTTATCACAGCTGTGTATGGCTGCTTTGATGGTCTGTGGTAGGCCACTGATCTGGGGTCTTAGTTATGGTCTAAACTACTGCACATGTATCAGTTGTGCATGTTACATTTTAATATATCTTATCCTGCTCTCCTATCCTTTTACATTGCTAACTGCACATTAAATGCATTAGTATATTTGCTGAGTTATATCTAATTATGTACATTGAGCTGCAGAGCTGAAAACCTGCATCTGAGTACTGGCAACACTTGTATATTCCCTAAGCAAGTCTATTAACCTTCTTTCTTTTTCTTCTTTCTGTCACAGTACAGTGGTTTGGCCAGCAGTCCTATCAGAATAACTATATATTACAAAATGTTTTTTGGCTTATTTTACTTATACATTGTACTATTACCTAATTGGTTTATCTTTTGTTGAAACGACTGCCAAATTTAACAACTTCATCAACATCATAGCTTGTGTTACCTCCAGCTCTCCCCCATCCATTTAATCTACCTCAAAACTGTACTAGTCCTGACATCCATGCCTTCATTATCCAACCTGTCTCCATATCATATGTTAAACAGTTACTAAAGAACAAACAAGGAAACCACACAGATGAATATACAAACTAACAAAAACAAACACCTGTAGCAGTGCTTAGAGAAAATAATTCAACAGCCAGCTAAAATCCTCTGTTTATTAATAAAATAAGTTGAGCATTTTTGTTCTTACAGTATCAGAAATTTATCAGAACTGACTAGCTTCATTAACAACAAGTTTAAATTACAAAAAACTTAAAATTACATGTTTTTACTAACCAGTTGACTAGCATCCTTAATTAAACACTATAAAACTTCAGTTTTAAAATAGGGTTGATGGAACAAGTATCATTCAACCCTGGGTAATGAATAGCATCTAACCTCAGTTGCCATTTAAGTTCACAGGTAGCAAGATGTTCAGAAATAATCCATCCCTTGGGTTCACGCCTTACTTGTTCTATAATTAAAAATTTAAATATATGGAATGAAAAACTAACAATATGTTTAAATAATGCATTAGTACTTTTCTTAGTTTTTATATCTTGTAGATGTTCATATATCTGGTCTTTAAAATGGCTAGAGGTCTTTCCCACATAAAAAACAGAATGATCAAGACAACTGAGCAAGATAAAACATTTTTTTGTATAACATGAATAATGACCCCTAATTTTATAACAAGTATCCTAATAGTAAAAACTATTATCTGGACAAATGTTTGAACACTGGGTACAGCATACACAAGTTCCTTGTGCTATTTTTTCTTTCCCATCTTGTCTGTTAGACTCCAAATAATTGTTAATTGTTTTGTTTCTTCTACAAACTTGACAAGGTCTTCTGCCTAGTTTTCCTCTTAGATTAGGATCTAGGGAAATCACTTTCCAATTTTTGTAAAGATAACCTAAAATATTGTAGCCATCCAAACTGTAAGTGAAAATAAACAATCTTTGATTATCTTTGTTGCTTGTAATTATTCTTGATTGATTCAAGGACAAGTGATTATCACCATCTAGACTCATATTATTCAAACATAATATAGGTCTATAGGCATACCCTCAACCTGGAAACATCAAAAATCTGGACAAAGGCCCATGAAAAAGAGGTACAAATCTGTATGCTGATTAACAGAAAAATTGCATATATAATTATGTAACCCCGCCCACTCCAGTGGAATTGTGGGATACCAACTTTCACACACAAACTGAAGAACAGACAACCAAAATATGGCCCCAGATCCTGTGGTAAATGGTAACCATTTTTTTTTTTTTTGAAATGTGTAGCAATGATGTTCACTGCGAGGGGAGAAGATGAACCAGCCTTAGGATTTTGTTTTTGGTGACTTGCAGTATGTGGGTTTTGTGGTAAAAATAAGGGATTTAATGGTAGGCAATATTCTAATCTTAGCAAAATAATATTATAGCTTGCTAGATCCTCCAAAAGTCATTCTCAATGGCCTACTGATCGGTGACATAGCTAGAGTTTGTGCCACCCAGGGCTGTCTGAGTTTGCCACCTTTCCCCCCTCACAAAATCATGGTCAAATGAGGCCCCACCATACAAAACCCTCCCCCCTGCCATCTGCTAAACAAAGCAATACAGTCTCACAATGAAAATGAGCTTAGCATTAACTCTCTGCCCTGATTCAAAATTCATTTTGAATTGAACAGCTACTGAACCCCACATCAAAGAAAAAAACATCATACAATATTACCTTTAAAATATTACCTTTGGGCTGTTTTCAAATTATAGGCCCCTTGCACACAAAATATTCATGTTTTCTTTGATACACCTTCCTGATTTTATTAAATTATATTCCTTGTATAATATAGCACACTTGTTAGACCACATTTTACATTTATTGTTTTGAACATTTTCCAGTAACCAATGAAACAAAATCCACGAACCAATAATGACAAAACTGCTCAATTCAGACAATTTTGAATCATAAAAGTCTACTCAACCTTCTACAGTCCACCAGTATCAGTAAATATGCGCAATCTCTGCAGAAGTAAAAGTCATCTAAAAAGATCTGTAACTAATGAAAAGATTGCTGCTAGCGAACAACTTTATATTTCATTGTTTCATCTACAAATAAAGTGCCTGTTACCCTTGAGGGATAAATTGCCTGTTACATTAAAAAATGATAAGCTACTAATATTGCAATATGGAATGGATGGCAAACTGATAACAGGTTCATAGTTACTTGATATATTTGCCAAAGAGGACATTCTCAGGACTGCACCATCTTTAAAAGTACAACACAGTAACAGTACATTATCAGCAGTCCATCTGCATACTGTGGGAGTAGAACCGACAGCCTCTTGCATCAAAAGGCAAGTATCCTATCTGTTGTGCTACTAACACAAACAGACTTCACCTAAGCAGCACTAAACTTCTCTCCCCCTGAGGAACTATGCAGCACAAAAAAATCTGGAAAAAGCCAAAATTTATTGGGAGGGAGACAAAAGGCCCAAAACCAGGGACACATTTTAAACATTGCTTGTACAATCTTAGAAAAGTTGCTAGAACAAAATGTTTTGTGTTAGCATGCATTTCCTGAAAGATAGCCACTTAAGTTTCAGTCTTCTTATTTTTTAGTGACTTCAGTTTGCACTAATTTGCTAGAAAACCACAAATTTTAACAGGAACAGACCAAAGAGATGGTGTGGGTAGGGAATTCAGGGTTTTGCTCCTTGTACCTAAGGTACAGGGTTTGAGTCTGACTAACCCTAACCACCAGGTATGCTTAACTGGGGCATTTCACACACACACACACACACACACACACACACACACACACACACACACACACACACTCACTCACTCACACACACACTTGTAAAATAAAATGAGCAAGTAACACACACACACAAATGAATCCTTGGCCAGCAACTTGTAAAATAAAATGAGTAAGTAACACACACACTCTGGCCAGCAGCTTGTAAATTAAAATGAGCAAGTAACACATACAAATGAACCCTTGGCCAGCAGCTTATAAAATTAGCAAGTAACACACACCCCTTGGATAAAATGAGCAAGTAAATTAAATGGCTGCACACATGCCAGATAGAACACACACACCCCTTGGTTAAGACGAGCAAGTAAACTTAAACTGAAATGGCTACACAGCTTGGCCAGTAGCTTGTAAAATAATTAACCAGCAGCTTGTAAAATAAAGAAATAATGAGCAAGTAAACTTAACCTCACTTGACTGATAAAACGAGCAAGTAAGTAAAATGAAATGGCTACACACTTGTGAGATAGAACACTCACTTGGCCAGCAGCTTATATAAAACAACAAGGAATGGACTTTCTTGCAGAAGCAAATGTACAACAAGGTTTGCAGATAATAGAGAAAGCTCACAGGCCTGTTAGATTACATTTTTCTCCCCTGGAAAACTTAGCACATCTGCTGCCATTGCTGTTTCCCTCTTAAGTCCAACAGGCAGTAGCTGATGTCATCACACATGCCCCTGTAGGCTGGTGTCATGGGTGATGGTATCAGCCATAAAGTTAAAGTGGTGACCAAAAAAAAAAAAGACCAGGAAATTCAGAAATTAAGGGGGCCACGCAGGAATTCGTGACACCTCAGTACTGAGAAATTCAGTACTGTTGACAGGTGTGTATAGGTACCATTCTCTCTTTTAACTACCACATTGCTGGAAATTTCCTTTAAAAATTCACTAGGGTAACCCCTCATGGTAAACATTTCCAAAAGTTGACCTACCTCCACCTTAAAGGTCTCTTGTTTAGATATCATCCTGGCCAACTGTACAATTTGGCCCTTGACCACTGACCTTTTTTGGTGCTTGGGGTGCCAGCTAGTATAGTGGAGATAGAATTGGAAAAAGTTGATTTTCTAAAAACATTGGAACTATATTTACCCAAATTATAGTTCTTAGTTAACTCAACATCCAAAAAGGATATTTTTCCTTTATTGTGGGTACTAGTAAAATGTGAAAACTCCACTGTGTTATTAACATATGCCAAAAATTCATTGAGTTTTATTTCTGAATCAACCCACAAAATAAAGATGTCATCTAAAAATCGAGTATAGGGGGTCCAGCTCTTAGTATAATGGCTGTTAAAAATAAAATTATCTTCCCATTGAGCCATAACATAATTAGCAAACATGGGGGCACAAGCTACCCCCTGGCTACTCCTGTAGTTTTCACAAAGTATTGACTCTCAAACTACACAAAACTATTCTTTAAAATAATCTCCATGAGTGCTACCATTGCATTAACGTTATCTGTAACTAAGTCACCATGTTTATATAATTGTTCCTCAAACCAAAGGAGCCGATTGTCATGAGGTATTACAGAAAATAAATTTCTCACTAACTCATGGCTATGCCCATGTACTTCACCTGCATGATCTATGTTAACAAATACTTTACATTCTTACTAACCTACCCTCTCATCATACTATCTATACCTTTCAACACTTGCCCTCTCCTCACTGTTAGGATGCGCTTGTATCTTTTTATTTTTATTTCCTAGCATAGTAGACTATACTTCTAATACTTTTGTAGATAATGATTGTTAGACTTAATCATCATTTTTTATTTATTTATTTTTATTTTTATGTCACTGGTGTCTCACCATGCTTTATTGTATCCTGTGTATTCCATTATCAAACTGTATGTATATATGCTTTTTTGTAAGTTACATTTGTATAAGTGTTTTTATTTGAATTTATTTAACTCTGTGGAGCTTTTCTCCCTGGGCCACTGCTGAAAATGAGTATTTACTACACAGTCAGACTTTCCTAGTAAACAAATGTCAAAAAATAAAACCTTTGCAAATAAAACAATGTAAGAAAACATGACTTCTAATGTGCCAGTTACCAGTTAGGCAAGCAATAATGTCCAACAGGGTGTGTGTTAATGTGTAATTAACACCCACCCAGGGGTGTTATGAGCCCCAATGGTGCAAGCAGAGGACCTCTACACCCCTGGAAGAGCATTAATTACACATTAACACACACCTTGGAGGGCATTATTTTGCTTAGAGAATGGGCTGTCTGTAAAATTGTTGTGTTTTTAAGTACTATATTATTTTTTTAATATATTTTTGATGTAAAATAGTTTGTCAGCCTAATGTTTCACACTTGCTGTAGTATATGTTAATGGTGATGGAGGAAGCATTTTACATAGAAAAATATAACAGTTTAAAAAATGTTCATCTATTTACCTTATTTTTTTGTTCCTTTCTCCTAAAATGTTTGGTTTGTTGCCATTTATTAGAGACTGATGTCTCTAAATGATGACATAGATTTGAGTTTCAGACTTTCATTTGCTTAGAAAATTCATTCTAACATAAATCCTGTTATTTAAGCTACTTTTATAAGAACAATAATTAAAATATATTTCTATTTTTGAGCCCTTGTTCTCCCTTTATTTTATTTATCCATATTTCTTTAGCTGAAAGGTCGAGAGGTACGTAGACTTCATTACTACTGTTGCCAATGGTCGATCTCTCTCATGCAGGCACACATACACACACCTCTGCTTCAGAAAATGCAAGCTGACACAAATAACAGGATTATGTAAAAATAAATTGTTATTTTGAGGCTTTTGTTCCCCATTTATTTTATGCTTATCCAGATATATTGAGGTAAGAGGTTGCAGAAAGTACCGCTGGCAAAGTAAAGAAAAAAAATACATAGCACATGCCTGCAGCCTCTGTAGCCAATGAGTGGGCACCTTGGCGTTAACTCCCCTGTATGTTAAGAATGATGTGTGTGTGTGTGTGTGTGTGTGTGTGTGTGTGTGTGTGTGTGTGTGTGTGTGTGTGTGTGTGTGTGCCTGCGTGTGGGCGCATGCATGTGTGTCAGTCTAAAGTGCATGAGAGTCACAGTAAACCCAGTTTGACAGTAAACTGTGTCAGTAAATGTCCATTATATATCTAGGAGCGCAGCAAGAACACCAGTCCATATAGCACCACCCTGAGTTGTCCATGTAGGGCAATGGCCACCTGGAAAAATAATAACTTCTCTGCTTCCTTCAAAGAAGTGATCAGTGGCCTCCCAGCAACAATGCCCCATACCTACTGATGTGCATGGCCCTACATGTCCATACCATGTGAGAAACAGGCTCACTGCCCCCTGTCACAGAATATTCATGTGTAAAATGGTATACTGTCACATTCATTCCATATTCTGATAACAAGCTCTACAACCCACTGCAATCAGACCATGCTGCCTCAGTGTCTGAGATGTCGTTCTCCCGGGGTGTCAAGTTTCATGCAGTTCCAAGAATCAGATGCAGACCTCCACCTATATAACTCACTGTGTTCATTTAGGATAATTGTTACTAGCAGCATGGTCTAGGCCCTGAATACAAGCCATATGTAGAAGTAAACAGCTGTACATGATGCTTTCTGTAAAGTGACTCACTGCAAAATTATATGCCAAATACCATAGTAATGCTGAATAGGAAAAGGAAGTGTTCTCACAGTCACTAAAATGTGTCAAACATCACATTATACCAAAAGCAGTAAATAATATAGAACCTCTTTACTGCTGCTGCCAGGTTTTACTCTCATGCTTCTCTCTCTCTCAACCACACACACACACACTTTCTTCTGCTTTCATGGACACATTCACTCACACATGCAGACAGAAACATAAACACACCCATTCACATACATACGCACATATACACTTTTTTCTGTTTATTTTATTTTTTTACACTCACTAAACAGCAAAAGCTCTGCTTAGCAAGTATAAAATAATTTGATCAATCTCGCTTTCACTCACATGCACGCATACTCTTATAGGTTCATAGGTAGGTACTAGTCTATTGGCCCTAGGGCCTATATAACCCTAGCCAAATGGTACACTGGCTTTCGCCACCCAAGAAAATTATTTTCCTATGCCCCTGTCGAGCAGAGCCACAGAAGTGATCCCCGGGGTGAATTTCCTATCTCCCATCCAATCATCAAGATTTTTCTTGAAGTGAGCTAATGAGGAGCTTTGTTTGATATAGATAGGTAGTTTGTTCCAGACTATGGGAAGTCTCTGGGACAAAAATAATAAATAGCCAGCAACAAGGTAGCTGTGAACTATAATATAAGTTTAATAATATTTAGACTTCATGAAACAGACCAGTTTCGGCCTGGAATTAACCTGGCCTTCTTCAGTGCTATACAAAACAAAAAAGACATGGGAAGTCTTAAATAATAAGAAATAAATGAAAGAGAAAACATGATTGGCTGACATTAATTCATCATAAATATTCATTAAGCCCTGGACTAAAGAGGGCACCAAGTTTAGTTATCCATTTCTTCTCCTTGGTGTTGAGTCTATTATGCCATCCAGATTTGTGAGTGCGATCACCAATAAGCTTATTAATAATAATGAAATAAAATTTAGCTGTCTGATGTTTTAGCATGTGTTTATAGAGCGCATTGGTTATTCTTTTACATTTAATATCATTAAAATGCTCAGAGACAAGTCTCTGGGACAGGCATCTATCCCTCCAGCATGTTCTGTTTATTGTGGTGACAAGGTTTAGGTCCCTAGATCATGTAACTCGGAAGGATTGGAATTTCTTTAAGTGGAGCATGTCCAACAGCTGTGGGTTTGACATAGCTTTGTATGTTAAGCAGAGATTGCCTCTGAGTAGGCGATATGTGACGGGGTAAAGCTGCAGTTCTTTGAGACGGTCTGCATAGGGCATCTGTTTGAGGTCTGTAATCCTCTTTGTGAGGTATTTCTGCTTCTTTTCAAGTCGTTGTAGATGTCTTGTCAGGTACATACCAAAAGGGGCGTTGTACTCTATAATGGGTCTAATCAGTGACGAGTAGAGAGGAACAATGACCTCTTTTTTCCTGGATGAGAAACCTTTTGTGATGAGGTGTGCTATGTAGAAGGATTTCCTGACTATTGTGGCGATGTGATTATCAAAGGAGAGACTACTGTCCACCTGTGTCCCAAGGTCTCTTATCACACTTTCGGTGTTAAGTAGACTACCGCCTATGTGGTAGTTCATGGGTACAGAGTTTTTACCAAAAGGGATGACAATGCACTTTTTTGGCATTGAGCTTGAGGCCATGGCTTTGACACCAGGCATCTGTGTCAGTGAGGCCCTTTTGTAGGATGTCCACATCATTAGGAGTTTTGATTATGGCTCCTAGTTTACTGTCATCTGTGAACTTCATTAGCCAAAGACCTTCTGTGTTAGCCTGTACTTCAGAGAAGTAGATACCAAGCAGGAGAGGACCCAGGACTGAACCCTGTGGTACTCTACTTGTCACTGGTCTGAAGTTGGATTTGGAGTCTGCTACTTTTACAGTGTGGGTTCTGTCAGTGAGCCAGTTGGCAACCCATCTTGTGACATAGGGATTTATACTTAGTCTAGTGAGTTTATCTATTATTCCAGAGTGGGGGATGGTGTCGAAAGCCTTGGCAGGATCTAGATAGGCTGTGTGAACCACCTTACCCTCATCTACGGCTTTGGTGACCACTTCAGAGAAGTCTATCAGGTTTAGGAGATATGATCTGCCTTTTATAAACCCGAACTGGGTAGGGTCCAGAGTTTGGAGATTACCAATGTCATTGTTTATAGGTTCCATAATGATACATTATTATTATTATATATATTTATATATTATATATATATTATATTATATATATATAATTTTAGTTATTTGAAGAATGGACATTAGAAAAGGACTGTCCCAGGAAACTTTTTAAACCGGGAAAGTCCTTAAACCTGTGTATGTGGATTTAGTATTTAATGATTACAGGAAGATTTATTTTTAAGTTATAGATATCTTTTTGAATTGCCAGGTTTGTTAACATGCTGGGAATTGTGTATGCTTTTCTTCATGTGAAAAATATAGTTTATGATTTTCTTTCCTGAGACTGATGTAAGTACTAGTATAGCCTGTGATGAGTACCAGCAGATGAGGGATGAAAACTAAATGTTGTTATTAACGGCACACAGGTAATTATGTTAATTTAACTGAGTATGATGAAGGATATTATACTTCATACAATAGTGTATGGACCACATTTTTTGTTTAGTAGGGTGTTTGTTTTATTTGTATTTTTTTTTTTATTTATTTGTTAACCAAGTGAGTCAGCTAGACACAAGTATCCTTTTTCAGGGGCACATGTGGAACACTGTCTGGTTGAGCATCTGCTCAGGGTCACAAACTAGGTAAATGGAGGCACGGAGAATGAAACCCTGGACCACAAGAAGCAGCTTGATAGCAGCTCATACCCCCTGTCCTCTGCACTAACTGCCAGACCAAACTGTATGGTGTTAGTTAATACCAGCCATGTTTATGCTTTATTTGATGTATCAAGATAGCAGTTTGAATTGTCCTGTTAAATTGGTACTGCTAAATGAAGGAACAATGGCCTCCTTGTCCTCTTTTAATGAGATCAGTGAGCGGAGAAGGTGATATCTTGGTCTAAACAGGGAAGTATATGTGACTGGTGAAATATGTCCATAACAATGCATTGATAATGTTGTATACATGAGTTATGTGAGACCTGTGAGGTATGATCGTTAAGCTGCACTCCTTGGAAGCACTCTTCACTTTGGAAGATGCTGACATCTGTGCAGTCACTGAGACTTTGTTCAAGAACACAGAGAGCACCCTAGCCATACAAGGCTACAATGCCTTTCACACATTCAGACCTCAAAACAAACGTGAAAGAGCCATATGTGGAAGTGTGTCCATCTTCATTAAATCCAAATACACCTTGAGACTGGTAAAACAGTATAACTCTCTTGAGCTACTCCAGGTCCAAATAACTTAGGCAAAATACCCTATCACATCATTGCTAGCTACAGGTCCTCCACCATGAATCTGGAGAAGCACACAACCTACATGGACTTGCTAGAGTCACTCAGTATACAACCAAACACCTCGGTCATGAGAGATTTCAAATATCCTTCCATTGTCTCTGTGACTTATAAAAGCACAAACATGATCGCTCTGAGGTTCCTAGATTTTGTTAATTCAGACGTCCTGGAACAGTTGACCTGCACCCACAGAAGGGACTCAAATGTCCTGGACCTAGTGCTCACCAACATTGGGGGGTTCTCTGTACCGTCCCCTGTGTGTTGCCCTCCTTGTTAAGGTCAGAACATAAATCAGTCTCCTTTGAAATAAAGATCAGACATGACACCCTCACATGAGCAAAAAAACTGAAACATTTCTCCAAAACAAACTATAGCCTACTAAGCGATAGTGTAAAAAGTTTCAAAACCCCTGCTAACACAGCCTACAATGAATCCTATGCAGAAGAGTACACAAATGCTCTATATAGCCACTTAAACAAATGTTTTGACTCAGCTGTAGCTGACAGGACTAAAACCAGGTCCTCCCGAATAAACAAGCCACCCTGGTGGACTGTAAGTATCAATAAGTTATATAACAAAAGAAGGAAAATGATATCTAAGAACAAGAGGGAACTTGCTTAACAGAGAAAAAATAGCCTCCACAGCTTGAACAAGCAAATCAGATATCTTGTAAAGTCCTCTAAGGCTAGTTTTTAGACTAGATTAGCATCCCTAGCTAAAGACAACCATAAGGCATTCTTTAGCTATGTCCAGAATCTAAAAGGGAATGCCCAGCTGTGTGCTGAACTAACAGTGGATGGTACCACTCACACTGAAGCTGAGGAAATTGCCAACCTGCTAGACAGATTAGGCAATAACTTCACTCCCCCACCACTGTCCCTACCAGCCATACCCCAAAGCGTTCCTGACACCAGTCCACTACCAAGTATCTCCAAAGAACAGGTCATACAAGCACTCTCCAGTGCCAAAAACATGGCCTCTATGGGACCAGATAACATCCCAGTTTGCTTATTAAACAATCTAAAACAAGACCTAGAGGAGGCACTTGACACTCTCTTTAACCATAGCCTGAGCACTGGCTTTGTTCCTGCAGAGGGGAGAACAGCAACAGTAAGCTCTTTGCACAAAGGGGGTTCATCAACTGACCCAGGAAACTATTGACCTGTGAGACTAACCAGGCTTATCTGGAAGGTCATGGAAAGAATCATCATGGACATCATCAAAAAGGACACAGGTGACCTTCAAACTCTTGACTCAACCTGGTTTGGTTTCATCAAGGGTACATCTTGCTTATTAAACCTGGTAGACTTCTTTGAGAATGTCATCAAAGCCCTGGATGAGGGCAAAGCAGTACATACGGCCTATCTTGATTTAGCCAAGGCTTTTGACACAATCCCCTGCTTAGGGATCACTGAAAAACTCTCCCAGCTGTGGATTAACTCATACATCACTAGATAAGTAGCCAGCTGGCTTACCAACAGAATGCACACTGTCAAAGTTGGGGAAGCCACCTCCATCAGTAGACCAGTTACCAGTGGGGTACCACAAGCATCTGTGCTGGGGCCTCTACTGTTTGGAATTTATTTTTCTGAAGTCCAGGCGAAAGTAGCTGGCCTGTGGCTTACCAAGTTTGCAGATGACTGCAAACTGGGTGCAATCATTGAGTCCCCCAGTGATGTAAACATGTTACAGAAGGGGCTGAATCAGACAAATGATTGGTTGCAAAGTCATGGGCTAAACCTAAATGCAAAAAAATGCCTCATTATCCCCTTTGGCAAAGACGTAGCCCTTGCTAATTTTTTTTTAAACACCTTTATTGAATTATCACTTGTGACATAGACAAATTTATATTTATATAAAAGTAATAAGACTATATTAACAAGTTCATATTTACAAACATTATACTTTGCATATATTGCTATGTACCATATAACCTAGGTAACATTACATAAAGTATTCAATTCCTGACATTTTTTTAAATAAGAAACATCTTTATTAAACCATCATGACATAAGCAATCCTACATTTATATAAATGAAAAGAGATCACACCGACACAGTCCTAGTTGCAAGCATTTTACATCACAAACCATACTGACACACTCCCAGTTGCAAAGATTATACATCACTTATAATCTACACAATCATTTTCAGTCAAACATTATCTATCTCATTTAAGTCCTGCCTTCTTTTAAACCTCATTCCTCTCCTATATGTATTGTTTCCTCAATTCTCATTTTTCCTATGTAGTTCTAAAGATCTCAGTTCCAGTTGTTTTATCTCTGTTACTATATTCATTACTTCTAGTATAGTTGGTTTAGATTTTTATTTCCTTTTTCTAGTAGTTGCTTTTTTGGCGGCCACCATAATTAGACACAGCAAGGCCTTGCCATGTCTAGGCAATTCCATTTCTGTATCATAGCTCAGAAAAATCACCTCCCTTTTCGCACCAATCTACCCACCAGGGAATCCTTATATCCACCAACTCACCGCACTCCCAGAAAACATGTTCCCAATTACCTCTTTCTTCCCGCTCACACCTGCAACATTTGCTGGCTACCTGATGAAAATTGTCTGGAGTCTATTTAGGGCATAAAAATATCTATGCAAACATTTCCAAGCAAAAATCATAAATCTTTTAAAGTTGGTTGCATATTTGGAAGACATACATATATCCTCCCTTTCTTTGTGAATTGCTTATCCAGTCTCTCTTCCCAGTCCATTCTAGCCTCCTCTGATTGATTCTTATAGTTATCATCTTCAGAAAAAAACATTTGAAGGACATCAAATGTAATACCCACAAAACAGTTCAATGTCCAATTGAGTGGAAACAGCACACCATAAGTTCAAATAAAAACGGCAGTACCAAAGCAGAGCAGAAAATTCTTCCAACAGTTTATTTGTAAAGCGCTTTCTTCCCCATCAAACGGGAACTTCATCAGAACAAAACTTCCTCCCCAAATCAACCATTAAAATACACGTCATTTAATTACATACAATAATATGCAAATTAAACAATGAATCTCTTAAAAAGACACTGTATTTAATTATGGTTTAAAATTTTAGTGCCCTTTTCTTTAGCACAGGCAACAAAGATAAAAAGTCATTGAGTCCTGGTTTTGTCAAGGCATTTAATTTAATAATCCAATAAAATTCCCAATAAAATTCCCTCAAATCTACATTTAATTCCCACCAACCACCCCTTGGATTTTGTCTAATAACCTCTAAAATGCCAAACATAAATTTTGAAAAGCCCTGACATGTTATTGAATGTTTAAACAATGCATTATTCACATTTCCCTTGGATATAGCGTAAATGTGTTCATATATTCTATGCCTAAATTTCCTCTCTGTTTTGCCCACATAATAAAAGGAACAAGTTTGGCAAATAGCAATGTAAACAATGCCTTTGGTGTCACAATTACCCTTCTGCAGAAAAATATCCTTTACATTGTCTGCTATGTGTAACACATCTTGATTCAACACAAACTGGCATTGATTGCAATGACCACATCTCGTCGTCCCTTTTAACGACATACTCTTGGGTGCAATGTAATGCTCCATTAAATATTTTAAATTTTTCCAACTTTATAAATAAAATTTGGGGCATTTCCTAAACTATTAAAAATTTCAATATTTCCTTTAAAAATAATCCAATTTCTCTTAATAATTTCTTTAAGCTGTTTTTCTCCCTTACCATAGGTAATAATCATACTAGTTTTAAAATCTTTCTGGATAGAATATTGAGTATTGTGTTGGTGAATAGTTTCACCGCTAGCCAGCAGGGGTTTATACCTTACCCCCCATCCTTCAATAACTTGTTCAGCAGTGTTCTGCAGTAAGGGATTTGGGTAACCTCTCGCTCTAAACATTTCAGAAATAATGGAAACTTCATATAAGAATGTTTCCTTCTTTGAACACATTCTACCCGCCCTAACCAGCTGTCCCTTAAAAATATTCTTTTTTGTATAAAAAGGATGACAACTTTGAAAATCCAAATAACTATTTGAGAAAGTATCTTTCCTATATATTCTAGATTCAAGCTTGTTACTTCTTTTATCTTTAATAATCGTAACATCTAAGTAACTTATCTCCTCTTCAGAACAATTAGCAGTAAACCTAAAAAATGTACAAACTTGATTAATATGTTGAAGAAAGTCATTAAAACGTTGTTTTGAATCATTCCACAGGATAAAAATATCATCCAGGAAACGATAATAAGTTAACCATTTCCGTGAATACAGACTTGAAAAAATATGCTTTTTCTCCCATGCATAAAGAACAAGGTTAGCGTAAATAGGGGCACAAGCAGCCCCCATTGCCATTCCCTGTATTTGCTTGAAAAATTCTCCTTCAAAAATAAAATAATTGTTAAATAGAATATATTCCATTGAGGCCATAATAAAATTAATCATAGTATCTTAAAGTGTTGTAAGTTCCCTTATGGCTTCATAAAATAATTCCAAACCCTCTTTATGTGGGATTGAAGTAAATAAATCTACTACATCTATTGTAGAAAAAATAACTTCAGCTTTATACCATCTTTCATTAAACTTTGACAAAAAATCCCATGAATCCTTTAATAAATAATCAACATTTTTTATAGAATCTTTCAATATTCTATCCATAAAGGTACTGAGGGTATATGTAGAACTATTATGTGCTGATATAATTACCCTGAAAGGTGGTTTTTGGATACTTTTGTGGATTTTGGGAATGCCGAAGGCTGTAGGTATGAAAGGATGTTCTGTTTTTAAAAAAAATATAAAGCTCCTCTGAAATTACTTTTTGAAGTAAGGAATCTTCCAAAAAATAGGAAATTTTCCTATGTGCTAAATTAATTTCATTCCTAGATGATATTTGATATTTCTCTGTATCTGAAAAAATAAGAGTAAGTTAATTTACATAATCTAATGAATTAAACAATACTATCCCCCCCCCTTATCTGGCTTCATAATTCTGTGTGACTTACTTATTCTTAAATTGTTTAATAGAGTGAACTGTTCTCTACTCAAGTTAAATCTTTTAATAGAATTATGTTTAATCAAGTCATTTTGAATATGCACCTCACACACTTTTTCAGACGCCGCAATTAAGGGGTGTAGTGGGGGGTTGAAACTACTTTTCTTTTTAAACATTTGTTTGCCGCCTTGTTGGTTTATATAATTTTTAGTTAAAGCTCCTTCAAACATGATCTTAAAGTTTAATTTTCTAGTATAAAGCTTTAACTTTGTAATTGCATCCATTTTTCAGTTCTGCAAGTCGGAATATATTTAATTCCTTTCTTAAACAGTGTAAAATATGTATTGTCAACACTTAAATCTGTATAATTATAAATATTAAAGCCATCCTTTGAAAACATTATACCATTGTAAGTCACCTGAATATTATTTTCATTAAATAACTCTGTTACTAATAGTTGGTTCTGTGCCCGCCCCTTTTGTACCCCCTGTTGTTGGGTCTGGGCTGGTGTACACCCCCTAAAAAACTGTTTTGTTGTTGTTGTTTATTCCTATTCTCAAGCCGTTCAGACCTTCTAATAGGGGGAAATTCCATATTATAATCATCCACTATATGGTCTTGTTCTCTACCTTCTTGTTCTACCTCATTATAAATAGGTGGCATGTGTTGCCTCGAATCAAAAACAGAGTTTGTGTAAATACCCCTGTTAGATTCATTGGAAAACCAAAAAGGAAAAGGATAGATGTTTTTCTTAACATATTCGTTGTCATCTCTTAAAAGTTTTTTCTTTTTACGTTCCAAATTGGTTTTGACACTGTAATCTACCTTTTAAAAAAATTTTTCGTACTGAACCATATTAAATTAAAACAATAAATCATTCTCAAGCTTCCTATTCATTTTATCTAAATCTTCCAGTTGTTTTATCTCTGTTACTATATTCATTACTTCTAGTATAGTTGGTTTAGATTTTTATTTCCTTTTTCTAGTAGTTGCTTTTTTGGCAGCCACCATAATTAGACACAGCAAGGCCTTGCCATGTCTAGGCAATTCCAATTCTGTATCATAGCTCAGAAAAATCACCTCCCTTTTTGCACCAATCTACCCACCCAGCGAATCCTTAAATCCACCAACTCACCACACTCCCAGAAAACATGTTCCCAATTACCTCTTTCTTCCCGTTCACACCTGCAACATTTGCTGTCTACCTGATGAAAATTGTCTGGAGTCTATTTAGGGCATAAAAATATCTATGCAAACATTTCCAAGCAAAAATCATAAATCTTTTAAATTTGGTTGCATATTTGGAAGACATACAACTATCCTCCCTTTCTTTGTGAATTGCTTATCCAATCTCTCTTCCCTGTCCTTTCTAGCCTCCTCTGATTGATTCTTATAGTTACCATGCAATATTTTATATGCTGTACTAATTATTCCTTTATTAATGGCAGATTCTGTTCTAGATTCTACTAATAACTCTACTAGTGCTGGTCTTTCATTTAGGACCCCCCCCATTTCTTTCTGTTTGCCTATACTCTGATATCAATCCTTGATAGGGAAAGCAATCTCTAACCTGCAGTCCAAATAAATTCTTGGCATCTTCCCATTCTATCAGCTTTCCCTCTCTAGTTATTTGCTCCAAGTACCTTGGTTCCTTTCCCAGTTTTCTCAAATAAATTCCAGCCTCCTCTTGCCTATTGTCTATATCCCTATTCACAGTCATCCTTGTCATCAGAATCTCCTCTCTCCATTCCCATGTTGGTTTAGTTCTTAGGATACATTCTGCTACTTTATAGATATAGTATTCCTTATGATTATTGTTATCCTGCATCCAAAATCCCAGTCTCTCCTTGTTTCTTGAGCTTCCTCCTTCTTTCATCATTATCCCTTTCCACTTTGAATTGTAGTTTTCTTTTTGTGCTATGTATAGGAGCCTTAACTGTGTAGCTCTGAAATACCCCTAAAAATCAGGTAATCCCAATCTGCCCTGTTCTGGAAAAATCAGCATATCCCACTTGACTCTTGCCATCTTTTCTTCCCAGATAACTTCCTTCAGCTTTTTATTAATTGCTGTCAACAACTTCTTCTCTGGTTGATAAAAATATGTCTGACCTGTGTATAAGACTAATTGGACTAAAATATTTTAACTGCTTATATCTTATTATCCATATCCATATAACAAAGCTTCCATTTCCTCAGTTTTTGTATCATCTTTTAGTCTCTTCCCACATATTCTTAGCTGCTACACCAGAATAATTTTAATCCATACTCCTAAATATTTCATTTTATCATGTCCCCATAAATATGGATATTGCTGAACCAATTCATATGTGGTTACATAATTTACCACTATTGCCTTTGTTTTAGCTTCATTAATTTTGTATCCCAAAAGGATTTGAAACTGTCTCAAAATGTTCTACAACACTGTAATCTCTCGTTCTGGTTTTGGCAGATTTAAAATATCATTTGCAAATAGAGCCAGCTTTTCTTGACTACCATACCAGTTACATCCTTGAATTTATGAATCCCTTATTTTCTTTACCAGTGGTTGTAAATATAATGCAAATAAAAAAAGAGGAAAGAGGACACCCCTGCTTGGTTCCTCTGCTCAAGCAGAAATTATCTGAGGGGACCCCACCCACTTTCATTTTTGCCTCAGATCCCTTATATATCCTCCTAATCAACCTTATAATTTTTTCAGGAAATGCAAATGCTTCCATTTCCCTGCTCATAAAGTCCCAGCTTACTCTGTCAAATGCTTTTTCTGCATCGAGACCCACCAACAACAAGGGTAATTTCTTACATTCTGCTTCCCTCTGGTTCTTCAGTGTTCTGTTAATGTTGTCAAATGTTTTGCCTCCCCTCCACAAAACCACATTGATCCATATCTATCAATTTTGGCATTACCGTTGCCATTCTTTTAGCTGTTATAGACATGAAAATGTTATAATAATCATGGTCTAGTATTGAAATGGGACTGTATGATGCTGGATCTGATGGATCTTTACCCTCTGTAAGTATTACAGTTACCACTGCTTTCTTCCAAGATGTTGGTACTTCTCCTCCTCTTAAAATACTGTTAAACAAAACCTCCTAGATCTTTATCATTTTTTCCCTCCTAGCTTCCAAACTTCCACAGGAATACTATGTATTCCTGTGGATTTTCCTGTAGATTGGTTATACATAACAGTTTTTATCTCGTCTCCCCCTGTCCTAACAGTCAGCAATTGAGCCTCATCTACCTCTAACCTTGGCATATTTAATTCTTCAATAAACATTTCCAGTTGTATATTTTCCTGATTTCCATATTTCTCTGCTTTATAAAGATTTTCATAGAATTTCTTAAATGTGCCTAATACCTCTACAGGATCTCTTGTTACCTTCCCTGTTATAGGCTCCCTAAGCTTGGAGACAGCCCTTTCTGCTTTCTGTTGTCTGAGTTGTTGTGCTGAAAGTTTTTGTGCTCTAATGGTATGATCAAAAACAGTTGCTTAACAACAGTCTTTCTAAACTTGTGTATATTATAGGATCATAACATCATAGGAGGTTACTAGGCTATTGGCCCTGAGGCCCTTATAAGCCTAGTCAAGAATTTAGCCCATGTTTAGACAAATCAGCATCCAATGCCCTTGTCCAGCAGAGACATGGGTGGAATCCCAGGGATATATTTTCTGTTTCCCATCCAGTTATCCAGGCTGCACTTAAAAAGGGGTAAAGAGGTACTCTGCTTGATGTGGAGAGGGAATCTATTCCATAGATGAGGGAGTCTCTTGGACACAAATCTGTCCTGCCAACAAATCTTGTTGATGTCACAGACCAGGTTGAGGCCATGTGTGCGGGTTACTTAAGTGGAGCTTGACTTGTGGATATGCAGCAGTCTCATCAAGGTGGGGTCCATGATCGCCTTGTATGCCAGACAGAGGTCACCTATGAGGAGTCTGTATGAAACGGAGTAGAGGGATAGGGCTTTTAGCCTATCTGTGTATGGTAGATGTTTGAGGCCCTGAATTCACTTGATGAGGAACCTCTGTGGTCTCTCCAGCTGCTGCATGTGCTTTGCGGGGTACATGCCAAAAGGTGCATTGTATTCAATATTGGGCCTTGTAAGGGAAGAATACAGGGATGTTATGACCTCCTTGTCCCTGGATGAGATACACTTACTTATGAGGTGGGCCATGTTGAAGGCTTTCCCTACCATGGAAGCGACATGGTGGTCAGAAGTCAGGCTGCTATCAACCTGGGTGCCCAAATTCCTCACAACTGCTTGCGTGTTTAGGTCATTGTTATTAATGTGATAATTTGTGGGGACGTCACTCTCCCCAAAGGGGATAATGATGCATTTTTTTGGTATTCGGCTTGAAGCCATGTTTCTGGCAGCAGTCATTTGTCTGAGTGAGACCCTCTTGGAGGATGTCCACATCACTAGAGGAATTGATGACAGCACCCAGCTTGCAGTCATCTGCAGATTTCGTCAGCCATAGCCCACTGGTTTTAGCCTGCACCTCAGAAAAGTATATCCCAAATAACAGAGGCTCCAAGACCGAACCCTGGGTATGCCACTTGTTACTGGTCTATTGCTTGAGGTGGCTTCCCCTACTTTGACTACGTAGGTTCTATCAGTGAGCCAGTTTGCTACCCATCTGGTAACATATGGATTGATGCCTAGTTGAGAGAATTTATCTATTATACCCAAGTGGAGAATAGTGTCAAAAGCTTTGGCCAGGTCAAGGTAGCTGGTGTGCACCATCTTCCCCTCATTCGTGGCTTTGGTGACTGTCTCAAAGAAGTCAACCAAATTTAGCAGACATTACCTTCCCTTGAAGTCAAACTGTGTGGGATCAAGTGTTTGGATGTTGCCAATGTCCTTGTTAATGAGGTCCATGATAATCTGTTCCATGGCCTTGCATATCAGGCTAGTTAGTCTGATGGGTCTATAATTTCCTGGATTGGTGGACGCTTCACCTTTGTGTAAAGGGATGTCAGTGGCTATCCTCTACTCAGCTGGGATGAAGCCAGTACTCAGGCTTTGGTTGAATAGGGTGCCTAATGGTGCTGCAAGTTCCTGCCTGAGTTCCTGGGATGTTATTGGGTCCCATGGAGCCTGTATTTTTTGCCTTTGAGAGATGACCTGTTCCCTAGATATAAGGGGATGGGGGCAGGTACTGTAGATGTCCTGATTTACTGAAGGGTGGGGTGGAAGGGTAAAGTTTTCATTGAATCTGTCAGCCAGCAAGTTTGCTATATCTGTGGCATTTGTATATGTGGTGTCCTTGACAACAGATCTGGGTGCTTCCCTTGAGGTTGCGGACATATGTGAAGAAGGCCTTATGACTGTCTCTAGCAGATGTGTCCAATTTGGACTCAAAGTTATCAAGGTAATCTCTTATTTTCTGCTTAGCATTCTGCAGTTGATTCTCTTCTTTTCTGTGAGATTTACCCTATTCTGCAATACTATACCATTTGTCAGTCCCTCTAAATAATTCTTGCTACTTCTTAACCATAGTTCCATTTCTTTTATTTCCACCCTATTTTTAAACTCTACCATAATTTTATCCCAATCCCTAGCTATATTTTCAGAGGTAATTTTTATCCTCTCAAATAGCTCCCGAGTCATCTCCACTACCCATTCCTTAAATTCCTCTCTTTTCAACAGATAAGTGGGAAAGTGCTAGTGTGTCATTTTTATTTCATTATCCTGTGTTTTTAATTTAGTTATTATTGGCGCATGATCTGAAATAGTTATTGGGTGAGTATCAAGACCGTCAATTAAATGCACATGTTCCTGTGAAATGTAAATTCTGTGTAGTCTAGCACAGTTTTTATATATTGGGGAATAATATGTAAATTCACTCCAAACTCCTGTTACTGAATTCACATGTTCCATACCACATATTTTCATACATTTCTTCAAAAATCTACCCTCCTTTGTTTTACTTTCCCTTCTGGGCCCCCAGACACATCTTCATTGCTGAAAATCAAATTCCAATCCACATCTATAAGTAATATTCCTTACTGAAAACTGATTATTTCTCCCAGAATTTTCTTAAGCTCCATTATAGCAGTTTTATGTGGAATATAAATACATGCCGGTGTAATCCTCCTCCCTTGCCAGTAGCCCCTTAGCACTACAACTCTGCCATTATTATCTTTTTTTATCCTCTTCTATCACTATTAGAGCTCCTATTGCAATTAATATAAGTACTCCTCTTTTCATGTCCCAGATATTCCACTTAATAACCATCTTGAAAACCTTTCTTTATCAAATTCACATGTTCAGTTATTTCCAAATGTGTCTCCTGTAACATAGCTGTTTGCACTCTACATTTTTAATATAGTTCACTATTTTTTCTTTTTTGTATTTATCTGTGAGACCATTGACATTTTAAAGACATTACAGAAAGCATCATTGTATTAAAAAGTTATTATTCCCACCTTTTATGTATAACACCTTTTTTGTTAAATGTCTAGTTCCAGCTTTTGTGTTACATGCATACACTGTTTAGCAGGTTGAACTTTTATATATTAGTTTCTTGTCATATCCATTTGAGTCTATGTGACATCTTACAAAACATTTTTGTTTTATTGAAAGCCTTCAAACAAAAAAACAAACACCCCCCAATAGCCCCCACTAAAACCTGTTAATTTAATACTATCACAAAAAACTATGTACATCTTCAAATATTGAAGTTTTACCCTCCTAATAGGATGAGATATCCTAAACTAACAGCCACATTGACAGACTTAAGTTAACCTAAAACAAAGATAATCCATGTTAAGATACATGGTGCAGTCTGTGCTTCTACTAAGTGCTAACTGGTTTCATCTTATCTTTGTAGCTCTCCCAGCTGGGAAAAGAGCATTATCTCCTAGCCAGTTTCTCTTATCATAGGAGGTTACTAGGTTAATAGCCCTTGGGCCATTACAAACCTAGCCAAGAGTTTATTCCAAAAATAAAACCTCAGTCAACACCTGACACCCCTGTCAATGAGGGACACAGGTGGAACCCATGGGGCAAATTTGTGGCTTTCCATCCACTCATCAAGGTTGCGCTTGAAGAAGGTTAGCAAGGTTCTCTGTTTGCTGTGTATGGGAAGTCTATTCCAGAGGCAGGGCACCCTCTGGGAGACAAACCTGTCTCTAAAGCAAGTTTTGTTGATGTCGCATATTAGATGTAGGTCTTTTGAGCAGGTAATGAGTGAAGAGTTAGACTTACAGCTATGGAGCATCTCTAGTAGGGCAGTGTCTAAGATTGCCTTGTAGGCGAGACATAGATCACCTCTTTTCTTTTTTCCTCAACCAGTCACTATCCATTAGACTTTAACCAACTTCTGTTTATCAGATTGTCTGCATGGAG
The DNA here is from genome assembly GCF_019279795.1 of Protopterus annectens. Classification (NCBI taxonomy): domain Eukaryota; kingdom Metazoa; phylum Chordata; order Ceratodontiformes; family Protopteridae; genus Protopterus; species Protopterus annectens. Next base: position 887,445,136 of record NC_056741.1, on the reverse strand, counting down.
ACATGAGAACCAGACAGCCAATTTCTCTTTATCAGATTGTATCCATGGAGATATGAGGGCCAGACAACAAATTGCTACTAAGCATGCATTCATTTGTTGTAAAAAAAAAACTCATAATATTCAATATGCTTTTTTATTTACTTGCTTACTCTTAAAATTTATTACTAAATCAATCTAAGGTCTTTAATACAGTCATCCCCCATGCAAGAATGAGAAAAAGCACATTCATTTTTCTTTTGTCATGCTCTTTGAACTAGGCTTTTTTTTCATTGCAGTGCCTACATTTCTTACTGAACAAGAAGAAAGAGAGAATGGAGAAAGAAAGGGTGAAAAAAGAACAGCAGCACATATTTACAGACCCCATTACGTTTAAAAATAACTGGGAACACTTTATAGCATGCAAAACAAAAACATACACCACAGAATTAGCAATATTAATAAAAATAAATGTTTCCTTTACATACAGTTGACTTTCTCTCCTCTCTTCCCATCCATAAAGTATTTTTCCAAACATCAATGACATGAAGTAGGGCATATACTTTAGAGTCCCCCACAAATCCAACAAATTCTGAAAAAGTCAAATATTTCCGGACTTTCTTGTTCTGTCATATTTCACAAATATAATTATTGCATTGTAATACAACATTGCGTTATTGGTTTTATTACTGTTCATTTCCATCTCCCAAATCCTGTCTCTGCTTCATTTCCAACATACTCTCGATTCTTGTAGTCAACTCTCGTGCTCCCTTCCTTCTTTCCAAAATTTTCTGTTGAAACAGTGGGAAAGGTTTCACAAGTGCAGTCTTTATTACCAGAAGAACAAGAAGCAGATTATCCTCCTGTTTCATAGCTCACTTTTTGTTGGACAAACTTTTGTATTTCCTCCTTAGCATGTACTTCATCAAAAAATGCCCCTCCAGTGAAAAATACCTTGAAGATAGATGGGTACAGCAGTTTGAATCTCACACCTGCGTCTCAACATTCCCTGAATAGTGGAATTAATTTATACCTCGTCTGCCTGGTGTACAGTGAATATTCATTCTTCACAAACACTCTGCTGTCTCCCTCTTTTAGTACTCTGTCCTTCTGCCACAATTTTGTCAGAATCAACTCTTTCTGCTGGTGGGATTGCATCTTTACTATTGAAGGTCTAGGTTGCTTTCTCATAGCCAGGTTTGGAGCATGAACACAATATGCACTTTCAACTAACAGCCTCTGCTATGGATTATCAGTCCAACTGCTTATTTGTGCTTTCATAAAATTAATGCAGTCTGTTCCTTCCAGCTTCTCTGGTGTAGCTGAACATCTCAGGTTTTCCCTATGTGCTCTATCCTCTAATTCTATTATTTTTGAAACATCTCTTTCTGAGCAGTCTCATATTCAGCCAGCCTTTTCTTCATTTCAGCCTCTGATTTTTGCAGTTTTATCACCTCATCGGAATATCTGTTTAAAACTTCTTCCATTTATCCAGCCTTTTGTTGTTTATGTTGATATACTTCATCAGTATTTTTTTTTATCCAGGTCTGTGTGCAGTTGTCTTGTATCTTCCTGTAGATTACTGGAAGTTGTGTTTGGAGATTGCATTGCTTTTTGCTGAACAGCTGCACTTTTTGTAGCTGACTTTTTTTCCAGGTGCTCTGTATTTCTTTTTTTCTTGCATCCAGGCAGTCACTTACTAGCCAGTTACTGAAATTGACCCATAAACACAAAAGTGTACTGGCCTTCTCTATTGATTTTCTGTTTTCCCAATGGGAAAGCTAGAGTTAAGCTGCTACTCAATGTGCAGCCACCTTGGAAGTTAGTCCCTGTTCATAGGTCCATAGGTAGGTGCTAGGCTATCGGCCCTAGGGCCCATACAAGCCTAGCCAAAAAATGTACCCTGGCTTTCGCCACCCAAGAAAATTATTTTCCTATGCCCCTGTCGAGCAGAGCCACAGAAGTGATCCCCGGGGTGAATTTCCCATTTCCCATCCAATCATCAAGATTTTTCTTGAAGAGTGCTAATGAGGAGTTCTGTTTGACATGTCTGTTCCAGAGTATGGGAAGTCTCTGGGACAGGAATCTATCCCTCCAGCATGTTCTGTTTATTGTGGTGACAAGGTTAAGGTCCATATAGCGTGTAGCTCGGAGGGACTGGGATTTCTTTAAGTGGAGCATGTCCAACAGCTCTGGGTTTGACATAGCTTTGTATGTTAGGCAGAGATCGCCCCTGAGTAGGCGATATGTGATGGAGTAAAGCTGTAGTTTTCTGAGACGGTCTGCATTTATGATATAGCTAGCACCTCTCTAAGCTCAAACCCAGTGCTGCAAGACTTGTGAAAACAGGTTTATAGTAATCTAAACTTTGATCACCATGTGTCCATAGTGGTAAGGAAAGCCTTCTACATTATGCATCTCATAAATAAGGGCATTGCATCCAAGACTAAGGAGGTTATATCTCCACTGTACTCAACCCTTATCAGACCACTAACTGAGAACAATGCTCCCTTCTGCAATCACCAGATACCTGCAGCAACTGGAGAGATCACAGAGCTTTCTAACCAGGAGAATCCAGGGCCTCCAAAATGTGACTTACATGAAAAGACTAAGCCCTATCAATGTACTCTGTATCAAACAGGCTGCTGAGAGGTGACCTTTTCCTGGCCTACAGAGCAGTCTCTGACTATGCCCTAATGGAAATGCTGCACATCTGCAAATCAAATGGGACAAAAGTCACTCGCTCCAGGATCCTCGACTTAGCCTGTGACATAAAAAAAAGTGTTGGAGGGACAGATATATCTCCCAGAGATTACCACTCTTCTGCAGTAAGCTCCCACTTCACATGAAGCAGAGTTCCTCAGTGACCCTATTTAAGCATATCCTTGACAGTTGGATGGGTGACCATAAATTCGCCCCGGGATGGCACCTATGTCCCTTATGGACAGGGTAGTTGGTGCTGATCATAGAATTGCTCTGCTAACAAGGACCATCTAACTGTGGTCAATTAGGCTACACAGGTTTTTACACTGCTAGTCTTATAAAGGGCCTAGGGCCATTAGCCTAGTAACCTCCTATGAATCTACGAACCTTTGTACTCTCAGGACTGAGCTAATACAAATCCTGATGAAGATAGTTTATGTTATTATCAAATATTTGATATTTTTATACATTTGTAGGAGCAAAGTGGGAGCAGATGGCTAGTAGTAGTTATGAGAGGCATATATTGCCTAAAAGCAATAAAGTGGGTAATTTTGTCCATTTGCTGATTGGGGGAATGTATGATAGTGCCTGTGCAGCATTGCATTATGTAAAATGGGGAAAGGTAAGCAGGAGAAAGACAGCAAGAAGATTATCAGAAAAGAATTCCGATTGAGGTGTTATAACAGAAGAAGAGACAGGGCATATCATGAATAATTATTAAGTGATTAATAAAGGGTTTAGTTAATCACATTAAGACATAAGAAACATGCATCCAGCTTTCATCCAAGGAAGGGTGGATCAAATGTTAAGATAATAGCAGTACTATGCTGTTTACTGTTATACTTGTATTAGTTGAGCAGAATGATGAATTTGCTAGAGAATGCAGAGATGTATTGATCAGTGGCTAAAGAAGTAGCACTGTTCTATCGCAAAGAATGTTGGTACAGGACCTGCGATGCACATAAGAAAAAAGATTGAAGTGTCATATTTTGTGTTTTTGTAATTATTGTAGATATGTTTGGATTATATAAAGAACAACAACAAAGACAAGTTTGCCAAAAAAAAATAATGTGCGGAGTAGATAGAAGGGGCCTTGACATGGCTAGAGGCATCATTTGAAATGTAATAGATAAACTGATTCAGAAATGCCAAATAAGTCAGTTGGAAGGCAGTAGCCTGAAAAAAATAGTGGACGAGAATCAGTAGCTGTAACAGAAATAGAAAAGTACTTGGGATATCATTGGAGAATGGCCTGAAGCTAGGCAAGCTGTGTGACAAAGCAGCAAAGAAGGCAAACAGATAACTAACATGGCAGAAACACATCACCGGTAGAAATCAAGAAGCATTATACATTTATGTAAACTGCTTGTAAGAGTCACAGTATATGCAGAAGGTGTGATGTAGACACAGTATGCAGGCCAAGCAATTCATGCCTGCTTTTAGAACTCCGTGTTTCTGTGAAGTTGGTATGGCAGATCAGACATAATGTCTGCAGAAGACAGGCTTTTAGTAAATGCATTTAACTGGTGGGTCATTTCCAAGAGTTTGAAAATGTGGTTAGCATTTCGATATCAAAATGAAACATAAAGAAATAGATACTTTAAAGTTAAGGACAAATTCTCATATAATTAAGTCTAAATCTGACCAAAATTTTTAGCATTATTAAGATGATTAAGAAAATGATTTTCATAGAAAAGCTGAACAATAAAAAATGACTAGTAATATAAAGTAAAAATTAGATTTAATAATTACTAAAATAATAAGAGAGGCATTTTTGTTCATAGTGTATTACTTATTCTAGCTTTAGTAAGTTAGTAGTTAATATTTTAGAGCTATAGTTGAAATATTTTTCTTGATTTGAAAGCAGGATATAAAATAATGATACTTTATTTCTAAATGTGTAATTGAAAAATACTTTTAGTTTGAAATTGCAGACTTCATTGATTTCAACTTATAATTAAAGGAAAAAAAAAGATAAGCTAAGAGAACTAGCAAATAACTACAGAAATGTGGATATCACAGTTATTCAGAAGATAATTTGGAGTAAGATTTTTAACGGTATAGTTCCAAAAGTGTAGGGAATGAGAAAAAGCAAGGAGGCAGATATTTAATGTGATTAATTAGGTCACTGGTTCAAAACCTACTTTTTTATGAAATGAAACTTAAAGTGTGATTCTGCTACAATAACAATGAATTTCAAAGCTCACTATTACAATTTTTAACAACCCTCTACCCATGACACGTTAGAATGCACTTCCCACATACCATATAACTCTGAGTTCTTTGTACCCGGCTGCAGGGGTAATACTCTAAGGCATTGCTGTTTTGAAATTCTTTTTGCACTTTTTGAGGATTGCAGTTACTGTCCTTGAACTTTCAACAGGTCCTCCATTTTTGTCTACAGTGGCAATAATCTTCATTCCATAGGGAAGATTAGGCATCCCAAAAACAATTCTCTATCCACAGCAAGTAAATAAGTATGAGTTCTCAATGCAAGATTGATCGCTGTCAGTGCTGCAGGTACAGCTAAAATGGTGTGAAGGGATTGAAAGACTGCCATAGAAGTCTGAAATAGCTACTAAGAATGGAAACTAAGAAAATATTCATCCTGAGGATGAAACCACCCTCTCCAAGTTAATTTGCATTACTTCCATAAGTCCTGGCTGGTATGTAACTGGTCATGGAGCAGCAGTGACTTTGTGCAAACCTGGCCATGCAGTGTGGGAGGATGGAGACTTTCATTTTTAATTTCTTATGCAGATTGTTTTCTCCATTGTCTGTTGAGCTTTTTTGCACTATGATGCATTCTTTATCCACTATGAATCTGTGTTGGTTGATTTTTCTGAGTTATAAATGTTCTTTAGTCTTTGCAGAGGCAAATCTTGCTCCCTCCTGTTATTCTGGCTTACTGTAGTTTTGTTTTTATACTAAGATAAGTGGGTGTGTTTTGCCTTATCCTTTTTTGATGAAATATCCATTTTAAAGAGTGAATCTGTGTTTGTTGATATTTCTGAACTGATTCATCGGTGCATGAATAGTTTCCTTTGTGTCTGGGATGTTGCATTTCATTCTGTTGCATTTTAATATTGTTTGGCTTGCTGTATTTATCCTTAGTTCAGACTTGTGTGTTAGATGTACCTAGTGTGGTTCATTTTTTACTATCACTCCCACAGATACCTCAGTTCCTGTTACAAACTGTTTTCTGTCTTGGCGTCTGAGGTGATTTTTCTCAGCAAATGTAATCAGTCTGTTTTCTTCTTTTTGTTTGTATCTTTGAAACTTAAGGGTCAATGCCAAATCTGTATGCTTTATTTTTTCTTGCCAGACCTGTTTCTGCTCCTGTGACAGTTAGATCTGTTATACCTGGCATTGGTTGTATCTTTTGTCATTATTAAAGTTTCAGGCTTGACCACCTTCCTGAGGGTTGATGCCTTCTTATATTATGACCCTAGTTTTCAGATGCTGATTTTCTTGGATCGTTATGTCTTAGAAATATCTTCCTGTAACCCTTTTCTGCTTAGTGGTATGTGGGTTTTATCAGGGTCAACTTACATACTGTCGGCTTCCATCTCAACTTCATTTAACCCCTGATACCACCACAATATCTACAGTTTCCTTCAGGGTCAGCATTGACTTCAGCAGGATCGGCCTCAAAGCTGTTGGCTTCAGCCTGTCTTCTCCCAACCCCAAGATCCCATGAAGTCAATAGATTCCTTCAGTGTTGATCATATCCTCAATAGGGTCAACGTCAGTACCAACAACATCTGTTCTCTCATTCTTGAGATCTTCTTGGGACTAATCAGTCCTTTAAGGTTAGTCTTTGCATCATTAGGATTAACCGTGATCCAATGTGTTTTGATATCTCTCTTCTCATCCCCATCATCTTCTTAGGTTTGACAAAATTCCATGGAAGTGGACACTGGCAGCTGCAGGGTCAACCTAGATTCCATCTATATTCTTTGTGGTTAGTTATGACCTCTACTCTGCTGTAGACATTGATGTTCTTCAAGGCTAATTGGTCTTTCCCCATCCTTTCATTTCTTGGTGTTTCTTTTGGCCATTCAGTTTGAGGTACTGCAGGGATTCCTTCTATCACTATGGATTTTGTTTTCTTAGCTAGTGTCTCATTCTACTGTGGATTACTCATGACTGGGCCTCCTGCTGCATATAGCGTTGGTTCCATTTTGATCTTCCTTAAATTCCATTCTTTTTAGAATCCTAGGCTTACAGATGTTGGTCCCCAGCTGCCCTATCGACACTTGATGGATGTTTTTGGAGAAGTTTTGGCATTAACCCTGGGTCTCTTTCCTTTCTGTGACACTGAGACTCTTCCTTCCTGTGACACCATTGTAGTTTTTGTGTATTTGTGAATAATACACAGGAATTTAGTTCCAGAAATACCACACGTGTTTTTGATATAAAAATTTATGGACATTGTACTTCTGGCTGGGTGATTTATTTGGTCGTCTGTAATTGTCAGGCATTTTATGTAGGACAAAGTTCTCGGCCCATGAAGCTACGTATTTCTGAACATTTAAGTGATGTTAGGTGTGCACGTCTTTCCAATGCCTTATATAAACATATCATACAACATTCTACAGCTCAATTCAGGTTCACTATTATTGATAGAATAATGTTTAAGGATAAGGATAAATCAGGCTGGCATTATATTTTAGACAGTGAAAAAAAGTGGATTATTTTGTTGGGTGCTCTTTTCACCAGGACTTAATGAACATTTTTAATTCACCAATAGGAAAGGGATACTGAGTATATAAATGGTAGGTGGGGTTAGCTTGATATAATAAACTGAAGAAGGCTTGTTAGCCAAAACTGGTCTGTTTGTAGCTATTTGATGGTATCTACTGGAATAAAATTACATCAATTAAAGAATGAAGAATGCTGACTTGTTTTTTCTGGATTCACAATAACTTCCCTAATCCCCATATCGTACCCTCCTACTGAAGCCATGTTTTCTATTCCATCAGCTGCTCAAACATAGTCCATTTATGCGATTTTCTTATAAGAACTCACCCTGGCCAAGTAAGTGGCCTGACCTTTAGTGACATCATTTTGTAATGACATTTCTTTAAAGGCCCTGTGCATTATAGCCTTTTTACTGTAGTCTTGTCTTGATTGTGGGGAGACCTTCTGACTTTTTCTGTGCTTAGTCTACTGGTAGGTATATTTGCTGAGTTGCGTGTGCATATTTATTCCACTTTTGACATTACCAGCAGGCCTGCATGTGAAGAGCCCCACTCCTGACTGGAATTTGTTTCATTTGTTGGGTGTTTTTACAAGTCAATCTTATCCTCAGTAGGTTCAATGTCAATACCAACAACATCTGTCCTCTCATCCCTGAGATCTCTTTGGGACTGATTGATCCCTTAAGGTCAGTCTTTGTTTTGCTGGGATTAATCTTGATCCAGTGGGTTTTGATCTCTCACTTCTCATCCCTGACATCCTCTTAAGTTTGACAGAATTCCATGGAAGTGGACATTGGCAGCTACAGGGTCAACATAGATTCCATCTATATTCTTTGGTGTTAGTTATGACCTCTACTCTCCTGTAGACTGTAATGTTCTTCAAGGCTAATTAAGCTTTCTCCCTGCTTTCATTTCCTGGTGTTTCTTCTGACCATTCAGTTTGAGGTACTGCAGGGATTCCTTCTATCACTGTGGATTTATTTTCTTAGCTAGTGTCTCATTCTGCCATAGATTACTCATGACTAGGCTTCCTGTTGCTTACAGTATTAGTTCTGTCTTGATCTTCCTTATTTTCCATTATTTTTAGAATCCTGGGTTTACAGCTGTTGATCCCCAGCTGCCCTATTGACACTTGATGGATGTTTTTATAGAAGTTTTGGCCTTAACCCTTTCCTTTCTGTGACACTATGACTCCTCCTTCCCCTGACAGCAATGTATATCATGGATTTTGAGACCTTCAGATGCCCCTCCCTTGAGGACCCTAGATAGAAGGCAGGTATTTATTTCAAACTTGTTGGTTTACTAAGACGTGGTGTCTCTGGCAATGAGGTTAGCATTGCTGTCAACTCTTGTGCTTGCCATCTTCTTTCTTCTCCTCACTGTTCCAGCATAACAATGTTGCAGGACATACCCTAGAACCCATTGTCTACCCTTGGGACTTACTCTCAGTAATGTATTTCTGTTGAGATCCAGTTGCGGAGTCCTTCTGAACCTTAATCATGTGGTAAAAATGCTCTAGTGGGGGAACATTTACTTGTTTCATTTGATGCTATGTCTTCCTTTCTGCTAAAATGCTCCAAGACACTATACTAGCACTCAGTATGTGGCCCATATCAGCCTAAGTGTTCTTTTCTTTTCTTACAATATTCTTTTTCTTTAACGCAACAGTACAGTGTTCTTTTTCAACCATAGGCACATTCTCAATCCTGTCATCTATTTTTCTAACATGCTACTTTCCCTTAAAAGTTGTAAAATTACTGTTTTTTTTTCTTTTCCGTTGTGATCTAACTTCTGTCTTCTGCATGGATGGAGGTTGTACATCCTCATCCCAGTACTCATTCAAAGCCTCCTCGTATACTCTATTTGATAATTACTACGCAGTCCTTCTTGATGCAGTACCTGACTTTGGTGGATGTCTTTGTACTACATACATCCTTGCAACTCTTCTGGTTGATTCCGATGACAGTCCTTCTCTGAGATTTCAGTACTTTTTGCCCTTTGGATAGCTATTTCATTTCAGACAGTGGTCTAGCTTCTACCTTCTGACAGTTGTCATCTGTGAAAGCATCTTCAAGCCACTTCCAGGTGTCACACCCATGGTAGTACTTAATTCCTAATGGTGTCTGTCTCTGCTATACTATCCTTGCTGTAGACATCTAAGACTTCCTAATAACTTTTATGTTCCTGTTGAGAGACTGCAACCTTGGTCTGCTTATACTCTGAACTGCTAGGTAGTAAATGTTATGCAGCTTCAGTCTCCTCTAGCAACAAAATTGTTGCTGAAGCTTGACAATCACTTTCTAGATTTAGGACAGAACTTTGTATAGGCTGAGTGCATATTACTATTATTACTATGTGACAGGTATGCCTTTGACTTTGTGATCTTGTGGCTGTAGTTACTAAGCAGGTATTTTCTGCACTTCAGGTTACCCCACCACCAGGTTGTATCTTATGAGAAGATTCTGTCCCCTAGAGTAACACTCATGACCAGTTAGCTTGGGACTCTTTCCTGTAGGTGAGGGATATGAAACTACCAACATCAAGATATGAATGTTACATATGTACTGTAAAGATAGAGCTGCATTAGTAATTCCATATATTTCACCATTTCCTCCCTCCTAGCCTTTGGGTCTACAGGTAACTACCTGCCAATCCTGTCCTACTGGTGAAAGATATTAATACAAATCTATAATTATGGTAAGTACATCATATTTCTTTAACGCAGCATGCTATGTAGATAAAATGGGGCAAGTTCCAGTATACGAAATTATTGTAATTACTTTCAATAAAATAAGTTTCTAATGCTTTGTACTACATTTGGTATTCCGTAGGGTAGAATATAGCTTAACAGTGGAATCCCATTTTCATTTGGTAGGTGTTCCAGCATTCTGAATACCACTGGAGAGGCACGCAGTTTCCGTCCACGAGACAGAGAAGAGATGGTAAAGAAAGTTATTGAGCCAATGGCATGTGATGGCCTACGTACCATCTGTATTGCATACCGAGATTTCTCAGGCATTCCAGAGCCTGAGTGGGATAATGAGAATGAGATAGTGGGAGACCTCATCTGCATTACTGTTGTGGGCATCGAGGACCCAGTTAGACCAGAGGTATGGAAAATAATCAGGGGAATGTCAAACTCAATTGTACTGCAGTATGCCGAACCACTGCTGGAATTAAAAGGGAAACCTGATCCTGTGTCTCAGATAACACAGAAAGTTATTTAAAATGCAAATGAGATTCTGTTTCAAGAATATATTCTACAATCTGCATTGCTTTCAAGAGTCCTAAAATGTCTCATTCTAGCGTTGTGATTAAATTTAGTTGGAGAAGTTTTACTGTTTATTCTTTCACAGTTTTATCTTATAGATTTCTTTCAAAGTATTGCAACAGCAAGCATGAAGGCAATCAACCTGTAAAGCTAACTACAGACCTTCCTTATATATGTTTTTTTTTTGTACAAAGCAGATGTATTGTCAAAGTACTGCAAAAGGGCTGTTTAAGTTTGCAAATATAGAAAAAGATGCTTGTAATAACCATTTTGAAGAAGATGGTGATGCCAGCCTTCATGTTATCCATCATCATGGATGAGGTTCAGCCAGGAGGGATCATCATTTACGTAGTTCTCTGGGTGGTTCTAGATTTTTTTTTGTAATGCCTTACCCACTGTGCACCTGCCTAATGACAGCCCTTCTGTAGGGGGTGTAGTGTGTATCAGAGTTCAACCAACTCCAAGGAGTTTACATCAGCAAGACTCTATAACCCACTCAAAGGAAGCATCACACAATTGTTTCCGCAGTCTCCACCAGGGAATTTAACTTGCATCTCTGTGTGCTCCTGGGCATGTGTCCTCCTTATCCTATAAAATAGTTAAGTCCATCGTCCCTACCTTTGACATCAATTACCCAAGCTGTTACTTGAATTCCATTTGCCTAGGCAGTAGTCAGAGCTTTGTTCTGTGCCACCTGCGTAAGCAACATACACTTGTAATGCTTCTTTAACAGAAAATTTAACTTTGAGTAACATTTATTGCTGTACAGGGAAGAAGTCAGTGCTGAGGGCCTTTGAGCAAACAGTTTGTAGATGTGAGTAGGCGGCTGGAGGAGGTTGAAGTTTAATTAGTGTAAGGAGAAGACAAGACACCAGTCACCTCATTAATATACAAAACAGAAGTATTAGACAGGGCTGGAGGAAAATCACAGTATTAGTTTTGTCCTCAGACAATGGGAAGTCTGGAAACTGCAAATTCAATAATTTTAAGGACGTATTACCCAACTCCTTAAATTCAAGTAGTGTGGTGGGTTTAGCATAGTGGTTAAAGTCTTCACCTCATACACACAATGTACAGGGTTTCATTCTGACCTTGGGTTATTGGCTAGGTTTAAAATAGCCCTTCAGGACAGTTAGCATAATATTCATCTATGAACCTAAATGTAATGTTCCAGGTTGTGTATACCTAGCCCACTATAAGAAAGAACAAGGTTTGGTTTTGTGTCTTAACCTGGCCTTTTAAATTTTAAGGAATGATAGCTTCAGTTTAGCAAATATAAAGCAAAAGTAATATGAAACCAAAATGTATTCAGTGAAAATGTAAAATATCGCTCAGAACCAGTGACATATTAAAATATGATGATGGGAAGATCAGTAAGTTGTGAATTCTATATCTATCTCAGGTGCATGAGTTTATATTCAGATGCTGAAAATACAGTACTGTGCAGGAGAGGTTAATGTTTTAGACACGAGATGTCATCCATTTGCATAGCTGGGGCAGAGGGGGCAGGGTGTGAGGGGAAGAGATTGGCAGGTGTGAATGGATGGATGGTAGTACAGTACCAGCATTCAGAATACTGGCAATCATTTTATGAGTCCTGCCATCACATTTGCAGTCGGGGCTGGAGTGCTACTGGTTCCTTACATTTGTGGTATTTAAAATGTAACATACTACTTGTTACATTTTAGAAAATGTTTTCCCCCAGCTGTTTAGAAAGAAAAAAACTTGTTTTCTCTTCTGATAATCTCTGAGGAACTTTTTTTTTTGGCAACTCAAGTTAGCCAGATATTGGGGAGCTGAGGGGTGCACCTAGCTACAGCTCTGATGACATCCTTCACAGGAGTTGTTGCATCATTATTCTGTCTGCTTAAATTTTGGAAGTTCAAGTGGAAAATCCTACATGCTTTTCTTAAAGAACAAGTTTTTTTTGTAAAAGCAACAATTAAACTAAAGTCTTAATCTCACCCTAACTTTGTACTGATGTGGCAATCATATGCTCTTCACCCTGTTTATTAACAATACTGAATGCTTCAAATCACCGATGATGCAGATAACCAATTCCTAATAAAAGGGGCTAAAATACAGTCCAGAACAGTCTCTAGGAGGACTTTGGCCAACTTTGCACCTGTCTGTGCACTAAGAAGCTTATTTTAAATTGCAGTAAGTCTACAGATGTGCTGTGTGGCACCAGTTTGAAACTGATGCATGCATTTTCACTGCCAATCACTGACTTAACATGCCCACTAATTACCCAGGTTATTGGCTTTAAAAACATACACTCATGGTTTGATTCCAATGTAACATTTAAGTTGCAGAAAGAGATTATTGTAGGAAAAGTCCTGAGACATCTCAGTGAATTCTACAGACCTACTGATCACTTAACACTGAAAGCAAGAAAAGAAGAATGAATGTATTGGAAGACTGGCATATTCTATGTCACAGCTAGCTTTTCATTTCCCAGGAATACATATTTGCTTCAAACACCAGTGAAGATTGTATGTCAGTTTGTCATAGGATCATAGGAGATTACTAGGCTATCGACCCAGAGGTCATTTTAAGTCTTGCTGTTTCATCCCAGTGTAATACTGTAGAAATTCTAGTCAATACCCAAGATTGCATTTAGTGATGATTGCCCGTGTCCAGGAGAATTGTGAGCTCTACCCTGGTAAGAATTTATGGTACCCCATCCACTCCTCCAGGTTCCTCTTGAACAGTGTCGTACAGGTGCTCTGTTTCACATGAATTGTTAGCCTGTTCCAAAGCAGTGGCAGTCGCTGGGAGAAACATCTGTACCTCCAGCATGGCCTATTGAATTCGTAGGCCATATTTAGATCCCCGGAATGGTGGCCCTAGTGCCGTTTGATTTATGAATATGCAGCAAATTCATTAGGTTTGGGTCTTCGATTGCTCTTTAGGTCAGGCATAAGTCTCCCTAAGAAGTCTATGTAATACTGAGTATAGTGACAGAGGCTTTAGTCAGTCTGTGTAAGGTGCATGCTGGAACCTCTTGTTCTTCTTTGTTAGAAACTTCTGAGGTCTATCTAATTGCTGCAGGTGCTTAGTACGGCACATGCCATATGGGACACTATACTCAATTATGGGCCGGATAAGTGCCGAGTACAGGGGAATTATAATTTCTTTTGGTCTCGAGGTGATGCCTTTACTAATCAAGTGTGCTACATAGAAAGCTTTCCTTACTACATTAGACACATGGTTGTCGAAGTTAAGGCTGCGATCAACTTGTGATCTCAGGTCCCTTACCACTTCATGGGTACTTAGGGTGTTGTTGTTGATCTGATAATGTGAGGGGACATTGTTTGTGCTGAAGGGAATGGTGATGCATTTCTTTGCATTCAGTTTGAGACCGTGATTAATACACCAGTCGGTCTGCGTGAGACCCTCCTGGAATATATTGACATCATTTGAGGATTCACTGATTGCATCTAGTTTGCAATCGTCTGCAAACATGGTCAGCCACAACCCCTTAGTTTTGACCTGAACTTCTGAGAAGTATATAGCAAACAGTAGGGGGCCCAGCACTGACTCCTGTGGCACCCCACTGGTAATAGGTCTGCTGGTTGATGTGGAGTCATACACTTTGATAGTGTGTGTCGGGTTTGTGAGGCAGTTGGCAACCCATCTTACAATGAAGGAGTTTACATTCAGTTTGCTAAGTTTATCAGTAATGCCTGAATGTGGGATTCTGTCAAAAGCCTTTGCCAGGTCGAGGTAAACTGTCTGCATAGATTTGCCCTCATCAGTGGCCTTGGTCACATTTTCAAAGAAATCCACCAAATTTAAAATACAGGATCTGCCCTTCACAAAGCCGAATTGGGTAGGATCCAGGGTTTGGAGGTTACCTATGTCTTTATTTATGAGGTCCATAATGATACGTTCCATAGCCTTACAGATGAGGCTGGTCAGGCTTATGGGTCTGTAATTCCCCAGGTCTGTTGCTAGGCTACCTTTGTGGAAGGGAATAACTGTTGCTGTCTTCATTCCATAGGAACAAAGCTTGTGGTTAGGCTATGATTGAAAAGGGTACTTAGTGGTGATGCTAATTCATGTTTTAGGGTGTTTAAAAGACAGCCTGGGATGTCGTCTGGTCCCATAGAGGCTGTGTCTTTTGCCTTGGATAAGGCTTTGAGGACCTGCTCTTTAGATATGTATGGTTCATAGGTTCATAGGTAGGTACTAAGCTATCGGCCCAAGGGCCTACGTAAGCCTAGCCAGCAAGGTTCCATAGCTTACTCCACCCAAGAAAGTTATTTTCCTGTGCCACTGTCCAACAGAGACACAGAAGTGATCCCCGGGGTGTATTTCCTATTTCCCATCCACTCATCAAGATTTTTCTTGAAAAGTGCTAATGAGGAACTTTGCTTGACATAGATGTGTAGCTTGTTCCAGAGTATAGGAAGTCTCTGGGACAGGAATCTATCCCTCCATCGTGTCCTGTTTATTGTAGTGGCAAGGTTTAGGTCCCTAGAGCGTGTAACTCGGAGGGATTGGGATTTCTTTAGGTGTAGCATGTCCAACAGCACTGGGTTTGACATAGCTTTATATGTTAGACAGAGATCACCTCGGAGTATGCGATATGCTACGGAGTAAAGCTGGAGTTTTTTGAGGCGGTCAGTGTAGGGCATTTGTTTGAAGCCAGTAATCCTCTTTGTGAGGTACTTCTGTGCCCTTTCCAGCTGCTGCAGATGTCTTGTGAGGTACATTCCAAAAGGGGCATTGTACTCTATAATGGGTCTAATGAGTGATGAGGGATGATGATGGGGAACAATGACCTCTTTTTTCCTGGATGAGAACCCTTTTATGATGAGGTGTGCCATGTAGAAGGACTTCCTGACTACTGTGGTGATGTGACTATTAAAGGAGAGACTACTGTCCTCTGTGTCCCAAGGTCTCATCACGCATTCGGTGTTAAGTAGATTGCTGCCTATGTGGTAGTTCATGGGTACAGAGTTTTTACCAAAGGGGATGACACTGCACTTTTTGGCATTGAGATTGAGGCCATGGCTCTGACACCAGGCATCTGTCTCAGTGAGGCCCTTCTGTAGGATGTCCACATCATTTGGGGACTTGACTATGGCTCCTAGTTTGCAGTCATCTGTGAACTTCATTAGCCAGAGGCCTTCTGTGTTAGCCTGTACTTCAGAGAAGTAGATACCAAACAGAAGAGGTCCCAGGACGGAACCCTGTGGTACTCCACTTGTCACTGCTTTGAGGTCAGATTTGGAGTCTGCAACTTTTACAGTGTGTGTTCTGTCAGTGAGCCAGTTGGCAACCCATCTTGTGACGTAGGGATTTATACCTAGTTTAGTGAGTTTAGCTATAATTCCAGAATGGGGGATGATGTCGAAAACCTTGGCGAGGTCAAGATAGGCTGTGTGAACCACCTTACCCTCACCCACGGCTTTGGTGACTGCCTCAAAGAAGTCAGTCAGGTTCAGGAGGCAAGATCTGCCTTTCACAAACCCGAACTGGGTGGGATCCAGAGTTTGGAGGTTACCAATGTCTTTGTTTATGAGTACCATGAAGATACATTCCATGGCCTTGCAGACTAGGCTCGTCAGGCTAATAGGTCGATAGTTCCCAGGATCAGTGTTGGCTCCCCCTTTGTGGAGTGAGATAACTGTTACTGTGCGCCATTCATTTGGCACAAAGTCTGATGCGAGGCTATTATTGAACATGGTGCTTAAGTGGGGGGCCAGTTTGTTCTGAAGTTCATGTAAAACACAGCCTGGGATGTTGTCCGGTCCCATGGATGCTGTGTTTTTGGCTTTAGAGAGTGCAGCTTTTACCTGCGTAGTTGTGATTACAGGGACTCTGCATTCTTCCTGTATAGATATGGGCCCTTTAGAGGGTGAGAGGGGCGTAAAGTTAGCACTGAACCTATCTGCCAGGATGTTGGCAATATCAGTTGGTTCTTTAATTTTCGTGCCTTTGTGCTGTAACTCAGAGCAGATTTGGGTGTTGCCACCTTGGTTGGGGGGAAGTTTGGGGGAGGTTTGTTGTAAGTTAGGAGGGGGTGAAATTTTCACCTAACCTAGCCGCTAGCAGGTTTGCTATCTTTGTGGAGCCAATGTATGTGATACTATTGGCCACTAGTTCTGCACATGCTTGAGTCCTACCCTTTAGTTTATGTAAGTAGCTGTAAAAGGCCTTATGGTTATCCTTGGCTGTAATTGCTTGGTTTCTCTCAAAGGAGCCCTTGGAGGATTTGACAAGTTGTCTTATTTGCCTGTTGAGGTTGAAGAGGGTGCTTTTCCATTGTTGTTGCCTTGCCTTTGTTTTCCTGGATAGCAGCTTTTTGCGTTTATTGTCAAGTTTGTTGATGCTAGATGTCCTCCATGGCAACTTGTTTTTTACTTGTGGCTCTGGCTTTGATTCTTTTGGTATGGCCAAGTTTATACACTTATGCAAGTGATTGTATAGGGCTTTAGCATGAGCTTTGGTGTAGTCACCAATTCCAGCTTGGGCGTGGGGCTTGGAGTGCATTTATACCTTCACCTAGGAGGGTATAGTTTGCCTTGGTGAGGTTTGTTTTAGTCTGATTTCCCCCTTTGTGTGTTCTGGTGTTAGTGCCAGTTCAAAGGTTACTGATTTGTGGTCACTTTTAACTAATGAGAGTCCAACAGTTGCGACAGTGCATCTGTTGGTGAGGACCAAATCCAGAATGTTTGTTCCCTTTGTCGGGGTATGAGCAGTTTGTTCCAGGGCATTTGAATTAACAAAGTCAATGAACTATTGAGCTAGCGAGTTAGGGCTAGCATAGATTTCCCAGTTGATGGTGGGATAATTGAAATCTCCCATAACCAGTGTGTTTGGTAAAATTTGGATTGTCTCCAGTTTAATCCAGTAGGCTTTGTGGGCATTGTGACCCATGGAGGGATTTCTGTAAATGGCTATGATTTAAATTAGGGTCTTACCCACCGTAACCTGGACCTGGAGTAACTCCATGGAGTTGTCCAGTGTAACTAGATGGGAGGTAAATTTATCTCTAATATAGCTTGAAATGCTGCCTCCTTTGGTTTTCACATGTTCATTTTGCGATCTAAAGGTGTGGAAGACATTATAGCCTTGCAAGGCAGGGGTACTCTCTGAGACCTTGAACCAGGTTTCTGTGACTGCACAGACATCTACATCGTCTAGTGATAGAAGTGCTTCCAGGGAGTGTAATTTTTGGTTTAAGCTCCTAGCATTTAGCAGCATGACTCTTATTTTGTTTTGATTGGTTAATTTCATGTTGGTAATGTTGTTTTCGAGACCTTGCCTTAAAAAGGCACTATGGGGGAGGCAAGAGCCTTTGCAAGCAGCCGAAAGGCAAGAGGTGCCAGGTGCAAACCATCTCTGGCAAAGCAGTGAGGTTTGTTGACAATGGCTTCCCAGGTTGACAGGAACTGGATCCCCTTTGAATGACACCAAAAACTAAACCAGCTATTGAAATCAACAATTTTTGGTTTATACTGTTGCATAATTCTAGGTGAGGGTAGTATGCTGCTCAAGGCTAAGGACATACCTGCCTGGGACACGTACTCAGAGAGCTCAGCCATGTTTCTCTTCACATAGTCCAGTGAGGTACATCTCAGGTCATTCACACCAACATGAACTATGACAGAGTCATAGTGGTACTTGTTGCTGAGAGACCGGAGTGCATCTGTGATCTGAGAAATCCCGGCACTGGACAGGCAGCTGACCATGACTTTCTCCTTGTCCAACCTAGTGAGTGGGACATCCATGTGTTTCACTATTGAGTCTCCAGTGACAAGAAAATTTGTTTTTTGAGGTTTATGCCTTACTGACTTGGTGGTTAAGACACTGGTGTTGCTGTGTGTCATGGATGCTGTGGGGACTGTGTTAGCTGTAGCAGTCTTGTGTTTTGGAGATCTGTGGTGTTTCGGTAAGTTTATTGAGAGAACCTCCATGTATGTGGATTTACATGTTTGATGCATACTTTGTGTATGAGTAGTGGTAGTATGAGCATATGAAGTGTGGGTGCATTGACAACCTACTCCTTGTTACTGTTTTGAGTGAGAGAAAGAGCATGGATTCTAGATCTTGATGTAAATACATCTCTCACACCTGTGTACATGAGGCAATTGCTACACTGCGTCAAGAGACCCAAGTCAGCAAGGTTGGCAAGAGAAACAAGTGTAGTCCAACTGTCCATAATGCTAGTTTGAAGACTGTTGTCACTAGGGATGGCTATTCAGAATCAATTACGGAGGAGCTCAGTGGATGGATATTTCTGCCTGGGTTTTTGGGAGAATTTGTTGAATTTAACTGTCTGGCTCCCTAAAAATTTGAAAAAAAAAACTTTAAAAAGATTGAAAAGGACCAATGAGGATGCATATTCCAAGCCCTAGACCAGCTTCCCTTTACCAGACAGGCCCTAATCAGCACAATTCTGTCACAAAAATACAGATAGGGCCCTTCCAATCCAAGATGGCGTGGAAAACGTGCTCAGAACAAACAAACTATTACAAACAGTTCCAGAAGCAGCAAGCCTGTATCTGGACTATGCTATAGCTACTAGCTACCCTAGTTTCAGTAGGAAGCACTAGGGACTGCTTAAAACAGCAGAAAAATAGCAGTGAGACAGTAAAAAATGTTTAAAACAGCAGAAAATCAACCAGGAGGCTGTAAAGAATGTTTTATACAGTTAATAGATTTGTTCAGAACAAATGTAGATGCACAGAAACACAGCCGATAACTTTAAAAAACATTTAATGGGAATAAAACAAATATAGAACGGTAAGTGCTTTCACACTTAAAATACTGCTTCTTCAGACCGTAAAACAAAAACCAAGTCAAGCATTTATATACTAATATCTTCAGTCTAATTAATTCAAATAAGCAAATCAAATATTTCATATAATTAAACAATTAAAACTACTAATGTTATTTAAAGTTTTCTCCTTTTTAAAACAGGTTTCAGAGAAAACCTACCATTCAGTCCTGGATATTTATCAGCCTGCAAAGTAATAATCCAGTGCAGCTGACGTCCTTCTATAAAATTCCTGAGATCACCCCCCCCCCAACCCCCCCCCCCCAGGACTCATCCATACCTTCTCAATAATTCTAAATAAAAATGTATGACAGTCTCCCTTTTAAACAGCATGTTTAGCTAGAGAATTTCTATCATGTTTACGTAAACAATAAAGATGTTTCCTAATTCTTTCGGCTAGGGACCGATTGGTCTTGCCAGCACAGAAACTAGTACAGTCTGGGCAGGTAGCAATATAGATAACATTGGCTGTAGATCAATTAGGTGAAACCTTCAAAACAAATTCAATACCTGTTGAAGAGTGTACAAATAATTTGAAAAATTAATGAAAATGCAGTAACTGCATTTACCACATGGTGCATTCTGTCCCCCGCATCACTATTCATATAAACTTTCTTAGTGCTATTATAACATAGCTGTCATTTCAAAGATTTTCTGTTCTTGAAATGAAAAAAGGCAGTAACTCCTACAGGATCTTGTATATGCCCATCCGTATGCAGAATCAAACAATTCATTCTAATAATATCACATATCTTCCCAATGTTACTAGTTTAGTATAGTGATATAGGCACAGAAGGATTTATGTTGGATCCTTGACCCGTACTATTATTATTCACTCTACCTAACTGTGAATAGTAGGGCTGAGCCCTATCACCCCTGCATGTCAGGATCTCTTTGTACATAGTATTCACTTCTTTATTGCTGTACCCTCTCTCTATAAAGTCATGGCTGAAGGTATCCAGATCTCGACAGAACCCTGTGTCAGTACTATTATGTCTGGAAGTACGCATGTCTTGCCCTTTCAAAATATTTTTGTAAATATACCCAGGGTGCATGCTATCCCTGCGTAAGACAGCATTTCTCCTACAGGGTTTTCTATATTGCCCTATCCCCACTCTAGAGTCAGTACCCTTGGAGACTTGAACATCTAAAAAATCAAAACATTCTGTAGACCAGTTATATGTAGACCTTAAATAAGTAGTAATGGAGTGCAGATACTCAACAAAATTACATAAGCCCTCAGGAGTCCCTTCCCAAACCACTAAGCAGTCATCTACAAACCTCCTGTAAAATTTCAAATGTGTCATAAACTCATTGGTATTAAACACATAATCATACTCCCTCTGAGCAAGAACCATATCGGCATAGCTATGCTTGTTTTTTATAAATACAGGGAGTCCTCAAATAAAAAAGCACTATTCTCCAACACTATCTCAAGAAAAACATATCAAATCTATCTTAGACCACTCAACCATACCAAATTCTTTGGTGTTTACCAGTTTTGAGGCAAAATAATGGGGTGCCATGAATTCCTGAGTGGCCCCCTTCAATTCCTGATTTTTTCAATTTTTTTTTTTTTTTTTACAAGTTTAATGATTGATGTCATCATGCACAGGCATGCGTGATGATGACATTCAACTTGTGAAGCAGACGACTGCCTGTTGGACTTGGTTGGATGGAGACTCAGTCAGGCTGTCTGTAATTCGGATTGTTTTTTGTTTGTGTAATGTATTTATTGCAGCAGCAGGGAGCGGACTATGATCTGGAGTTGTATTGCGTAAAATAAATGTTAAGTTCTGTAGAACTTAAGGAAGAGTCCACCCAGCACCCCCCCCCCCCGTGTCTGCATTTTCTAGGAGGAATCCATTTCATTTTTAGGATTAGAAGATGTACTTTCTCCTGTGGCTCCACTTCCAGTTCCAGGTAAGTAAAAAATAAATAAAAAATGTGCATATTACAAATGATTCTACTGCATTGTGTGAAGTGTGTGATCAGTAGCTAGCCGCTTGGCCACTGCTAGTATGAAAGGGCACACTTATTGTGCTGAGGCCTAGTTTTCTAATATTTAAAATGTCATGTTTAAGCTCAGAAACTTGTAATGCCATGCCTGTGTTGAATTGCATTGGCGATGATATTGCTGACGCTGTTAATTACACTGTAACTGGAAGTGAAGGGTCTATATTACATCATCAAACTCAAAGGAGTTTGAACAATGTAATATCAAACCAGGAAGTTCAAAACCCAAAAAGTACGAAAACACAGAACAGCGATTTTTTTCCCAGGGAAAAAAATTGCTGTTCCGGTACAAAAAAAAAAAAAAACACGTACACTTTAAACTTAAACTAATGTGAGGGGCTTCCCCCCCCTCCACACCCCCCCCTACTTAAATATACCAACTCCGAGATTGCACCACAGTGGAGGAAATAGCAAAGCCACCAAAACTGTCCACCGATTTTTTTTCCCTGTGAAAAAAATCGGTGTTCCGTGGCTTCGCTATTTTCACATTTCTAACATATGGGTTCGATATTACAACGGTCAGACTCCTGTGAGTTTGATGTTGTAATATAGACCCGAAAGTGAATGGTGTGTTTTCGAGGTTGGGCTATTCAGAGTAAAAAATAAAATTTTTTTTCTTCCATCTTAAGTTTAATACTTTTTTATTTTTATTTATTTAACATTTGTATGTGTTTCCTCTAGTTGCTCAAATTGGATTGCATATGTATAACGTAGTTACGTAGCAGCAGCAGGAGTGAGCGGATTGCGGTCTGAAATTGCACTGTGTTGAAAATTTTATTTAAGTTCTGTAGAACATAAGGAAATGTCTTGTCTGTGTGATCAGTAGTTAGCTAGGGAAGCGTTAAACCACGCTAACACTATAGTTTGCTGAGTCTTAGTTTACCAACATTTAATGTCACGCATCTTTAAGCGCAGAGTAATGCTGTCACTGTGCTTGTGTGTTGAATTGCATTGGTGGTAATATTGCTGCTAATTACTGAATGGTGTGTTTTTGAGGTTGGGACAGGCTACTCAGAGAAAACAGAACTTTTTTTTTCTTTGTTAATTTTAATACTTTACTCTTTTATTTATTTTGTACATTATTTAACATTTCTGTGGGTTTCCTCTGGGTGCTCCTGTTTCCTCCCACATTACAAAGACATGCATCTGGACTCTGGAGCATTTCTCCCCACTGAAAATTGGTTGGTTCCAAGTTGGACTTTCCCAGTAAACAGATGTTAAATAAATAAAAATAAGTAAATAAATCTTGCTAGAACTTCAAATGGATGTCTGAAAAAGTGGTCTTTTGTCACACTCAACAATAATTTTTGCACTGGTCTTTGCATTTCCTGTTTGAAGTACTTGGAAAAATTATTTCAAATTATAATCAGTTATTCTACCAAGGAATTGTTATATTAAAAATTCAAAACTGACAGTCTTTGTAGCACTCTCCTAACCATAGTAACAGCAAGTGGCAAGTGCTGAGTCAACATTAACATTAACCAATACAGTGGAGAGAAAATATTTATAGGAGATGCCAAGGTTTACCTATGCCAGTGGCTCAACACATAGCCCACCTGCCTTTCAGAATGGTAGCTCACCTGCCTTTCAGAATGGAAGCTCAGTTGACTGTTGGCTTCATTCCTACCTGAGAACGTTAGATTTATTTTTTTCATAAATCCATAATGGAATTGCACTGCTGTGTGTGTGTGTGGGGGGGGGCTTCTGCACTTCTGAGACATTAAACCAAGGCCCCATCTGCCCCAGTAAATGGCAGCCCTGGAGAATGTAAAAGATCCTGTTGTATTTATCAAAAAAGGGTACGTCCTCCAACTCTTGGGTGTCTCCACCTTTCGACCCACTCCTGGGTTTGGTGAGTCAGAAGGTGTGGGACTCTCCGGACTCAGTGGACTCCATTCTGAGGAGGCCTAATAAATTGGTTCCCTATTACACCGTCGCAGACACAGGTTGTTGAATGCGTCTTTGTCGAACAGTAAAACGTGAAAAAGGCAAAATAGCGAAGCTGCATTTCAGCGAATTCTTTCCCTGGGAAAGAATTTGTTTGGCTGCTTTCGCTACTTTGCTTTTTCGGCACTGTAGTGCAATCTCGGAGTTGGTATATTTAAGTAGGGGGATGTGGGGGGCACAGCCCCCCACATTATGTAATGTTTTACTGTTTTGTTTGTTTTTTTTGGAACAGCGATTGTTTTCCATTGGAAAATAATCGCTGTTCTGAAGTTTCGACGTTGTAAGCTTTCGCTTACATGGGGTGGATTATCTGTCATTCGCTCTTCTGAGCATGTGATATGGTAATATAGCATTACAGCCCTGGAAGATAGGCAGTATTTAACAAAAGGGGTTCCTCTAGATGCAATGCTGGTGGCAGTGGCCACAAAGAAGGAGTTAGCTGAAACTTTCGTATCTGTCCATCCAGGGAACAAGGAATCTGATATTGTTAATCCTCGTTCATTCCTTACGCATGGGTATCGGTTCTGAGCTCGGAACCAAGCCGGCCATTTTCCTAGCTCGCGTCAGCTTCAAACTCTCAAGCTAAACTCCTACCCACAATCCCCCTCTCCCTGTTACCCCAGATTTTGTTTGCCGCGTTGCCATTTGGCCGTGTCAAGCTACTTCTCTTGAGCTAAATACAGTCATTTGTTGTTTAATAGTTTTACAGATTACTTTTCTGTCAGAAAAGTTCATATTTTATTGTCTCTTACCCTATCGCATCTAGCGTATATATTTTCTTCAGGTTTTTCTGCTTCTTTCTTTACCACTTTTACCGCGAGGTATTCTATCTTTACCATCGTTGGTAATCTTTTTCCCTTTTCTCTCATACCTTTGGGTACTCTCTTGTACCATTGCTGGTACCTTTTCTGTTAATTAATTTGCTGTCATGGCAGATAAGAAAGGTAGTCCGGGGTTTAAGCGGTGTTCTGATTGTGGACACAAACTGCCTACTTCTGATTCACACTCTTTGTGTGCTTATTGTTTGGGAGCTTCCCATTTGTCTGTTGACCCACCCTGTACTATTTGTGAGAACTTTTCTAATAGAACCTAGTTGGAAAGGAAAAACAAGCTTTTAATGAAGGGACTTCTAAAATCTCCCTTTTCACAGGCTATTTCTGTGTCAGAGGCCTCAACCCCTCCTAGAGCCCATAAGAAAATCTTGGGTGTTCCTACTAAGCCTAAATCTTTGCCTTCGTCTCCAGCTGGGGATTCCCGCCAAGCAAACCTAAAAAGGCTAAAGTTTCAGCTCCGGAGCTCACTCAGTCAGCCCCTGTGCTTTTGGTGCCTAGACCCTCGGCACCGAGGCCTTTGGCTCCATTAGTGATTTCGGCTCCATCTTCTCCTGCAACCTTCTTTATATCGCCAGCAAGGGGCTCCTCGGTTCAGACTATTACCACTGTATCGGCACCGACCGTCCAGTCGGCACAGACTTTGACCACATCAGCTCCGAGATCTTCCTCGGAACTGACGCCCTTATTGTTGACTCCAGTTTTGTCGGTACCAGCTTCGGCACCAACAACCACTTCAACACCGATCCCTGTGTCAGTGCAGACCATGACCTCGGCATCGATGACTTCTTCGGTGCAGACAACAGTAGTCCAGTCTCTCTCTGCACCGTTGTCCCTGGTGTGGACAGATGTGATGGGCACCGAGTCTGCCTCTTCTGTGGACAGGCCTGTTTCTCCCTCAGTCTCAATGAGGTCCACTAGAAGCCTTTCAGAACATGATGTGTTGCATCTTGTGGACCAGGTACTCTTGGCCAGAGGTATCCCACCCCTCAGGAACTATCCTTCATTGGGAAGTGATCACCCATCTCCAAAGACCCCTTCTTATTCTCCTCCTTCATTGCCTTTGAAGTCCGTGGATATAGCACAGTCTTCCCCTTCTGCAGTCCCCTTTATGGATCTCACTAAGGAACTACAGTTGCCGTCGTGGCAGGAAAGTTTTGCTACGACCCAGGATGTCAGTTGTGACACACATAGTTTGCTACTCCACAGCCATCCAGGGACTCTGGGTCAGCAGGGTGAACCACTTGGGGGAGGGGTGACCCCTGTCCTAGACAAGCACTCCTCTTCGGGTGGACCAGCCTTCCAACTGATGGAGAAGGCTTTCGCTGCTGATGCCGATACCTGACTGTCTATACCTCTGCCCTCCTCTGGTACACTGGTTTCACAAGTCGCACCTAGTGGACACCGGGTGCAAGGGCCGCAGGACATATTACCTCAGGAATCCCCTTTTCTGCTGTCTTCTCCAGCTTCTCCCACTGAGGAGGTCCACCAGAAATGTACATGTAAGAGGAAGCACATGGACTCCACAGAGGAGTCCCTCACCGAAGACACAGATTTTGATGAGGGGGAAGGATCCCCTCTGTCACCCTCTGAGGTATCCTTTGGTGATATCCTCAAACAGAGACGTAACTGGCAGTCCTCTAATCCAACCTTGGAGGAATCTGTGTTCCTGCAGGCCTTTTGTGCCCATCCACCTACCTCCTGGGTTACTCCACCTGCCGATGAACTTGTCCGGCTCATTGTGCAGTGTGCTTGGAAGGCTTCTGATACCGTCGAAGATATTCCCCGGAGGCCAGATAGGATCTTGTCCTCTCCTGCTTTGGATCTTCATTGGTCCAAAGGTCTTCCTGTGGATGCTTTGGTGGTGGCCGCCACAACAAAAAAGGATCTGGCAGAAGAAGAAATCCAGACTGTCCATCCGCCTAACAAAGAGTCCCGGGCCCTGGACAGGATAGGGAAGTGCACCTTTGCTTCGGCGACCTTTGCTATCAGGTCCCTGAATTATATGGCACATTTTACCAGGCTTCAAAGGGATCTGGTTTCTGAGCTCTCTGAAACCTTGGCTGGTGCCATGTCTGATGAGACGCGTGACGAAGTGGCCTGTCAGCTGGCCACCATTGAATGTATATCTAACTCCTCTATGCAACTGATATCTCACACATCAGAAGGAGCAGCTAGAGCAGCGGGTTCAGCTGCGGTCTTGAGACGACACGCCTGGATGTGCTTGTGCAACTTCGTGGAACCCTTTAAGTCTTCTTTTCTTAATGCCCCCATTGAGGCCTCCTTGTTGTTTGGGCCCAAAGTTAAAAGCACACTGGCCGGATGTGATCAGGACGGTAAGACCCTTTCTGCCATAGGTGTCCATTATTCTTCCCCTCAACATGCTTTCTCCCGAAACCAAAAGAGTGGGAAGATATGGCTCAAGAAATCTCAGGGCCCTTTCCATGACACACAGGCCGAGTTCTCCCCCAGAGGCAGAGGGGGAAACTCACAGGGAAGATGCTCCTTTTGGGACAGAGGGGGTCCGCATAACAAGGGTTCAAGGGATCCTTTCCCTGGTCAATCCTACCAGCGCTCCTGAAGAGCGGCCCAACTCCTTTCCTCTGGAGGTGGTTGGGGGATGTTTCTCCTTGTACCCTTCTGCGGGCTAACCATCACCACCGATTCTTGGGTACAAAGGATTATAACCAGAGGTTATCATATCCACTTCGATCTTTGTCCCGTCCCTTCAAAAAATCTTCCCGACGTTCCACCCAGTCAAAGGGAAGAAGCAGCATTAGAGATAGAAAAGCTGCTAAGAAAGAGAGTCATCCAATTAGTCCCTCCAGACCAGATAGGATCTGGATTTTACTCAAGACTATTTTTGGTGCCAAATAAAAAACGGGGACTGGAGACCAATTTTGGATCTCAGTGTATTGAACAAGTTTGTGAGAGTACAAAAATTCCGGATGGTCACAATACAGTCTATCCTCGCGCTTTTGGAAAAAGATGATTGGATGTGCTCTATAGATCTTCAAGATGCGTACTACCACATAAAGGTGGACAGGCCATCAAGAAGATTTCTGCGCTTCCGTGCAGGAGCCAGTCACTACCAGTTCAGAGTACTGCCCTTCGGACTCTCTACAGCCCCCAGAGTGTTCACAAAGTGCATGGCAGTTGTCACAGCTCACCTGCGACTTCAGGGGTTCCAGGTGTTTCCATACCTAGACGACTCATTTCCGCCCCCACCAGACATCTACTGGAAAAAGCCCTGGCATACTCTCTCCTCGCTGATCAAAGGCTAGGAATAACCATAAACTGGCAAAAATCCAATTTCACACCATCTCAGTCGACAGAATTCATAGGGGTTATCTTGGACACAAAAAACTGCAGAGCTGCTGTTCCAGAGCACATAATTCTAAGGATAAAGCAACAACTAACTCCAATCCTTTCAAGGGAAGAATCCACGGCTCCCTCAGTTTTACAGCTGTTGGGTTCCATGGTAGCCTCCATCAGCATTGTTCCCCTAGCCAGATTTCACATGAGGCTTCTACAATGGCTACTGCTCACCCAGTGGTATCCTTTTCAGCATCCTCTTTCAGCCATGATTTGAGTAACCCACAGGTGCAAACAGGATTTAAATTGGTGGATGACACACAATCGCTCACAATAGTCTCGCCCCTTCTCCCCCAGCAACCCAAGGCCACAGTGACCATGGACGCCTCCCTGATGGGGTGGGGGGGCTATGTCAGGGACAGACTGTCCAAGGCACGTGGTCCAAACTGGAGGCCCATCTGCATATAAATGTTCTAGAGCTGAGGGCAGTGCTTCTGGCGTTGCAAGCATTCCATCCCCTGCTGCCATCTGGGACAATTGCGATTCAGACAACATGGCAGTGGTCTGGTACATCAAAAAGCAAGGTGGAACCAAATCTTACCCCCTTTGTCGAGAGGCCATGAGGATATGGCAATGGGCGATGGCTACCAACCATTTTCTTCTAGCAACGCACATTCCCGGGAGTTCCAGCATGATAACAGACAGACTCAGCAGGTGCATTCTTCAACCTCACGAGTGGTCCCTGAATCCCTTGATAGCGGCGGAGATTTTCCACCGCTGGGGCCGTCCTTGCTGTGACCTGTTTGCATCCCCAACCAACTACAAATGCAGCAACTACTTTGCCCTGATTCCCCCTCCGGGATAGTCACACAGGGATGCTCAAGTCCACGACTGGCCCCCAGGTCTTCTTTATGCATTTCCACCCTTTCCCCTCATTCTCCAGTTTCTGAAGAAATCCCATTGGTTGAAGAGCAAGGTGATCCTCATAGCACCATATTGGCCTTGACAGATTTGGTTCCCCTTCCTTTGGCCTCACCTACTAGATCGACTATGGATTCTCCATCCAACCCCAGAGTTGATCTCACACCCACAGAACCTGATTCATCCCACCTTGAACAGTCTGAAGCTCACGGCTTGGCTACTCCAATTCCCTTGATTGCCAGGCAGAATGATCTTTCTTTACCAGTACATGATATTCTCATTGCTTCTCATAAGTCTTCCACTAGAATTACTTATCTGAGCAAGTGGAAAAGATTTACCTGTTGACTGAAAGATAAACAAGTAGACCCCTTTTCAGCACCAGTGTCGATAATACTAGACTATCTGGCCGACCTGTTTCATTCGGGTCTATCGGCCTCTACCATTAGAGTTAATTTGGCTGCAATTTCTAATTCTCATGAGGGTGTCCAAGATTCCTCTCTTATGTCCCATAAATTGTGCAAGACCTTCATAAAAGGTGTGAATCATCTGAAGCCACCTTTTAGAGAACCTATTCAACCATGGGATTTATCATTAGTTCTACAAGCTCTGACAATGTCACATTTCGAACCAGCCTCTTCTTGCGACCTCAAGTATTTGTCATGGAAAACCTTGTTTTTGGTTACTTCTGTCAGACGTATTTCTGAACTTCAGGCTTTATGTATCAAGAGTCCATACTTGATTTTTCATAGAGATAGAGTGTCTCTTGAGAACTAATCCGTCATTCCTGCCTAAAGTGATCTCTGAAATGTCCATTAATCAAGCCACTGAATTGCCAGTTTTCTTTCCCAATCATTCAAACAGAGGAGCATATTGCCTACATACCCTAGATATACACAGGCAAATCTGTTTTTACTTAAACAAGACTAAACCCTTTCGTAAATCTGACCAGTTATTTTTGGCCTTTTCTGGACCTAGATTAGGATCTGCTGTTGCTAAGGTCACATTAGCTAGATGGTTGAAGGACTGTGTGACCTTTATTTATACACAATGTAATATCTCGTTGCCTACTACCATGAAAGCTCATTCAATAAAGTCGGTGGCAACTTCTGCTGCCTTCCATGCCAGAGCTTCTTTACATGACATCTGTGCAGCTGTAACTTGGGCTACGCCTCATACCTTCATCAATCATTACAAATTGGATTTGGCCTCCAGGGGAAGAGCATCTTTCGGTTCTATGGTGCTCAGGAATGTCCTTCCATGAGAGCCTCCCAGGAACAGAGGTAGCTGGGGACTCTGTCCCATGTGTAAGGAATGAACGACGATTAACAATATCAGATAAAGAAGTTATGTCTTACGATAAAGTTCCATCTGTATTGTTGATCCTCATTCGGTCATTACTCCTGTGGTTTTTAGTGGATCTCACCATCCAGTTCTATTAGGTTATTTGACCAGAGGTAGCCTCTACCTTCTTTGACTTGCAAACTCAATCTGAGGTAACAGGGAGAGGGGGATTGTGGCTAAGAGTTTAGCTCGAGAGTTTGAAGCTGACGTGAGCTTGGAAAATGGCCGGCTCGGTTCCGAGCTCGGAACCGATACCCATGCGTAATGACTGAACGAGGATCAACAATACAGATGGAACGTTATGGTAAGACATAACTTCTTTTTCTCATACAATGGACAGATAGGGGAAGCGTATGTGCTCCTCCGTGGCCTTTACCTTGTGGTCACTGAATTATTAGTTGCATTTCCCGCAACTTCAGTTGGATCTCTTAAAAGAGCTAGGTGATACCCTACAAGGTGCCACAGCCCAGGACTTATCTGATAAGGTTAATTCCTAGCTTGCAACCTTAACCTCCCTCACTAATTCCTGCATGCACCTCATATCTTATGCAACCGATGGAGCGAGCAGGGCAGCAGGCACAGGAATAGCTCTTCGTAGACATTCCTGGATGCGTCTTTGCAAGTTTGCCAAGCCCTTCCGATCTTCCTAGTAACACTCCCTTTGATGGTTCGTCATTGCTCGGGGCGAAAGTGATAGAAACACTCACCAGGAGGCAACAAGATGGTAAGACTATGTCTGCCATTGGAGTCCATTTTTCCGCCCTTACCAGACCTTATCCTAAAGGTCAAAAGAGCGGAAAAATGTGGTTCCGTAAGTCCAAAGGAGCCTTCTCTGACACTCATTCATAGGTTCATACTAGGCTATCTGCCCTAGGGCATTTATAAGCCTAGCCAGAGTGTGTTTGGCTTTCGTCACCCATTTTAAATTAATTTTGGTATGCCCTTTTTCCAGGTTAGTATACTGTGCCTCTGTCTAACAGTGACACAGAAGTGATACCCGGGGTAAACCTACGATCTCCCATCCACTCATCAAGATTCCTCTTGAAGAGAGTCAATGAGGGACTCTGCCTAACCTGGACTGGGATTCTATTCCAGAGTGAAGGGAGCCTCTGGGTTATGAATCTGTCCCTCCAGCATGTCCTATTTATTTCAGTGCTGAGGTTCAAGTCTCTCGAGCACGTAGCTCGATGGGATTTGGATTTTCTGAGGTGCAGCATGTCCATTAATTCCGGGTTGGACATGGCTTTATACGTCAGGCACAGATCTGGTGGTGATCTTTCCCCCAGGGGCAGAGGGGGAAATAACAGAAGACACCGTCCATATGGCAGAGGGGGTCCGCATAACCAGGGCGACAGAGATACGTTCTCTGGTAGGCCCTTTACCGCATTACTGAAAGGAGGCCCACCTTTCCACCTCTGGAGGTAGTTGGGGGAAGACTATCACTGTACCCAGAAACCTGGCTAAATTTGACTCAAGACACATGGGTACAGTCCATTATATCCAGGGGATACAGCATTCCCTTTCACTGTCCACCTCATCCGCCAAAGTTTATCCCAGACATTCCACCCAGTCAAAGGGATCAAGCAACACTAGAAATCCAAATGTTGCTAGAAAAAAAGAGTCATCCAAGAAGTCCCCGCAGACCAACTAGGATCCGGAATTTACTCAAGGTTCTTTTTAGTTCCAAAAAAGACAGGGGACTGGAGACTCATACTGAATCTCAGCAGACTAAACAAGTTGGTGCAAAAGTCAAAGTTCTGGATGGTAACACTGCAGTCTATACTCCCGTTTCTGGGAAAAGACAATTGGATATGCTTGTTAGATCTTCAGGACGCGTACTACCACATAAAGATGGACAGGCGCACAATAAGATTTCTACGCTTCCAGCTGGGAGCCAGTCATTACCAGTTCAGAGCTCTGCCCTTTGGACTCACCACAACCCTCAGGGTGTTTACCAAATGCATGGCAGTAGTCATGGCTCATCTGAGACATCAGGGATTTCAGGTGTTTCCATACTTAGACGACTGGCTTCTAACTGTCACCACCAAGCAGCTACTAATCAAAGCAAGAGACTACACCGTCCATCTCTTCTCAAAACTAGGCATTACTATAAATGCAGAAAAATCTGCCTTGTTGCCATCACAGCATATTACATTCATTGGTGCTGATTTAATTACAAATGACATGTTGGCAAAGCTACTTCAAGAAAGGATCCAGATGTTATGCAGTCAAGTGCTTATCTTACTCAACAAGAAAAGAGTACAGGCAAGATTGTCCTCAAAGTCCTAGGCTCTATGGCAGTGATGATAACATTACTTCCCATGGCACAGCTTCACATGCGAATATTGCAGTGGCTACTCTTCGCTCAATGGTCCATACAGGAGTTACCCATGTCTCACGAGATCCTCATAACACACTCCTGCAGGAAGGACCTACTTTGGTGGGTTCAGTCCACTCAGATAACAATGGACAGACCGTTTGTACTCCCCAACCTGTCGCTACAGTAACTATGGATAGGGTGGGGAGGGCATTATCTGGGACAGACGGTCCAAGGGGTTTGGAAAGGCTATGAGTACTATTTGCATATCAATGTCCTAGAGATGAT
The DNA here is from genome assembly GCF_019279795.1 of Protopterus annectens. NCBI lineage: Eukaryota > Metazoa > Chordata > Ceratodontiformes > Protopteridae > Protopterus > Protopterus annectens. The sequence continues at coordinate 887,412,714 of NC_056741.1, read as the reverse complement.
GTTGGTTCTTCTGGCATTGCAAGCATTTCAGAACTCTCTTCCTACGGGGACTGTTGCCATTCAGACAGACAATATGTCGGTGGTATGGTACATCAACAAACGGGTAACCAGATCCCACCCCCTTTGTTGGGAGACCCAGAGAGTTTGGCAGTGGGCGATATCTTCTCAAAACTTTCTGACAGCAACGCATATCCCAGGGAAATCCACCGTTATAGCAGACAGGCTAAGCAGAGCGGTTCTCATGCCTCACGAGTGGTCCCTCAATCAGGAAGTTGCAAATCTAATTTTTTGCAAATGGGGTCAGCCTTGCTGGGACCTTTTTGCCACTCCCTTCAATACCAAATGCAGCAACTACTTTGCCCTAATCTCCCCTCCGGGAGAGTCACCGAGGGATGCACTGATTCACGATTGGGCCCTGGGACTTCTTTATGCATTTCCCCCCTTTCCCTTGATTCCAAACGTTATCCAGAAAGCAAAGTTGTTGAGTCGCAGGTTATTTCTCATTGCGCCCTACTGGCCTCATCAGATTTGGTTCCACTTTCTTTGGCCTCACCTTCAGGAGGACCTATGGATCCTGGACCCAGTGCTGGATCTTCTGACACATCAGTCAGGAATGCTCCATCCTGCCTTCCACAACCTCAAGCTGACAGCTTGGCTTCTCCACTTCCGATCTTAGCCAGACTTCCGGAATTATCCCCTGCAGTTCGTCACATTGTAGTCTCCTCACACAAGCAGACGACTAGGAAACTTTATGCAAGCAAATAGAAGAGGTTCTCTTGTTGGGCTAACAAAAAAACGTATAGATCCCTTTACAGCATCTATACCTGCAATTCTGGAATTTTTGACAGAAACCTTTAATCAAGGAGCAGTGGCAGCTACTATCTGAGTTCAGTTACCTGCTATTTCTAATTATCATGTGGGAGAATCGGGATCTAATCTAATGCCCATAGACTATAAAAAGCTTTCCCCAAGGGTACTCTTCTGTTAAAACCACCCTTCAGAGAACCTCCTCCTCCTTCGGCCCTCAATCTAGTATTATCATCTTTGATCCTGCCCCATTTTGAACCAGCATCATCTTGTTCATTTCAATTTTTATCTTGGAAAATACTCTTCCTTACAGCAATTACTTCAGCCAGGAGAGTATCAGAGTTGCAAGCCTTGTCTATCCATCCACCTTAGTTGATCTTCCATGAAGATAGAGTCTCCCTCAGAACAAATCTTTCCTTCTTACCGAAAGTTTGTTCTCAAGCAAATTTAAACCAAAATATAGAATTACCAGTGTTTTTTCCTAACTATGGCAACAAGGCAGAGTTTAAACTCCACCAACTGGATGTGCATGGACAGTTGTGTTTTTACTTGCATGGGACCAAAGAATTCAGAAAGTCAGACCAAATGTTTGTCTCTATTCAGAAAATAAAAAAGATTTGGCAATCTCAAAAGTTACCTTGTCCAAATGGCTTACTGAGACAATCACATATGTCTATAATTCCCACAATAAAGAACCACCAGGGAAAATCAAAGGGCATTCAACTAGAGCGGTATCTACTGCCATTGTCTTTCAATCCAGACTTCCATTGGATTCAATTTGTACTGCTGCTACATGGGTTAACCCTCATGTCTTTATTACTCATTACAGAGTAGATGTGGCCTCCTGGAACAGGGCATCCTTTGGTTCCACTGTCCTGAAGAGTTTATTCCCTCAAGCCACCCAAGAAAATGTGCTGGGGACTCTGTCCCAACCAGCAACAATGAAGGTGAGATGAGACAACATAACATAAAAAAGTTATGTACTCACCATAATGTTCCATGTTTGTTGTCCAGTATCTCGCCTCCAGTCTTGCGTCCCTACCAGCCATCCCCCTCCTGGAGGATCTAGAGGAAATTTCTCAAAATTGGCAGATAAGGTCTAATTCCCTTCACACCCTTTCTTGTTAATTTTATGACAATATGTTTCATATATTATCCTTTTGGAATATTGAATATATCATAGGAACCTTTCTCCCTCAAACAAGATCTGGGGAACAGCTGCTAAGCACGATGGGACAGGACTCAGCCTCGAGCCAGTAGAAGCTCTAGTATATGGCCGAGTCGGAGCCGAGTTTCGGCTCAGAATCCAACCAGCAAGACTGAAGGCGAGATACTGGATGACAAACATGGAACGTTATGATGAGTACATAATTTCTTTTTGTTGATGTGTAACAGGCACCATGGTGTATTTTACAAAATATGCAAGAAAGTTATATTTGATGATTTGTAATGGAAGGAAACCCAAGTAGGCATTATAATAACTCTCACGGGATGCTGAAGCAGTTGGCTGACAGTTACTAAATTCTGCTTATTAAGCTGTAGTCTTTGAATGTAGTGCCATTTGCAGTTTTCTTTGGGCTAGATGAAGTAATTGATACCCACATGGTCAATACACTAAGCTTTGCTCCACAACTGAAAAAAACATGTTCACACTGTCAACTCTGACATTGCTTTATCTCACATTATGATACAAAAACATTGTGAAGGGGGCATATTTTGGTTGTTTGTTCTTCAGTTTGCATTTGAAAGTTGGTATCCCACAATTCCATTGGAGTGGGTGGGGTTATATAGTGTATGCAGATTTTATGTTAATCTGTACGGATTTATACCTCTTTTTCATGGGCCTTTGTCCAGCTTTTTGATGTTTCCAGGTTGAGAGGTATGATCTCAGTACTGTCATATGAGCTACGTTTCCTTAAGAATGTCCTAATTAGTTCAATCTCCTCAAAATTCCGTATCACAGTAAACAAAGACACTACATCCAGGGTTACAAGTAAACTCTCCCCAGACAAAATGTGACTACTAGTGAAATCATATAGGTCCCTGAAAAATTCTTTGAAATAACAGCTATGTTATAATAGCAGTAAGAAAGTGTATATGAATAGTGATGTGGGGGACAGGATGCAACCATGTGGTAAATGCAGTTACTGCATTTTCATTCATGTTTTGAATTTGTTTTTAAGGTTTCAGCTAATTGTTCTACAGCCAGTCTTATATATATTGCTACCTGCACTGGCTGTACTAGTTTCTATGTTGGCAAGATCAATCGGTCCCTAGCTGAAATAATTATGGAACATCTTTATTGTTTACATAAACATGATGCTAGAAATTTTCTAGCTAAACATGCTGTTGAAAAGGGAGACTGTCATAAGTTTTTATTTAGAGTTACTGAGAAGGTACGGATGCGTCCCCGGGGGGATGGGGGTGATCTCAGGAATTTTACAAAAGAATGTGAGCTGCACTGGATTATTACTTTGCAGGCTGATAAACATCCAGGACTGAACGGTAGGGTTTCCCTGAAACCTGAGAAGACTCTTTAAATAACATTAGTAGTTTTAGTTGTTTAATTATATGAGATATTTAATTTGCTTATTTGAATTAATTAGACTGATGATATCAGTATATAAATGTTTGACTTGGTTTTTGTTTTATGGTCTGAAGAAGCACTATTTTAAGTGTGAAAGCGCTTACCATTCTGTATTTGTTTTATTTGCATTAAATGTTTCTAAGATTATTGTCTGTGTTTCTGTGCGTCTACATTTGTACTGAACTTTACTTATTTTGGTTTACGCACAGTCTGTCACTTGTTTTACTTCATAGTTAATAGATTAGTTATTTAAACACTGCTTGTCAGAAAAAACAGAACAAGCAGAACAGATACAGTGAAAAATACCAGTAAATATTTAGCAAACTGTGAAACTAACAAGAAAGCTTTATAGTCAGCATAAACATCAGTAAAATTAAATTTAACAGACACAATAAAGCAGACAGTTGCAGTACAACAGTGTAGTTTAGTACACAGTAAATAAATACAGTATAAAAGTAGGTGGCAGACAATAAAAAAGTGCAGTAAATGGCATAAATAGGCAAAAAGACAGGCAACTTAAGTTATTTTGGATGCTCAGATGCCTCTAGTCATCTGGTATCTCAGCCCAGATTTGTAGCTGGTAGCTCACTTCACTTCAGTTCCGTACAAACAAGCAGAAATCTTTTCAAATGCAGGGCCTAAATACCAGAAGCTAAAACCTTGAAAAAAACGTTAAAAAGATTCAAAAGGACCAATGAGGATGCTTATTCCATATTTCATGAATCCAGGGAACATCATTGTTCAACAATACAAAGGGCAATATGACTACCTGTCTCAGCTAAAGCCTCCTTGCTATTAAATATTTTCATATTTAAATCATTGTACATAGACAATTGCCCCTCTCTTGCAAAAAATTGGTAGTATTAGCACATTATCAACTGCAGTTCAGTATAATACGTGATGTTATGTTGTCCTTATCTTGCCTTCATTCTTGATGGTTGGATTTGGAACCGAGCATCGGTTCCAACTCAGCCACATACTAAAGTTTGAGAGCTTTCACTGGCTTGAGGCTACACCCTATCCCAAGATGCCTAGCGATAGTTACCCAGATCTCGTTTGCCATTTGCTGCTTCGGGATTGCTTTTCGCTGGCTCAGGCTAAGTCTGTTTTATTTTATAATTCTTTAGGGATATTTTGTGTCAAACCTTTGATATTGTTAAGTTTTTTTAAAGAACCTTACTTTCTTTTAGTGATTTGAGCATGCTGTTGGTTCTTCCGCTGTTGTTTGCTGTTTCTGTGTGGGCCGTCATCTTTTCTCAGGCCTTTCTTTAATATTCCGTCTATATTTAGTTTTTTCTCCTTAGAAGAATCCATTTGAGTTAGTGGATTATTTTTGTCTCCTTTCATTTAGCCTGTTTGTTTTTTATTAAAGGGCTCCCTTCCCGTGCCCTTTTTACTCCCTAAACTTTGAAGGTTTCGCTGTTTTAGTTAGAGGCATCTCCTCGGGTCAGAGGAGATCGTCATTTAACTTACGAGACCTCTCTTCTAGCCCCTTTTCTTCTTTCCCTATAAGAGTTTAAAAAAAATCTTTTCTGTCTCCTCTCTTGTGTTTGTTGGTGCTTACTGTGCTGTATAAGGATTGTGTCCTTTTCAACATGACTAAGGACCCTACTAAAGAGACAAAACAGTCTGGATTCAAAAAATGTGACTCATGCACACAAAAATGTCATTGACAAACGGGCTCACTAGTTGTGTTTATTGTTTAGGAGCTGTTTCCCTGCAGGATTCCTGCTCCATATGCCATGGCTTTAGCTCTAGGGTCCTGCAGGAGTGGATAAACAAACTGATTCTCAGGGGCTTGTTGAAGAGACCTTTTGAGACGGTCGTCAAAGTGAATCAGGCCTCGAAATCTTCGGACAAGTCCTCTACCAAATCATCTTCTTCGGTTCCGGTTTCTGAGCAGATGAAGAGACCAGAAAAACAAGTAGCTTCGACTCCAAAGTCTATCGGGTCCAAGAAGTCTAAGTCTCCCTTCAGTTCTACCTGTGTTATCGGAACTGACTCGGAGCCAAAATAAGAGCCGGTCACAATCCTTGGAGCCAGTCCATTTGGTGCCACAGTCACCCCTTCTGCAGTTGGTGGCTGGTAGCCATAGATCATTCACCCATTCCTCTTGGTCTTCCAGGAGCGTATTGGATGATGATGTGGAGGGGGTGGTTAAGAGGTTGCTCCGGACACCGGCCCTAGCAAAAAGTCTCTCGAGCCCAGCCCAGAAAGACGTGGAGCTGATTACCAAACGTGCCTTGTCTTCATTTCTTCCTTTGACTCATGGTGATTTTTTTTCCCCCAGAGGGGGAAATAACAATGGAAGATGCCACCCACATGGCAGAGGGGGTCCGCAGAATCAGGATGACAGAGATACATTCTCTGATGGGCCCTTCCAGTGCTCCTGAAAGGAGGCTCGCCTGTCCACCTCTGGAGGCAGTTGAGGGGAGATTATCACTGTACCCAAAAGCCTGGCTGGACATCACTCAAGACAAATGGGTACTGTCGATCATATCCAGGGGATACAACATTCCTTTCTCTTTTCCACCCCTTCCACCAAAGTCTGTCCCAGACATACCACCCGGTCAAAGGGATCAAGCAACCCTGGAAATTCAAAGGTTGCTAAGAAAAAGAGTCATCCAAGAAGTCCCCGCAGACCAAATTGGATAAGGAACTTACTCAAGGTTCTTTTAAGTTCCAAAGAAGACAGGGGACTGGAGGCCCATTTTGGATATCAGCAACTAAACAATTTCGTAAAGAAAACAAAGTTTTGGATGGTGACATTACAGTCTATATTCCCTTTTCTGAGAAAAGACAATATAATGTGCTCTATAGATCTTCAGGATGCGTACTACCACACAAAGATGGACAGGCGATCCAGGAGATATCTACGCTTCTGGCTGGTAGCCAGTCATTACCAGTTCAGAGCTCTGCCCTTTGGTCTTACTACAGCCCCCAGAGTGTTTACCAAATGCATGGCAGTAGTCACAGCTCACCTGAAGCGTCTAGGATTCCGCGTGTTTCCATACTTAGACAACTGGCTCCTAACCACCACCAGTGAACATTTACTGACCAAAGCAAGGGACACTGCCATTCATCTTTGTTCAGAACTAGGAATCACTATAAACTTCGAAAAATCTCCCTTGTTGCCTTCACAGCATATTACCTTTATAGGTGCGGACTTAAACACAGAAAACATAGTTGCAAAACTGCCTCACGAAAGAGTACTAACGCTATGCCATCAGGTATCAATCTTACTCATGAAGAAGAAAGTACAGGCAAAGTTTGTCCTCAAGGTTCGGGGTTCAGTGGCAGCTGCAATAACATTAGTCCCACTAGCTCGCCTGCACATGAGAGTATTACAGTGGCTACTCTTTACTCAGTAGTCCATGCAGGAGTTACCCATGTCACACCTACGATGGTGGCTTAAGTCCATGCAGGTAACGATAGCCAGACCATTTGTTCTCCCCCAAATCATAGCTACAGTGACCATGGATGCCTCTCAGATAGGGTGGGGGGCATTATCTGGGACAGAGTGTCCAAGGGACTTGGCAGGAACACAAATACCACTTGCACATCAATGTCCTAGAGATGAGAGTGGTGCTTCTGGCATTGCAGGCATTCCAGGGCTCTCTTCCACCAGGTACGATTGCAATACAAACAGACAATATGTCCGTGGTGTGGTAGATCAACAAACAAGGTGGAACCAGATCTTACCCCATTTGTCGAGAGGCTCTAGGAGTTTGACAATGGGCAATATCTTCCCAATGTTTTCTGATTGCAATGCACAGCCTGGAGAAATCCAACTTGATAGCGGACAAATTAAGCAGGGCAATTCTTATGCCTCACGAGTGGTCTCTGAAACAGGAAATTGCAAACCAAATTTTTCGCAAGTGGGGCCAGCCTTGCTGCGACCTGTTTGCCATGTCCATGACCTCCAAATGCAGCAGCTTCTTTGTCCTAATCCCCCCTCCGGGGGAGTCACCAAGGTATGCACTTGTGCACGATTGGCCCCGGGACTTCTTTATGCTTTTCTCCCATTTCTATTAATGCCCAAAGTTCTTCAGAAAGCCAGATCATTGAGTTGCAGGCTAATTCTCATCGCTCCATACTGGCCTCGTCAGATATGGTTCCCCTTTCTATGGCCCCATCTTCAGGAGGAGCCTTGGATCCTGGACCCAGTACCTGATCTTCTGACTCATCAATCAGGAAGACTCCACCCCTCTATTCAAACCCTCAAGATGACAGCGTGGTTGCTCCACTTCCCATCTTAGCCAGTCTTCCAGAATTATCCCCAGCAGTGCGACACATTCTGGTTTCACTGCACAAGAATACAAGTAGGAAACTTTATGCAAGCAAATGGAAGAGATTTTCTTGTTGGGCTGACAAACAACATATAGACCCCTTTACATCCCCTATATCAGCAATTCTTGAATTTTTAACAGAAACCTTTAATCAGGGTATGGCTGCAGCCACGATACAAGTACAACTAGCTGCCATATCTAACTACCATGTAGACATGGGATCCAATATTATGTCTCACAGATTATGCAAAGCTTTAATGAGGGATACTTTCCTCTTAAGATCTCCTATAAGAGAACCACCATCTCCTTGGATTCTAAATTCTTGCTTCTTTAATTCTCCCTCCACTCTAGCCAACCTCCTCTTGTCCACTAAAGTTTTTAACTTGCAAGACAATCTTTCTAACAGCCATTATTTCCGCTAGGAGGGTTTCAGAATTGCAAACTCTATCCATCCGTCTTCCCTATTTGAGCTTCCACAAAGACAGAGTCTCTCTCGGGACAAATCCTTCCTTTCTGCCAAAAGTATGTTCTGAGTCCAATTTAAATCAGTCTATTGAGCTACCTGTATTTTTTCCCAGCCATGGCAAAAAGGCAGAATACAAGCTTCACCAATTGGATGTCCATAGGTAGTTACATTTTTACTTGCATAGGACTAAAGAATTTAGAAAATCTGACCAACTGTTTGTTTCATTCTCAGAAAATAGAAAAGGGACTTCAGTTTCAAAAGTCACTTTATCTAAATGGCTTACAGACACTATTACTTATGTTTATAACTCTCAGCACAAGCAGCTGCCAGGGAAAATTTGAGGTCATTCAACTAGAGCTATGTCTACTTCCACTGCCTTTCAAGCCAGACTTCCTTTGGATTCAATTTGTGCTGCAGCCACATGGGTTAATCCTCATACCTTTATCACTCATTACAAAGTAGATGTGGCCTCCCTGAACAGGGCATCCTTTGGTTCCACTATTCTGAAGAGTTTATTCCCTTGAGCCATCCAAGAAGAAGGTGCTGGCGTTACTGTCCCAACCATAAAGAATGATGGCGAGATAAGGACAACATAACATAAAGAAGTTATGTACTTACTATAATGTTCAAAGTTTGTTGTCCATATTCTCACCTTCATTCTTTTATCCCACCCTCCTTCCTCCTTCCTGGAGGATTGAGAGGAAACTTTTTGAAATTGGCTATGAGTTCTCTGATTCTCTTCGGGCCTCATGAGTTATGGGCAGAAGGTTTTTGGTTTTATTTACCATAGTGGGTTGGATAGTCTAGTGACTGGTTTTCTTACAAACGAGATCTGGGTAACTATCGCTAGGCATCTTGGGATAGGGTGTAGACTCGAGCCAGTGAAAGCTCTTGAGCTTTAGTATGTGGCCAAGTCGGAACCGATGCTCGGTTCTTTACCCAACCATCAAGAATGAAGGCGAGAATATGGACAACAAACATTGAACGTTATGGTGAGTACATAACTTCTTTTTCTCAATCTGGAGAGGCCTACATTTACACCAGTACTGAAGGGTAAGGTGTTCAAGATAGATTCATCATCATGGAATAGCTCGCTTGTTACTGTCAGACAGAACAAACACTACTTGCCTCCTACAACATAATAAAAGAACAACCAAATAAAGTCTACAAATGTCATTTACAGAGATAATGGCTGATCTGATGTTGTCCTTTTTATTCTTTCTCACCCCATGGGTTCGGATCCGAACCTCGGATCCAATTCAGCTGCATAGTGCAGACTTAGCTTCCCCTTCTACCCATAATGCCTTAGTCCATCTCCATTACCTCAAATCTCGTTTGCTGCCATTGTGCCCAGACGCAGGTTCCTCTCTCGAACTGGTGTTTAGCAAACTTTTTTGAACAGTACAATGACACTAAATATACAGACCCAACTGATATTGCCAACATCCTGGCAGATAGGTTCAGTGCTAACTTTACCCCCCCTCTCACCCCCTAAAGAGCCCATCTGTATACTGGAAGAATGCAAAGTTCCTGTAATCACGGCTGCACAAGTAAAAATCCACACTCTCCAAAGCCAAGAACACAGCATCCATGGGACCATACAACATCCCAGGCTGCGTTCTACATGAAATACAGAAAGAACTGGCACCCCATCTAAGTACCATGTTCAATCATAGCCTCACCTCAGGCTTTGTGCCTGCTGAATGGTGCACAGTAACAGTTATCCCACTCCACAATGGGGGGAGCCACCACGGACCCCGGGAACTACCGTCCCATTAGGCTGACGAGCCTGGTCTGCAAGGCCATGGAACGCATCATCATGGGACTTATAAACAAAGACATTGGTAATCACCAAACCCTGGACCCCACCCAGTATGGGTTTGTAAAAGGCAGATCATGTCTCCTAAACCTGATAGACTTCTTTGAAGCAGTCACAAAAGCTGTAGACAAGGGTAAGGTGGTTCACACAGCCTACCTAGATCTTGCCAAGGCTTTCGACACCATCCCCCACTCTGGAATTATAGATAAACTCACTAAACTAGGTAGAAATCCCTATGTCACAAGATGGGTTGCCAACTGGCTCACTGACAGAACCCACACTGTGAAAGTAGCAGACTCCAAATCCGACTTCAGACCAGTGACAAGTGGAGTACCACAGGGTTCAGTCCTGGGTCCTCTCCTGATTGGTATCTACTTCTCTGAAGTACAGGCTAACAAAGAAGGTCTTTGACTAACAAAGTTCACAGATGACTGCAAACTAGGAGCCATAATCGAAACTCCTAACGATGTGGACATCCTACAAAAGGGCCTCACTGAGACAGATGCCTGGTGTCAAAGCCATGGCATCAAGCTCAATGCCAAAAAGTGCATTGTCATCCCCTTTGGTAAAAACTCTGTATCCATGAACTACAACATAGGCGGTAGTATACTTAACACCGAAAGTGTGATAAGAGACCTTGGGACACAGGTGGACAGTAGTCTCTCCTTTGATAATCACATCGCCACAGTAGTCAGGAAATCTTTCTACGTGGCACACCTCATCACAAAAGGTTTCTCATCCAGAAAAAAAGAGGCCATTGTTCCCCTCTACTCATCACTCATTAGACCCATTATAGAGCACAACGCCCATTTTGGTATGTACCTCACAAGACATCTACAACAACTGGAAAGGCCGCAAAAGTACCTCACAAAGAGGATTACCGGCCTCAAACAGATGCCCTACGCAGACCATCTCAAACAACTCCAGCTTTATTCCGCCGCATATCGCCTACTCAAAGGTGATCTCTGCCTAACATACAAAGCTATGTCAAACCCAGAGCTGTTGGACATGCTCCACTTAAAAAAATCCCTATCCCTCTGAGCTACATGCTCTAGGGACCTAAACTTTGTCACCACAATAAAAAGAACATAGGATAGATTCCTGTCCCAGAGACTTCCCATACTCTGGAATAAACTACCTATCTATATTGGACAAAGCTCCTCATTAGCACTCTTCAAGAAGAATCTTGATGATTGGATGGGAAATAGGAAATTCACCCTGGGGATCACCTCTGTGGATCTGCTTGTCAGTGGCACAGGCAAATAATTTTCTTGGGTGGCAAAAGCTAGGGTACCTTTTTGGCTGTGCTTGTATAGGCCCCAGGGTTGATAGCTTAGTACCTACCTATGAAACTAAGTTAATCCTTTATTATCTTTCAAAAAAGTTGATGTCCTTGTATTTTTATGTTGCAGTATTCTTTACATGAGGGATGACTGCCATAGGCGGTCCTGACGTCCAGCAGTATACAAAAGCTTTTACCACTGCATGGTACATGAGATGTCACATGTAGGCCTTACCGATAGTGTAGGCTGTAAAGTGACATTTGCACATACCATCCACAGAACTTCTCTGCCACCAGTCCGAACCCCATCTTTGATCATCAGTTTGCTTGCCCAAGTTGTTTGCTGGTGTACAAGCCATTCAGATAAGTGCCCCATTGGGGTTTTCTTTCTTGCTTTTACTACTGCTTTTGACTGTGTGCTAGACAAATCCCTCATAAACATCACAATCAGTGCCTTTTTTGCTTAGGGCTTAACCACGACCGTAAGTCTTGACCTGTCTGTCAGGCATTTGTTCTGAAGACCCTACGGAGTCACCTTTCCTCTCGTAGCATATAGCTTGAAAATCAAAGGCTTAAAAGGTTAGCGCGCAACATTATGGAAGTCTGCTGAGCCTGTGAAGAGGGGTAAGAAAGTCAACCTTGTTAATTCAGCTGTGCCTCCCATTCTGGACGTCCCTCTCGAGGCCGATGAAGGCCCAGAGGTCTGTTTGGATACTGGCTCAGATTCCTCAGCAGGTACAACTTTGGAGGCTGTCAGAGAGTCAGTTACCGGCATATCCTAGGAGGTTTTGCAGATGTCCACTTTGCACAGACAGGGGGAACCCAGGCTTACTGATTCAGAAGGACCCCGAGGTATCCCACAGATCTTAGTCCAGGAGGATGCTCCAATGATGGTTTCACAATGTAGGCCTACGTCAGGCACCTCTACCTTACACAAAGCTGATGTCCACCTAAAAAGAAGCAGAAAACTAAACATGTTTCTCTGGCAGGCCTTTACATAAGGTCTGTTTAATGCCTTATTGGCTTTAAGGCCTTCCTCGGGGTCTCCCTACCTAGCCTTCCTCTTACTTCTTCCCCTCACAAAAGGGTTAGGGAATATTTTTTTTCTGATGAGGATTATTCCCCAGAGACTGCATCCTTGGCCTATTCTACCCAGATTACATCTCCCTTGGAGTATGGTTCCCCTGAGGAAGAATCTAATGGCACTAAGTATCCTGGTGAAGATATTACATTTGGGGAGACTATTGCATGGATGAGGGAGGATTTTAAATGGGACTGCTTTCAGATGTCTGAGGTGCAGAAAAGATACTATGATTTGCTTCAAATTGACTCTCCCTCACTGTTTGCTATGCCTCCTGTTTTACCAGCTTTTCTTGATGCCTTCTCTTCTACATCAAAGGCTTTGGACTGTCAACCTCCTGCCCCCTAAAAAGCCAGATAGGTTTACAAAGTTCCAGAGGACTGTAAATTCCTTTATAAGTGCCCTTCTGCAGATACAGTTGTGGTTTCTGTGGCTGCTGATAAACCATCCAGAATTCTGCCATCCACTTTACCGTTTCTTTTTGATAAGGACAGTAGAATTATGGAAAGGTCGGGGAAAAAAGTGTACACCTCAGCTTCCCTGGCTTTCCGTGCTATCAACTACCAAATCCATATGAATAAGTACACCTTGGCCCTTCTTTCTCAGGCCATTCAGCTTCTCTCTGACCTTCCAGACTCTGAAATTAAGTCTCAGCTCTGTTCTCTTCTGGGGGTTTCTTCTCAACTGGCCCATCATTCCATTAAATGCAGCCATGTTGCAGCTGAAGCATTTTCTAGACCTGCTGCATCGGGCTCTGTCTTGAGGAGATATTCCTGGTTTAGGATTCAACCACTCCCTGATGACTTTAAGGCTAAGATTTTGGATGCCTCTTTAGATAATAATAACTTATTTGGGACTGCTGCAGCTAATTTAAGTTTCTGCAGGAGAAAGGTAAAGAGTTACAGGATTTAAGGCACATTTTTGTGTTTCCAGTTCCTAAATTGAAAAGGAATTATCCTGTTAAGACTGGTTTTGTTAGGAAACAACACTCCTCCTTCCAGAGGGCAGCTAAGAAAGCTCCTGCTTTTAAACCCACTCATGTACACCTGACCAGAAGCAGCCCTTTCCTGACAATCCAGGTAGTCTGTGACTACCACCCATGCCTCCCCCCCCCCATCCCTTTATCAGCGTCTCTCCCTCTCCCTCTCAGCCTGGAAACACATAACTTGTGATTTTTGGTTCCTTTCCATTATCCACAAATGGTACTTCATGGTCTGGAAATCTCTACCTCCCTTCATAGGAATTCCTTAACCACTCGGAGAATAATTTCATTTCTTTCCAGAGGTGCTTCAGGAATTGAAATCCCAGGGAACTATCCAAGAAGTGCCACTGCCCCAAAATGGAAGAGGTTTCTATTCCAGGATGTTTCTGGTATTCAGGAAAGATGGCCCTTGGAGACCCATTCACATGATCTCTCTACAAACTTTATTTCCTGTCATCTTTTCACAGGCTTTCCTGGCCTCCCTGGATATTAAGGATGCCTAACTTTATTTTCCCATTCATCTCCTCTACAGTAAATTTTTGCATTTTTCTGTTGCTTCCTCACATTTTCAGTTCTCTGCTTTGCCTTTTAGTCTCTCTACAGCACCAAGGGTGTTTACAAAATGCTTGGCTCCTATCGTTGCCTTCTGAAGAATCCAGGATATACAGGTCTCCCTTTATGTGGATGACCTGCTGCTCGAGGCATCACTTCCAGAGACTTTGCAACAGAATCTTCTTTTCATCATTTCCTTTTTGCAAAGGTTGGGTTTCACAATAAATTTCAAAAAATCCTACTTCACCCCTTCCCGGGACAACATCTTCATGGGGTACAGGATACAGGCAGACCTAATGCTGGCTTCCCTACCTTCTCAGAAAGTGCTGTTTCTAATCAACTATTTCCAAGACCTTCTCCCTTTGCACTCTCTGACAGCCAGGGAGTTTCTCAAGTTGCTGGGATTCATGGCATCAACTATCCCTATGTTGCCTCTAGCCAAACTGCATATGAGGAAATTTCAGTGGTTCCTGAGTCTGGAAACAGTGTCTGCACCCATTGGAGTTTGTTCTTCCTCTTCTTCCTTGCCTAAAAAGGGAACTATGTTGGTGGATTTAGGAGTTTTCCCTGAATCCAGGTCTTCCTTGCATCCTCCTCTTCCTACTCAAGTGTTGTTCACAGATGCCTCAGAAATGGGTTGGAGGGCAGCCATACCTCTCAGCTGTACAGATTTTCACAGAATGTCCAAATTTTTGCCTCATATTTATAGTCTGTTTCTCATACAATTGTGGTTTTCTGTCAAATTGTTTGTAAGTCATTGAGGGTTGAAGTCAGAAAATAATGACATTGAGTTTCAGGCGTCATACTCTTCAGAAAAATTCATGCTAATGCAAAACCTGTTGTTCTATCTAATTTCTAAGTTTGTAAGAGCAATATTTAAAATGTGTCCCTATTTTTGGGCCTTTGTCTTCCCATTATTCATGATTTTGTCCATAGTTCTTGTTTAAGAGGTTGAGAGGTATGGGGGCAGCCTTTTCAACCATAAAGGTACAAGGCCCTTGGCCTCCTTCTCAAAAGCAAGAACAACTAAACATAAAAGAGATGAGAACTCTTCTGCTGGCTCTGCAGGCCTTTTATACTCTTTTACATCCAGGGACCCTTAAAACTGTTCCATTTTTTGGTATGTAAACAAACGGGGGTTTCTGTGCAGGCTAGTTCTCATGGCATGGGAGCTGGCAGATCAGTGCCAGGTCACTCTGCAGGCGGTTTATATCTACTCCAATCAGAATGTAGTAGCAGACACACTCAGCAGGTCCATGACTTAGTCCTGCAATTGATGGGTGTTTCACAGGGATGTGTTTCTGGACATTCTCCACCAGTGGGGAACACCTCAAATCACTCTCTTTGCCTCCCCTTTGAACAGACAACTTCCACAATTTTGTGCCAGAGTCCCAGGTCCTCTGGTCTGGAAGTCGACGCCCTATCAGTCTCTTGGAATGGGATGTTTCTATACACATCTTCTCCCCTTCCTTCTCATCCAGAAAGTCTTGATGAAGGTTCAGCAGGACAAACCAAAAATCTTGCTGGTGACTCCCTTTTGGGCAAGACAGCACTGGGTTCCCTCTTCTTCTGCATTTAGCCAAGGGAAGTCATCACACGTTACCTCACAGGGTGGATCGTCTCACACAAGACAAGGGATCTGTCATACACCCACATCTGTCAACTGTACATCTGACATTGTGGTTGCTAAATTTTTGATTCCTTTCAGACACTTCTTTTCTGAGGATGTGCTTAGGGTTCTGCAGGAGGCTGGGAAACCCAATACCAGGAAATCTTACTCATCAAAATGGAAGAGGTTTTCCATCTGGCGTCTGTCTCATAACCTAGACCCTTTATCTGTGGATATTCCTTTGGTTCTATCATACTTGTGTGAACTACTGAAGGGCAGGTTGTCTTACTGTTGTGTTAAAGTTCATTTATCAGCCATTTCAGCCTGTCTGCCTTTGTCTCCCCCATCAGCCTCTAGATTAGAGGTAGAACTTTTCCTAAAAGGTCTCCTTCATGTAAAGCCTCACAGGAAACCTGTTCCACCTCCTTGTGATCTAAACTTTATTCTGAAAAACTCACTGTGGCCCCATTTTGAACCTGCAGCCACAGCTTCCCTCCAACATTGCATTTGGAAGACTGCTATTACTTGCCATCAACTCTGCCAGAAGGGAGTTTGAGCTTCAGGCATTGATGGCTTTTCCACCCTTCCTAGTTTTTCAAGAGGATAGGGTTTCTTTGCGTACCAATCCTTCATGTATGCCCAAGGTTGTGAATGAGTTGTTACTTAATCAGTCTATTAATTTGCCCACCTTATTCCTCTCTCCACAGTCCCCTACTGAGAGGGTCCTACCTACCTTGGATGTGCATAGACAACTCAGATTTTATTTGGATCAAACTAAGGCTATCAGGAAATATGATCAGCTTTTTTTTGTCTTTTCATCCCAGAGCTCTGGGAAGACCTGTTTCCAAACAGACAATTTCTACTTGGATTTCTAAGGCAATTTCATTTTGTTATATTTTTCATGGTAAGAGTCTCTCTTCCCCTGTTAAGACTCACTCTGCTAGAGCTGTAGCCTCTTCTGGTGCCCTTTTCAAGGGTTTGAATACTACTTCTATTTTGGAGCCAGACACTTGGACTTCTGTTCACACTTTCACAAAACATTACAGGCTGGATGGCATCTCCACATCCAGGGCAGGCTTTGCTAGAGCCATTCTTCATGGCTTTCTAGAGAGCACCTCTGCTCCTTCCTCCTCCTCCTCTTCTTCATGAGCTGTGGTATTCACCCTCATGTAAAGAATACTGAAACAAAGGAATAGGAGGACATAGAATAGTTGTGTAAAACGTTGCTATAACCATAGATGTCCCTCTCTTTTATGTTGTACTGTTCTATACCTCCCACCTTCCCCTGGTTCATATTTCTTTTCTGTGGATGTGTGTTTCCTCCTTTTGTTCCTTAAGCTGGTGTTCCTACTGGGGCATTCACTTCTGTGGTTGGTACATGTGGACGTCACTTTATGATCTACACTATCTGCAGGCCTAAGTGTGATATCCTGTGTACCCTGCAGTGGTAAAAGGCTCTTGTATACTGGCCGGATGTCAGGAACGCCTACAGCAGATGTCCGTCATTTAAAGAATACAGCATAGAAGAGGAGGACATCTATGGTTATGGTAAGACTTTACACAACTATTCTTTCTTCTGTCTAATACTATCTCCATTATCCTCCCTCTTAGTTTTTTTGTTGGCGTTAGGACTGCTACTATTTTTACATAGTACCTCTCTCTCCATAGCTGGTATTTTCTTTACCCTTTAATCAGTGTAATCCTTTTAAACTACCATTGTTGGTAATCATCCTTTCTTTTATTTCCCTTTTCCTCCTAAAAAAATGCCTTTTTTCTTTACACTGAGTATTGAGATATTTTATTATTGATAGTGGTATTGGTAGTCTGAATTGTTTTTTTTTCTACCATGTCAGATAAACTGATGGATTTAAAGAAATGCACTTCTTGTGGGCATAAAATTCCGAATTCGGATGCCCACATGGAGGGTGTACATTACCCCGGAGCCAGTGACCTAGATACAGACTGTTGAGCAAACTGAACAGTCTGTATCCAGTGATCTGGATACAGACTGTTCGGTTTGCTCAACCTTTATTCCAAGGGCCTTGGCTGACTGATGTAATAAATTATATTAAAAGGACTTCTTCCTGGTACTTTTACATCTTCAAGGGCTCAAACCCCCTCCAAAGCAGTCAAGTCTACTCTGCTGGAGCACAGAATACACTTCTTGCCGAAGTCCCCCATGATTTTGTTGGAGTCACCCGTCAAAAGCTGAAAGATCCTAAAACCCGACCATCAGATCTGAAACCCTCAGATCCGAACTCTTCAGATCTGATAATTATATCGGCAAGCCCTATGGCACCTTCTTCAGATCTTAGACTGTCAAATCCAAAGCCTGGCACCTCACAAAGCAGTCATACTCCAGAGCATATCATTAAACCTATCTCTCCTACTCTGCAATCCCCATTGTTACAGATCCCTAAAGGACATTCAAGATTTCCATCCACTACATTCTCCAAGTCCTCCAGAAGTTTATCAAAAGTGGATGTAGATAGGGTGATGCGAAAATTTCTCAGAGCTCAGACGCAGATGGAGGTCATACCAGCTCCATCCCCTATCAAATCCATGAGCCTCCCAATGTCATCCCACACTATTCTTTCTCCTTTTCTGATCCATCCAGTTGTTTTGGAGTTCCAGGATCTGAAATCTCTGAGAAGTCCAGAGTCTGATCTGAAGAAGATTTCTTCTTTGGCCCCGATGTTATCCCTGACTGGTTCTGCTCAGATATCATCATATCAGAATGGTTCCTGGATCCAAAGTGTCAGCGTCAGATCTGTGGAGCCGGGATAGACTCCGATTTTATCAGATTCAGCCCTGCCCCTCAGAGCCTCAGCCCTGGACAGATCAGGTCTGGTTCCATCCTCGATGCACAGGTCTGAGGTGGTCAAGAACCATCGTCGCTGGCAGCTTTGGCTCCGAGTCGGCTGATTGATGCTTTCTGGGTCCGTTTGTCTTTGAGGTCATGTAAGGGACTTTTTCTCTAGCCAGAGAACTGCCTTCTCATTTTTTTGGATCCTACTCCTTTTCCCTTGTTGGTTGCAAGCTCTGAGTCTATCAGACCTACTCCACAGGGGCACCCAGTTCCAACAAGCTTCCAGTTGGTTCCAATAGAGGAACTTCCCATCTCTTCCAATACCTCCCCTGAATATTCCACAGAGGAACTGCATCAGAAGACAACATGCAAGAAGAAGCACATAGACTCCCAGATGGAGTCTGTCATGGAGGATGCCAGTTTTGATAAAGGAGAAGGTCCCCCAGATTTCCACTGGATGACATCTCCTTCTGAGACATTTTCTCAAGATCCTTAGACAAAAATGTGGCTGGTCTTCAGAAAACCCCTCTCCAGAAGAATCAGTAATTCTGAAAGCTTTTGGTTCTCGCCTGTCTACTTCTTGGGTTACCTCCCTGCCTGAGAGGATGAATTCATCAATTTATTTTCCCACCAGGCTTGGAAGGAACCAGATACCATCCCACCTATTCCGAATAGACCCGACAAATTCTTAGCCCCTCTAAAAGACAGACCCCACTGGAACAAAGGAGTCCAGGTTGATGCTATGGTGATGGGAGCAGCCACCAGGAAAGAGCTTGCAGAACAGAGCTCTTTTGTACATCTGCAAGACAGGGACTCTAAAGAGTTGGACGGATTTGGAAAGTGAGTCTTTGCCTTGGTGTCTTTGCCCTGAGGTCTCTTAATTACCTGGCACACTTCACAAGACTTCAGAGAGGTTTGACCGAAGAGCTATCAAGTACTCTATCGAGTCCATGTCTGCAGAGGATTTAAAAAAAAAACATCCTCACAGCTGGCCACTCTGTTGTCTATATCAAATGCTTTAATGAGGTTGATTTCTCACACAGCTGAAGGCACCTCACTAGCAGTTGGTTCAGACATTACCATAAAGAGACATGCCTAGATGCAGCTATGCAACTTTGCGGAAACTTTTAAGACATCCTTTATCAATGCCTCATTCCATGGCACATCCTTATTTGAGCTGTCAGTAAAAGAGACGCTTATCTGCATTGAACAGGAAGCAAAGACTCAGAGTGCTGTGGGGAATCAAGCTTTCTACCCCTCAATGGACCTTTTCCAGGAATCAGAGAGGTGGTAAGAAAATTCTTCTTCTTCTTCTTCTTTTGGCTTTTTCCCAGTTAGAGGTCACCACAGTGGATCATCTGTCCGCTCATGATTGGCAGTGGAGTTTTACAGTGTCGAGTTGCCAGCCCGGTGCCCAACCTTCCACAGAAGGCACACGCATGCACACACTCACACCTAGTGCCAATTTAGAGTGTCCAATTCACCTAGAGAAAACTGGAGCACCCGGAGGAAACCCATGCGACTACAGGGAGGACATGCAGACTCCACACAGAAGGCACCCCAGCTGAGAGGTGGTAAAAAAATATGGTTTCAAAAATCTCAGGGACCTTTCCAAGATCTTCATGGATACAATTCCTCCAGAGGCAGAGGAGGAAAATCTAATGGGAGACATCACCCTAGAGACAGAGAAGGCCTGCAGAACCAGGGTTTCTGGGATTACTTTCTCAACAGACCCTTACAGCACTCCTGAAGTGCTGCCCAACAGATCATCTCTGCAGGCAGTCGGGGATGATTATCCCTGTACCCAGAAGCCTGGGCAAACATAACAGAAGATACCTGGGTGCTAAATATCATATCCAGAGGCTATTGCATTCCATTTTTCCAACTTTCTTTTCACAAAAATAAGAAACTCCCTGATGTTCCACCCAGTTAGAGGAAAGACGCAGCAAAAGGAATTCAAAAGCTGTTGAAAAAAAGAGTCATCCAAAAGATCCCACCAGACCAAATAAGTTTCAGAGCTCACTCACACTTCTTTCTAGTGCTGAAGAAGACAGAAGACCTATCACATCAAAATAGACAGGTGCTCCCAAAGGCACTTACACTTTTGGCTTGGAGCCAGTCACTACCAATTTAGAGCCCTGCCATTTGGACTCACCACTGCCCCCAGGGTGTTTACCAAATGCATGGCAGTGGTGGCTGCTCATCTGAGATTCAAAGGATTCCAAATGTTTCCATATTTGGACAACTGGCTCCTCACTGCCCCTTCCAAACATCATCTCTTACATTCCAGGGACTATTTGCTCCAGATTTGCCAGTCACTGGGGATAACGCTCCAGATTTGCCAGTCACTAGGGATAACAATAAATTATGCCAAATCAAAACTAACACCAGTTGAAAGCCTGGATTTCATTGGTACACCTCTGGATACAACAACACAAGTAGCCTCATTGCACATCCACCAACAGGAATTAGGTTAATCTACTTATTTCCCATGCATCTCCTCCAGCAAGATCAGTTATTCAAGCACTAGAATCTGTGGCAGTAGCCATTGTATTACCTTCCTTGGCACGTTTCTTTATGCGTGTCCTTCAATGGACTCTAGCTGTTCAGTGGCCCATTCTTCATCAACTCCTGTCTTTTCCAGTCAAGCTAACTCCAATTTGCAAATGGCACATTCACTGACGGATTCACTTGAATGACATTCATCTATGCCAACCTTTTGTTTTGCCTTCTCCAAAGACCACAATGACCATGGATGCTTCCCAACTGGGGGGCGGGGGGGGGGGTTGCATTTCTTAGGAAGGACTGTCCAAAGCATGTGGTTTCCCCCCAAGAAATCAATTTGCATATCAACGTACTGGAGTTGACAACAGTTCTTCTCACATTGCAGGCATGTCAAGATGCTCTTCCTCTTGGGAATATTGCAGTTCAAACTGACAACATATCTGTGGCCTAGTAAATCAACAATCAAGGAAGAACCCTGCCTTATCCCTCTGCAGAGAGGCCATGTGAGTGTGGGAATGGGCAATCTCATCAGTCTGCTAGTTGCAATGCACATTCTGGGGAAAACCAGCATGTTAGCGGACAAACATGTTAGCGAAAAAACAAATCAGATCCATCCTGATGCCTCAAGAGTGGTCTCTCAGTCAATCTGTGATGGAAAAGATCTTCCATCATTGGGGCCAACCTTGCTGCAACCTCTTTTTGTCTCTCCACAACAAGTGCAGCAGGCACTTTGCTCTTATTCCCCCTCAGGGGAGTCACTGAGCGATGCTGTAGTCCATGACTGACCCTCCAGTTTTCTTTATGCTTATCCCCCTCTTCCATTAATTCCCAAATTTCTACAGAAAGCAAGTTGGCTGAAGAGCTCAGTCATCCTCATTGCCCCCTTCTGGCCTTGACAGGTATGGTTCCCCTTCCTATGGTCTCACCTTTGTTATCCTCCATGGATACTGGAGCAATCTCCAGATCTACTCTCTCATCCATCAGGGATCCAATATCCCAGTATTCAGGCCCTTAAACTAACTGCATGGTTTCTCCACTTCCAGTAATGATTAGACAGCCCAGGCTTTCTTCTCCATTATGTTGGCTCCACAAAAATAAACTACTAATAAAGTTTACAACAGGAAGTTGAAAAGATTCTCCTTTTGGGCATTGAATAATGAGCTTGACCCTTTTTCGGCTTCAGTTTCTGCAGTACTTGAATTTTTAGCAATCCTTTTTAAAGAAGGAGCTATTTTTTTTTTTTTGCTATTAATCTACAATCAGCAGTTCTTTCTAATTTCCACACAGGACACATAAATTATTCTTTGGCTTCATTCAAATTATACAAAGCATTCCTAAAGGGTAATTTTCTTCTCAGACCACCAATAAAAGATCTTTCACCTCCTTGGGATCTCACAGTTGTGCTACAAGGTCTAACTCAGAAACCTTTTGAACCTTCAGTTAAAACTGATTTAAACTTCTTTTCATGTAAACAGGTTTCTTAGTAGCCATTACTTCCGCAAAGAGGATATCTGAACTCCAGGCTCTTTCTTAAAAAACCCTTACATCATTTTCCATAAAGATAGGGTTACCTTATGGACAAACCCTTCCTTTTTACCCAAAGTGACTTCTGAAAATAACATTAATCAGTTAATTCTTTTACCAGTCTTCTTTCCAAATTGTTTGAATAAAGGAGAGTACATACTTCATCTCTTTGATGTACACAGACAATTATAATTATATCTTCACATGACAAAATAAATCAGAAAATCAAATCAACTAGTTGCTTCCTTCTCACCAAAGAAACTGTGGTTCCCATTTTCCAAAATCAGTTTAGCCAAATGGATTACAGACTGTATTTCTTGGATTTATTACACAATAAGGCATGGCCTTACCCAAACCACCCAAGGCTCGTTCAACCAGATCCATGGCTGCTTCATCTGTTTTTTGGTCTAGAACATCTATTGATGATATTTGTGCAGCAGCCACATGGTCCAATGCTCATACATTTGTTGCTCATTACAAATTGGATATTATATCTAGAAACAGAGCTGCCTTTGGTTCAGCAATACTGTGGCATATCCTTCCATGAGGGCAACCCAAGATCATCTTAGCTGGGGACTGTGTCCCATGGGTTGAGGAAGAATGCAAAGGACAATATAAGATTTAAAAGTTATGTACTCACCATAACTAGGCATCTGTGTTGTTCATTTTCATTCTTCCTCAGCTTCCTTCCCATCCATCCCCCATCCTTCAACTTTTTGGAGAGACCTGTAGAACTGTGTTTTTGAACCTACAGTTCCGGGTTTGAGCCCTTACTTTCTCTGTCTAGCTATATGGGCCTAATGGCAACAAACTCGAGCTGAGTTAATGAGGATGGACTTAGGCATTATGGGTAGGGGAGGAGCTCAAGAGTTGAATCTGAAATCTGGAATATGCGGCCGAGTCGATCCTAAAGATTGGATCCGAACCCATGGGTTGAGGAAGAATGAAAATAGACAACACAGATGCCTAGTTATGGTGAGTACATAACTTTTAAATTACAGCTGTAGATTTTTATTGTTATTGAAATGTTCAGCCATGTTTATGATTATACAAAACTGCTGTTGTTTTATCTGTCAACCACACTATTATCTTTTTATGTTATTTTTATATTGTTTACCATATTTTTGCAATACTTGAGTAGATTGGTATAATTTATGTGCCTCTGGCCTGGTCATGGATGAAGTGGGTTTCAGGATTAGTTTATTTACCTATTTAATGAATAATACATTAAAAAAAAAACAGTTGAGAGTCCTTTTGCCAATTTGAAATTCACCAAGTCAGTTTGATAAAACTAACCAAGTAAAAGAAGCCTTCTCAAAAGAAGGCTACTTTCAAAAATAAGTAGTCAGCAGTATTGTGTGTGTGTGTGGGGGGGGGGAGTAGTCTAGCACAGCCTTGTGCAGGGAACTACGCCACTTGTACCCCTTGCTCTAGTGCAGTTAACTCCAACTCTGATATTGTTGCATCTTAGAACAGTTCTGCTTTGTCAGCTACACAGATTAGCGCACACATTCACAGCAAATGTGAAACACAGAAACAGACCTTACTAATTTTACAAAGGAAAAAAAACTGAAGAATAAATTAATGAAGTAAATATCACTATTCCTACACTTTGTAAGAAAGGTGTGTATAACTGTCCCTTGTATATTGCATTTAATATATTTTCTACTACATTTTGAAAAATCACTGTAACATTTTCATATTTAACTATACCTAAACAACTTGCGAAGAATACTACTTTTTATAATCAGTTATTAATTAAATATGTATAAACCTCTTCTCACTTCAAAAAATATACAGTTCATCTTCTTACTAGCTCCTAATACTTTTAGAAATGTTTCCAGATTTATACAAAACAGCAGGGATTCTTGCTCATTATGTAATTATGAGCAAGTGTGATGCATAGCATAAAAGTGTCTGTTTGTGATGCAGAAATGAATTGTCTTTGGCGTATGAAACAACACTCTACCCTTGTTACAGACTGGCATTATATATATTTCATTAACAGAGAAGATATCTGAGTTATTCTTCCACAGTTGTACTATGTGATTCAGTTTCACATAAATAAGTGTGCACAAGGGGCCACACATATTGCTAGTTTGTATAGCTGGCTCCTACAACTGTAATAAAAGATGATTGGTATTCTAAATGACCAGCAAGATTGAGCACATCATATAAACATGGTGGCAGGCATTGTCATACCACTGCATTCTGACATGACAGCTGTTACCAACTCCTGTCATATTTGCTATTGTGATTTCATGATATTGCCACATTATTTAGCAGTGTCAGTGGCTCAAGAGGTAGCACACTCCCTTCTGATGCTGGAAGGTCAGAAGGTTGTTGGTTTTATTCCTAACTCCAGGTGACTGGATTACTGACACTGCAGTGCAGCATTAGGGGAATGCTACACTCGTGAGTATGTGGTCCTTTGGATGAGACGTTAAACTGAGGTCCCTCCTGCTTCAGTTGGCAGTAGCTCAGGTAGCTGTAAATGATCCTACTGCACCTATCAAAAAGAATAGGGTGTCCTTCATTTAAAAATACTTCCACAACATTATATACAGTATTATTTACAGTTTTACATATTTACAGTTTGTTACATATATAATTTTTACATATTTTCATACACAAATATTCTTCTTTTTCTGCCTTCCTTATTAGATACCCACTCCTTCTCCCATAACCATCATCTGATTTTCCATAATATTGTTGCAGCATCCATTTTCCATTCAATGTAATTTAATATATCCTTTCATTCCAAATAATTCAGGCAGCATAAGTAGTCTTTAATCTATCTTACTAACATATTATCTGCTTTTATACCTATAATATCTATGCATAATCATATCCATAGTTATTTCTTCCACTTTAGTTATACTTTAAAAGTTAATTTCTTCACATAACTTTTCCCACAATTCCACTATCTAACTACTTTTTAAATAAACATTTATAATGATACTTCTTCATTTATACATATTTTTCTTCTTTTAAATTTAATATTTCCCATTTATATTTCAATAATTTTGCCACTAACTTCTCATGTTGTTCATTTATCCAGTTTAATACTTCATACAAATTTAATGAGACAATATATGCAATTGGATTTATTTATTAATTCTGACTCTCTGTCTTCCTTATCCATATACAGAACTCCACTTTTCAACAGATTTATTCTTGAACCCCATAATAATGAAAAAAATTGCTTGTAATATTTATTTATCATATATTTGTAACATATACATACTTGCCAAATAAGCTATTTTCCCCATTAAAACTGAGTTAACTAAATGAGCCTTTTTGCTAAACAACAGCTTATGTGTTTTCCAAAAACCACAAAGTACCTTAATTCCATACATTTTCCTTTTCTATTGTTATTCACTTATATTTTTATCTCCAGATCTTAAACCTAATACAGAAATTTCATTTATTGAAAAATATATTAATTTTATCTGTACTGTATCACCCAATCCTTTTTTTGTCTTTATTAAAGCAATGAATGTTGCTGTTAAACATTCATTCAAGTAGCATAGTACTTCTTTCATCCAAATGTTGTTTCTTGCAATTGCTATAATATTATCTGTATAAATAGACATAACCAAGATTTTTATCCCCTCATTTGTGATATCATTTGCATCTTTCATTTTTATATTTACTTCTCTAACTAAGGCATTATAAAAAATCAAAGGAAATAAAATGTTGCTCATTGGGGATCCTGTCTTATGCCACTTTTATATCTGTTTTATCACTCAACCATCCATTTACTAAAATACAAGCTTTATTATTATCATAAGTTGAAGGACATACATTCCTATTTTTTAATAATATAATATTCCTTTATAATAAGCCACAAAAGTTCATGTTATATGGTGAGAAAGGCTTTAAGTCTCATATCATAATTTTAACTTCCTCTTTTCCATTCACAATATCCACAGTTTCCCTTACTGTCAATAATAATTCTTGACATATTTTACCTTTTAAGTTAAATATACTATTTTCCATAATTTTTCCATTTTATGTTCCATTCTCTTCTCGGTTATCTTCATCAATATCTTATAGTCTGTATTGTGGAATACTACAGGTCTCCAGTTTTTAATTTCATTTTTCCTTTTTCCATATAAATATAAATATTCCACTAAATAAGTCTTTATTTATAAAACCTTCATTGAACCATTCATTGTGAACTTTTAAAAATACTTTTTTTTACCAATCTGTTAGTTCTTATACACTAAATATTCTAACCTATCAGTTTCTACCACTGACTGTATATTAACTTGTGTAATTCATATAAAGAGATCTCCTTCTCTAAATCTTTTTTATATTGCTCTGTTAATTTTCTAACATTCCATTTTTTTTCTCTTGTTTATTCTTTCGGTCTTTAAACATTTCCTTTATTAATTTACTACGATATTCATACTCTGCTCCTGGGATCTTTTTATTTATCCTCTCCTATCTTTCATCTCCCTCATTATGCTACTTATGTTCCTTAACTAAGCTGTTTAAGTAAGCTTATACCTCTTCCCTTTTACCTTGAAAAAATAGTTTTGCTTAAATTCTTCTTCTTCTTCTTTCGGCTTTTCCCGGTTAGGGGTCGCCACAGCAGATCAACTGTCCTCTCATAATTGGCAGTGGAGTTTTACGGTGTCGAGTTGCCAGCCCGGCGCCCAACCTTCCACAGAAGGCACACACACACACACACACACACACACACACACACACACACACACACACACACGCACTCATGCCTAGGGCCTATTCAGAGTGTCCAATCCACCTACAGCATGTCTTTGGGATGTGGGAGGAAACCGGAGCACCCGGAGGAAACCCACGCAACCACAGGGAGGACATGCAGACTTCGCACAGAAGGCATCCCAGCCGAGGATCGAACCAGAGAACCTCTTACTGTGAGGCAGCAACGCTAACCACTGCACCACCGGGCCGCCCATAGTTTTGCTTAAATACTAATTATTTAATTTTCTCTTGATTTGTTTAGTAAATCCCCCATTCCTTCATGCAGTTATCTCCGTCATTTCTTTCTAGGTCCTTTAAACCAGCTGTACATAATCTATCGTATTTTTGTTTTCTGCCTTTCTTACATCTGTCTGCCATTTTAAAAAGCATTTCTTATATCTTTCCTTGAAACACTCAGACCAGTTTTATAAAAAATCTTTGTAGTAATGTGATCTTTCCATAACTGTCAGTATTCTCTTTCTGTCTTCATCCCATACTCACTCATTTAGCCTTTTTTATTCCTTTCCCATCCTGATACACTCTTTATTCTCCTATATCTCTATCCATATGAATAAGTGATCTGAAAAACCTGTTACAATTGTGTCTCCTTCAGCAATCTTTAATTCTTATGATACAATGAGGTAATCTATTTCAGTTTTATATGCACCCCAGCTATATGTCCACAGATTATTATTCCAGGTTTTTACATTTTTTAACTTCTTACATTTTTTTCACATCATTCTCTGTCTTTTTTCTTTTTCCTCTCAAATCACAGTTGAAATATCCCATCAATGTTATATTCATATTTATTACAACATAATCCAAAATTTTATGGAATAAATTTTCCCTTTCTTTGTTTCTGACATAGTCAGTTAATTCTATAATTCTAAATACCTGGTTATTCCAACATAAGTCTGTACGAGTTAGCCATCCCATCATTACCAATTTTATATTTAATTATTTCACTGACTTTTTAGAAATAGTCACTATTCCAGAACACCTTTAATTTCCTAAGTTCCAGATTGTGTCCCTTCCCCCAAACCTTTTCTGTTTTCAGTCTTTCATCTTTTGTCAAAAATGTAATATCTTCTAATATTATCACATCCACGTCACACCTACTACAACAAGTTAAAATTCCTATTCTAAGTGTATTTTACTGCTATTTACATTTACCAAAAGTACCATGAAATTGTCACTATTTCTCTGCTTTAATTTCTTAGATATGGTGAATGTCTAAGTATCCGTTTCTTTTATTTTTCTCTTTTATACTTACCCATTTAAATGTTCTTTTTCTCTCTCTTACTCTTTTACTAATATGTCTTTTTTTCCTTTTACTGTTTTACATTTTGTGTCTTCCTCATCACTTATTTTAGAACCTGTCTGTATAACATCTTTTTTCTTTAACAATATCTGCATCTTTATTTCTATCTTGTTCTTTCTCTTCTACATTTCTTTTATCTTCTGTTTCAACTATTTTGCCTCTTTGTATATTTTCCTCCCCTTTGTTTTCTTCTTATTCATCCTTTTGCTGTATTTTACATTCTGTCCCTAATTGTCCATTCTTTACATTTATAACACTTTGATTCACATCTTTTTACATCATAATAAGTTTCTCCACAAATATAACATTTCCTTTTTATACTTACTTATCAAATGACATGCATTGAGATGCCCTCAGTAGCTTACAACACCCTTATTTCCTTTCAAATCTATCACTCTAGGAAGATGTTTTTTTTCCCCTTGTTAGCATAATATGAAAATCTCATCTCTCAGTCCACAAGCCTCTGTTATCATAAATGGTAGTAATGATTATAACATCTTTACATAATTTACTTAAATGTCCCTTAAAGTCTCTTTTTCAACTTCAGTTTGAAATTGAACGTGTATTTTCTTTTTGCTTTGCCAATGAAATGCTTTAATCACATATAGGCTGCATGGCTTGCAGTTCATGTTTCTTTCATACTTTCCCCCAAATGTTTTCTTGAGCAGAGCCTGTCTCAAATATAATGCCATAAAATGTCTCCTTTTGAATAAGAATAAAAGCTGTTACCTCTTAAGCCTTCACACTTAATGGCACTATCAGATTGTCCCATATATAATTTCTCCCCATTTCCCTTTCTTCTTTATTTTGAATCCTCACTACAAATTATTTTGATTGTTTATATCACCTTTCTTCTGCTCCTGTCTCACAGTCTTCCCTGCACATTCCTTTACTGTCTCTGCATATGATTTTTATTTATAGACGTTTTCCTTTAACTGTAGCTTCAGACTCTTCAGTTTGTATTTTTATCCATAATGTTACACCATGAAATGTCCTTTCCACTCTCCAGCTCACTCTGCTGTATCATTTCACTCAATATATCATCCTGCAACTCTCGTGGATGGAGAGTTGTAATTATATATCCATCACTTTGACATTTGTTTATTTCAGAAGCAGCATACAGCTTTTCTGAAGCAATTTGTCCATATGTTTCACTGACTCCAAAACAGTATCAGCATTCGCCTCTCTGCTTTCTGACATCTTACTCATCCTTGAACGACGTTCTCCCAGTCGTCACTGCACTAAGAATGTAACAATTGTCCCAACAATGAGAAAGGGAAGTTCCCAGATGCCCTGGCCAAATTTCCTGCAGTATTATAAATACCACATTGGGTTTTCCCTGAAAAGATGTGTCTAGTGGGAATAACCCTGTCAACAAATGATAAATAAATATTTTCATTACAGAAATCCTGTGTTCTGTTGTAACAGTAAATTCCAGCACTTAGGTAAGATTTTCTCATCTGTGTCATCATCCTGGTAAGAGTTTCATAAGTAACACTGTTTTCTGTATGAAATATATAGCTAGCTCCATGCCAGCATTCTCTAGAACCTTTGTAGGTGCACAAGGAACGCTAAGAGGTAACAGCTTTTATTGTTATTCAAAAGGAGACATTAACAAGAACATTGGAAACCTCCAAACACTCAATCCCACACAATTTGGTTTCATCAAGGGGAAGTCATGCCTGTTAAATTTGGTTGACTTCTTTGAGACAGTCAGAAAGCCATGGATGAGGGGAAGACGGTGCACACTGCCTACCTTGACCTGGCCAAAGCCTTCAATACTATTCCCCACTGGGGTATAATAGATAAACTCTCTCAACTATTCATCAATCTGTATATTACCAGATGGGTAGCGAACTGGTGCACTGACAGAACCCACCTAGTCAAAACAGGGGAAACCATCTCAAGCAGTAGACCCATAATGCATGGTGTACCTCAGGGACCAGTCTTTGGGCCTCTGCTTGGAATATACTTTTCTGAGGTGCAGGCCAAAAGAAGTAGCTATGGCTAACCAAGTTTTCAGATGACTGCATGCTGAGTGCTGTCATTAATTCCCCTAGTGATGTGGACATCCTCCAAGATGGTCTCACCTAAGATACAGTCTGAAGAAGTCCTTAGTGGATGAAAGCACTTACTGTGGATGTGTTGAATTAAACGTTTTGTCATCATTTTGTGGCTCTGGTTCGGTTTAATTTATTTTTGTCAGAACATGGGCTAAATTCTTGGCTAGGCTTGTAAGGGCCTCAGGGCCAGTAGCCTAGTAACTTCCTATGATCCTGTGAATACAGAAAACACTGCTAATACCAATACTTACCTTTTGTTTTAATACCAATACTTAGATTTTGTTTGACGACTTTTAGTGCTTCACATCCTGAATCAGCATTGAAGTTATTTAAGCTGAATAGTGGCTTGTATTGATTTACCATTTATTATTTTTCTTTATGAAAACTTCATATAAGTATAGTTTTGTGAATGTGGTATGCTGTAGACAGTCTCTAAACACACAATTTTCTGCTTATGGTAATTTTCATTGTTTAGACTCCTCTGGATAGTAGGGAGTTAGAGAAAAAACAAACAGGACAAAAGAGGCAAAGCACCTAAACTCAGCTAAGGTGAATCATCAAAAGACGCTGTAAAGAAGCTAAAGAGTAGAACTCTGGAGAAAACTGAAGAGCAAATATTTCTCGAATGACTCCCAAACTTAAGAATATGCAGTCATTTTTTAAAGTCTCAAAGTTCTTCTCACCAACCTCAGTGTTGCCATTGACAACACATTAGCTATATGTTCAACAGCACCTCTGCTGATGCCCTTTAAAATCATGCCACGCCCAGGAGTTTCATTGCTGAATCAACCTAATACTACACCAGTTTTCAGTTCTTCATCAGTTTAGGCTGTTAATGCCGCCACCCAATCTGGCCTGTGAACAGGTACAATTCTCCTTTGACTATTAAAAATCTTTCCTGTTTTTTAGTACTGTGCAGGAAACCATACTAAAAAAGAAGGAAAGGATGTAAGTTAGTACTCTCATTGCACTGATGTCACTTTGTGGAAGAGAGACAGATTTTGTAGTTACCTGGGAATATTCTAAAGGAAAAGAAGAAAAGCAACATAACACCTTCCCCTGTTTCTAATGTTAAAGGTGTTTATTTGAAGCTCATTCATTCTTCACCTTGTCAGAATTCTGTCCCGGTCACTGCCTGTCACTCATCAGTGTTTTCCCTAGAAGATATTCCCTTTTTTAGGTACTTCAAATTGTATGGATACATTTCTCAGTTGGCCAGTAGGAAATCCCTCTTCCCAACCTAGTAGCTTAGCTGTTGGAGCATTTTAATTTCTTAGTTCTTATGGATTCATCTGAAAGCTAATGTTTTAGCTCTCCTTCAGGAATGCTTAATGGTAGTTCCTTGCAGTGATAGTACTAACAGAAAAGTTATTGGCTACAGTGGATGCATATTGAAATGTGAGTATGATAGTATGATGCAGATGCTGGTGTTCTGACAGTGGCCATCATATCAAGGGTTTGTCTTGAGAAAAAACTGCATGGCTTACACCTGTTTTATATGGAAGAGTTAGAGGTAAATTTGTTAGTGTTCCTGTAACACAATCATTCTTATTTGGTTAACTAGCAGATAATATTACTGTTTATATGGAAAAGAAAGATAAAACTTGATTAAAAAAGTGTGTAATTTTCACTTTGCAACATCAAGGTTCTTAAACCCATAGTAATAATAATACATTTTCTGAATGGAGCGTATATTTTAATGAGAAGCAGAACAAAGGGAAGCAGTCAAGTTTCATAGGAAGATGCAGACAGAATAATTCAGAATTCTGTCACCTCCATCCATAATAATTTCAGCAGGTTTTTGTTGGTGGATAAGCTTTGCAAACAGTTCAGCAGGTTTATATAACAGAATTTCATTAGATGCTGCAAGATCAACTTGTTTCACAAACACCCTAATGGTTCAACTGCTGTTAAAGAAGGCAATACCAAGAATACCCTAAGGTCAAAGAGGGCAAGTAATTTATTCCACAGTATTCCTAGTACTAGAAAAAGACAAAACCTCAAGACCAGTTTAGCTCTGTAAGCTTTGTACCAATTCTTTTAATACAAAATCTTTTCAGGATCATGACAGTTTACTTTCGAAGAACATAATTCCTTCCTGTATGGCAGCTTTACACATCTTCATGTTGATGAAACCTTCTCACAAAAACGTCCTTAGGTTCCAATAGCACAGAACCATTTTCAATTTACAAATTTGTCATTTTATCTAGCCGCAGCCCCCCAAAATGTTTACCAAGTGCTTAGCTTCAGGTTTTTATACACCTCAAAGTGTTACCATTTCCCCTGTCTGTATCACTATTCAGTAATGGCAAAGACAAGAGAACTGTTGTCTTATAGGTGCATAGGTAGGTACTAGGCTGTCGTCCCAAGGCTCTATGTAAGCCTAGCCAACAAGGTTACGCCACCCAAGAAAGTTATTTTCCTGTGCCACTGTCGAGCAGAGGCACAGAAGTGATCCCCAGGGTGTATTTCCTATTTCTCATCCACTCATCAAGATTTTTCTTGAAGACTGCTAATGAAGAACTTTGCTTGACATAGATGGGTAGCCTGTTCCAGAGTATGGGAAGTCTCTGGGACAGGAATCTATCCCTCCAGCATGTCCTATTTATTGTGGTGACAAGGTTTAGGTCCCTAGAGCGTGTTACTCAGAGGGACTGGGATTTCTTTAGGTGTAGCATGTCCAACAGCTCTGGGTTTGACATAGCTTTATATGTTAGGCAGAGATCATCACACAGAACAGTTTACTTTCAGTCTTTGAAACAGCAATAATATGCACAATGTCTTCTCAAACTCTCTCTAGCTGACTAGTTTTGGTAGGGGCAATCTTATATTCAGTTCTGATTATGTTTTTCCCTATGTAAGGCAAACAAGTGGATCAAACAGTCCTTACAGTCCCAGATTTACAACTCAACCCACATCTATCACCAGTTCATGTTTCAGGTTTACAAAACCACTGGTGATACTTTAAGGGCTTAACTTGATGTGTTTGAATGCTAAAACAGCAATACTGCAATTCCCTGTTGTGTGTCATTGAAGAAGGAATTGCTCATATCATTTCCACCAATTTGGCAGGCCGAAGCTGTGTTTAAGAACTCATATGAAAGTGAAGTAGTAAATGTGCATTGATAAAGCAAGTAAAAAAAAAATAAGTCCACCAGCATGCATAGTAATTTGGATAATGGATAACTATGGCAATGTAAATGGAAACTTGTAAAAACAATCAATAAGAGACCCACAAAAATGCAACACCAAGTGAAAGGGTGGGGCAAAAATAGAGATACAACATAAATCAAAGCAAACAACAAAGTAAAGTGCTGCATGCTAGTGTGCAAATGCTACACCCAGCCTCTCAATAAGGGCAACAAATTCTTATATACCAGTGTGTAGCAAAAAGCATAGCTCAGATGAAAGCAATAATAAAACACAGAGAAATAACACTTGCCTGAGAATGGTGTCATACAGACCTGCTGTGGGCAGGAGGGAGGTGTTATATGCATAAATTCTCAGAAACCAGCACTTTATTAGTGGAAATACAAATGTTACCAAAAGTCTACTCCTAAGTGCCAACTCCATCAACTCTGATCCGGATAGATATGTCCAGTAATAATAACCAATAAAGGTAGCCCATAGCATTCCATAGGCAAAGTCAGATCAAAAAGTTACAGCAGAGGAAATATCCGTAATCGTCATGCAGCTTACAGCGATGTCCTAAAAGTTTGTCTAGCTATGGTAACAAATGTGTACCATATACTAAAGAGTACTACCACACAGGCCATATACACAGGTAAGTGAAGACACTGGATACTGTGGAGAAGGCAGAACATTATGCTGACAAACACACAACTACTACTTCAATGGGAAGGTGATGCCCTGATGATGTTGGCACAATGGTTTGACTTCTTGGCAGACAGTATATTGGCCACTTGTTTAGTCCTCTGCTTCCAACAGTAACACTGGCATGTAATGTACAATCTTCTTCCAAAGGATATCCACACTATTTCATTAATTAATGATGGTCACAAGCAAGCTAAGACATGCTATAGCCTGACCCATAGGAGGTGCTGCAGCCCCGTATGTTAGATTTCCTCCAAGTTTTCTGTCCTTGGATGGTCTAGAAATATGGGTCGTACAGTTGCTTTAGACAGCTTTGCTGTCTGTAACTGTTCCCGGACTCTTCCAGTATGCCCAACGTGCAATTCTGTATTAGCCATTCAAAAAGTAGTTGGACACATTAGACTTCACAGCATCCAACATGTTAAAGGAATCCTGGAATTCATGTGGTAATTAAGTCCAGCGCCAATAGCTGTGTCACTTCCATTTGGTAAGAGGAGTTCATAGCATATTTCAGCCATAAAATCTAGGGATTTGTCCTAAGTGGTGGAGACCTGCTCAAAAGTCAACCTGATATATATAGTTCAACTGTTGCTCAAAACCCTCCACTGTGACAATATTCAGCATACATATAAACAGGGTATTGTACAATGTCTGTTCTTCTGTGACATCACTACTTATAACAAAAGCTGAAATGGATGTTCCCGGGGAAAATATATTAAGTATGCACAGTATAAAGTTGTTGATACATGGTTTATTGTATTTAAACGGTCACATCCTTGAGCCACATATCAGATTGTGATAGGCGTACAACATTCCGCAGTGTTGTGATAATCACCATTTTGTTAAGGCCTACTTGCTCTTGTACCACATATGACATAATAGGAGTCTCAGCTTTGAATGCTGTATTTTCCTTTGTGACTGCCTTCCGAGAGTGGTATGTCTGGCCTTTCTCTGTATTCCTGATATCATCTGCTGGAGACTGCACTTTGACAGCACGTCCTGCATCACCTCTCTGTCAGTTGCTTTAGACAGCTTTCCTGTCTGTAGCTGCATTTAATTGTGGTGATTGAGTTATCCTTATTGTCATAGCTTCCTGTTTTACACCACTGATGAAACATCCTGCATTCATCTCTACAATGTGGGATACACAATGGTGTGAATTTGTCCATAACAGTTCCAAACCAACCTCACAGGTGAATGCAATCACCCAGCACCGTACCTAACAATTGTGGTACCCTGTGCCATTCCTTAATCTGGCACCAAAAAGGAAAAAAATCCTCTCATACTTGAGGACTTACCCGAAAAAAGGGTCATCTCATACTTGAAGACCATATTATGAAAAAAAAAACTCTTCTTTTCTTTTTAAAATGTAACAAGCCACATGCTACATTGCCTCACTCCTGACCATAAATACAATACCAGCATCATTTCTGAATACTGGTATTGTACTAAAGACTGATCGGCATCTGCTGAATGAGCTCCATAACACTTTGCACCTGGGGTGACTGTCCCCTTCACCCCAGCTCTACTATGCCTCTGTAATCACCCTGCACAGTAAACAGATGCTGAGAGCAAGATCAGTAAACCTTGCCACTGGTCTTCCATTTTGTAAGTATATCTTTCAGACTTGTGGCTGAGCTTATTATTTTGTGTCCTGCCAGTGTGATAAATGTAACTGATCGCACAATGAGCATCACTTTTCCAAAATGCATCCATGTCACCTTCCAACATGTTCTCAGTCATTTCAGTTAAATTGCTGATCAGTCGTGCAATGTTCTTTCATCTTGTGGTCTCCTGTGTGTTGGTCTGTGATGAGATTGTAGATAAGACTTACTGTTTCATCAGGGATGGCTTATAGCAGTTATTCCATGGCTTCCACATACTGGCTAAAGCCCTTATTGCCCTCAATATGCCTTTTTTTTAGGCAGATTCCCCCTACTGGCCATTCCTACATAGAAAACTCAAACTTTGATTCAGTCAGTATCATACAAGCTTATAATAAGTCTAAATAAAAAAGATGCCTCAACTTGGGACCCTTCTGCAATTCAGACACATTCATGTTTGCATACATACTGAGACATGGTTTCATTGTAGTGGCAACAGTCCTTCTATAGCAGGGTTTAATGCCTATCACACCTTTGGGCCCTTGGGTAACTGTGGAGGGAGTGTCTGTTTTCGTCAGAAACACCATCACCTTTCATCAGATTACTCACAAACCTAACGTGGAGCTTCTGGAGATCCAAATTAATGTTAACACATCCGACTATTAGACTTCCAAGACGGCTGCACATTGAGTAACGACTTAATTCTAGCACTCCTAGTATAAAAACAGAAACTCAGCAGAGAAGGCCATTGGACCTTTGTGTTTCTAGGTAGATTTCAGTAATTGGCTAGTAAGTGCACTGCCTGGATGCTAAGAAAAAAAAAATAGAGAGGACCTGAAGGAAAATCATCTACAAAAGTTGAGGAGAAAAACACTGACTGGTAAAAGTACCGCAGCTGTTCAGCAAAAAGCAGTGCAAGCCCCAGACATCACTTCCAGTAATCTAGAGGAAAGCATAAGACAACTGCACACAGACCTGGCTAAAATAAATTAAACACTGATAAGGTATATCAACTCAAACAACAAAAGGTTGGAAAAAAATGGAAGAAGCTTTAAACAAATATTCAGATGAGGTGATAAAACTCCAAATATCAGAGGATGAAATGAAGAAAAGGCTGGCTAAATATGAGACTGCTCAAGAAGAGATGTTAAAAAAATAATAGAATTAGATGACAAAGCTTGTAGGGAAAACCTGAGATTTCAAATGTACCAGATAAGCTGGAAGGTAGAGACTGTATTAATTTTATGAAAGCACAAATAAGCAACTGGACTGGTATTCCGCAGTGGGAGTTGTTATTTGAAAGGGCACATCATGTGTATGCTTCAAACCTGGCTATGAGAAACAACATAGACCTTTAATAGTAAAGATCTGATCCTACCAGCAGAAGGACTTGATTTGGATAAAGCTGCAGCAGAAGGACAAAGAGGACAAAGTACTAAAAGTGGGAGACAGCAGTGCATTTGTGGAGAATGTTTACTCACTGTACACAAGGCAGAAGAGGAGTAAAGAGGTAGGAATTTAAAGAATTTCGTGGAGGCAGAAGTAAGTATCTCACACAGAATAATGGGCACTTATAAATGTGAATCATGTAACTACTGTAAATTTATTTCAACAGGATCAAATTTCAGTGTGGGAAAAATCAAATATCAGACGAGGGGTAGGTTTAACTGTAATTCCAAAGCAGTGGTGTACCTGGGCTCCTGCCAGCTATGCCCTGTGTTTTACGTAGGGAAGACTGACAGGAGGCTGAGAGATAGGATATACGAACACGTATACAATATTAGGAAGAAAAACAGTTTAAATGCACTGGCTAGGCATTGTAATGAAAATCCTACCCACAGTTTTTTGCTTAGGGTAATAGACCAAGTCACCCCAGTTTTAAAAGGAGGCCCTTATCAACTTTTATTAGAGAAGTGTGAATTAATATGGCAGTTAAGATTAAATTCTTATACAGATCCAGGTTTGAATTAAATTACTTCACTGTCATGTATTTTAAAATTGAAAAGTCTTTTCCGTTAAAAAATATGTTTAATAATATTTAAGTATTTGTATAGTAGTATAGATGAACTTTATAATTAGTTTTATACATCTTTTATTTAATATGTGTAGTTTAATTAATTGGTAGGGTATTAAGAGTGAGGAGTGTCCTGAAACTACTTTGGCCAGTAAGCTTCTTTGTTAGTTAGACTTTTGTTTATTGTAACTGTCATAGGCTGGTTGTCATGTCAATCTTTTTTTAAAAATAGTATTTAACTTTCTTGTTCTGCACAGCTGTTTTGTATGATGAAGTCTACCAAATTGTTAAGGTAGACGAAAAGCGCTTCACTTTGATTTGGATTAAAGCTTTGTGGTTTATTCATTCGTGCATCGGAGCCATTATTTTAACCTATGAACATAGACATGATTTGTTTAAGTTTTCTTTTAGGGAGGTTTTAAAATGAGGTGGGCTAGGAGTTGGTCCAAAACTGAGCAGGAGGATATTTCATAACTTGGCGATACAGTACAAGAACAGTGATTTTCCTTGGTTTCTGAAAGGTTTGTAGGTATCGAGATGTCCTCTGATCTGAATTTTCTGTTTGGTTCATAATGTTGGACTAGGTTAACTAGGGCATGGCAAGCCGTGGGCCTGTAGACTAATTTGTGGATTGTAGTTTGATGTATATAAGTAAGGTGGTTTGATAGTTCTAGCCAGTTTAATTCTTTTAGTGGTATGCAGTGATGTGTACGGTATTTGGAGCTTGTTGCCAACTT
Source organism: Protopterus annectens (assembly GCF_019279795.1). Taxonomy (NCBI): domain Eukaryota; kingdom Metazoa; phylum Chordata; order Ceratodontiformes; family Protopteridae; genus Protopterus; species Protopterus annectens. The sequence continues at coordinate 887,374,098 of NC_056741.1, read as the reverse complement.
TGCTACTTTTTTGTAGCATTGTTCTAATTTGGTCTTGGTGGAATTTTGTAGATTGGTTAGTATACAGGATCCATATAATAGTGATGGGAGCAGGAAGGTTTTGGCCAGGGTGATCTTAGTGGAAGTGGTAAGAAATTGTCTGTTTCTGTAGAGGAGTCCTAGTTTTCTATGTGTCTTCTTGCTATTTTGCTGGATATGAAGGTCAAAGTTGAGTTTGTTAACAATAATAACACCTAGGAGTTTAGTATATTAAAGCATTTCGAAGATGGTTTTGTCAGCTGTGAGAATATTGAACTGGCCTGGGCTGAAAGTGGTGTTTTTGAGGTCAAAGACTATAATTTTAGTTTTTGGGGGGGATTTATGAAGAGTTGGGGTTTTGTGAGCCATGCTTCAGTTGCTGTGAATGATTACTGGGTTTTGATTTGCAGTTCTTGGAGAGTACGGGAGGTATATATTAAGGCTGAGTCACCTGCATATTGAATTAATGTTCCTGGGGAAAAGGAGTTGAATAGATTATTGGTGAATATGTTGAAAAGTAGGGGTCCTAAGATGGACCCTTGTGGGGACTCCTGTAGGGTTTTGTAGGAACGGGGAGAGTTGGTTAGACCATTTCACAGCTTGCTTCCAGTCATGTAGGTAACTTTGGAACCACTGAAGTGTGGTTTGTTAGCATCCTAGTTTGGATAGTATGTCTAGGAGTAAAATGTGTGATACTGTGTCAAAGGCTTTTGAGAGGTCCAGGAATACTGCAGATACTAGGTATCCTTTATCCCTGGCATGGTTAACTGTGCTTGTGAAGGATAGTAGTACAGTGGATGTGCTGTGGTCAGGCCTAAAGCTGTGCTGAGTTGAGTGAGAAGGTTGTTTTGGAGTAAATATTTCATTAATTGTTGGTGAATATACCTTTCCATGATTGTGGATAATGGAGATAGAACTGATATTGGACGGAAATTAGATATGTCTGTGGAGTGTCCTCCTTTATGGATTGGTGTTATATGTGACATTTTCCATATTGTTGAGACTGTACCTTCTGAAAGTGATTGAAAGAAATGAACATGTGCATTTAATTGAAGGGCATGTATTTATATTCCACCTAAAACTGCTATAATGGCACTTAAGAAAATTCTGGGAGAAATAATCATCTTTCAGCAAGGAATATTACTTATAGGTGAGGACTGGAATTTGATTTTCAGCAGTGAAGATGTTCTGGGTGCACATAAGAAATAGTATAACAAAGGAGGATAGACTTTTGAAGAAATTTATGGAAATATTTGGCTTGGAAGATGAGAATTCAGTACTAGGAGTTCGGAATGAATTTACATATTATTCCGCGAGATACAAAAACTGGGCTTGGCTAGACAGAATTTACATTTCAAAGGAACATGTGCATTTAATTGAAGGGCTTGACCACACCTAATAACTCTTTCAGGTTAGAAATTTAGGGTTCCTATTAGAATGACGAAAACGCATTTTGTTGAATGTGTTTTCATCGACACCTAAACAGCGAACAGGTAAAACAGCGAAGCGGCTGTTCAGCGAATTCTTTCCCTGGGAAAGAAGTTGCTTGACTGCTTCGTTACTTTGCTGTGTTCTGCACTGTAGTGTGGTCTCAGAGATTCCCTTATCCAATATAGCTCCCGAACGTAAATGTGCAACAGTTACTGACCTTAGGGTTAGGGTGCGGGTTAAGGTAAGTGCATATGTATCAAACTGTTTACTTTTCTTTTTTTGCATTAGATGTATGGTTGTGTTAAGTGCATATGTGTTTTAAGCTGTTTACTTTTGTTTTGGGGGGGGTAGAATTAGGGTTAAGGTAAGTGTGTATGTGTTTGGAATTGTTTACGTAAATGTGCACCAGTTACTGACCTTAGCGTTAGGGTGCGAAGTTAAGGTAAGTGCATATGTTTTAAAATGTTTACTTTTTTTTTGCGTTAGATGTATGGTTGAGTTAAGTGCATATGTGTTTTCAGCTGTTTACTTTTTTTTGGGGTGGGGGGAATTAGGGTTAAGATATGTGTGTATGTGTTTGAAACTGTTTACTGTTTTTTTTTTTTTTTTTTTGGTTGGAGCAGCGATTTCTTTCCCTAGGAAAGAAATCACTGTTCTGAGGTGTCGACATTTTCAGCTTTCACTGAAATAGGGTTGATTAAACATCGTTCTCTGTTTTAAGCATTCGATGTTGTAATATAGACCCGAAGTTTAAGAGCAGAAGTACTAACATTCTGGAAGAAAGTGGTGGTAGCTGTAATTCCAAAAGAGGGTAAAGACCCATCAGCTCCAGCTTCATACAGGCCCATTTAAATATTAAACCATGATTATAAAGTGTTTATGTATATAATGGCTAAAAAAATGGCAAAAGTGATGACGTAATTGATAGATATGGATCAGTGTGGTTTTGTGGAGGGAAGGTAAACATTTGACAACATTAACAAAAAAGTGATGATCCAGAGAGAAACAGAATGTAAGAAAATACCACTGTTGTTAGTGAGTCTTGATGCAGAGAAAGCATTTGACAGAGTAAGCTGGGAGTTTATGAGCAGGGCAATGGAAGCATTTGCATTCCCTGATAAAATTACAAGGTTAATTAGGATGATATATGAAGGATTGGAGGCGAAAATTAAAGTGGGTGGGGTCCTCTCTGATAATTTCTGCTCAAGCAGAAGAACCAGGCTGGGGTGTCTCTTTCCCTTTTGTTATTTGCATTATATTTAGAACCATTGTCAAAGAAAATAAGGAACTCAGAAATTCAAGGATATAACTGGTATGGTAGTCAAGAAAAGCTGGATCTATTTGCAGATGATATTATTTTATACCTGATAAAATCAGAAAAGGACATTACAGTGTTGTGGAACATTTTGACACAGTTTCAGATCTTTTCAAGATACAAAATTAATAAAGCTAAAACAAAGGCCATAGCTGTAAATTATGTACCCACACAAGAATTGATTCAGCAATATCCATATTTGTGGGGACCTGATAAAATGAAGTATTTAGGAGTATGGATTAAAAATTATTTCAGTGTGGCAGCTAAGGATATATAGGAAGAGACTAAACAAAAGGTAATACAAAAACTGAGAAATTGGAAGCTCTGTTATATGAATATGGATGTGAATACTAAGATACAAGCAGTTAAAATGTTTTTAGCCCCTTTAGTCTTATACTCAGGTCAGGCATATTTTTATCAACCAGAGGAGAAGTTGTGCATTGTAATTAATAAAGAGCTGAAGGATTTCATATGAGAGGGGAAGACATCAAGAGTCAAGTGGGATAAGCTGATTTTTCCAATAGAACCAGGCAGATTGGGATTACCTGATTTGAAAGGATATTTCAGAGCTACACAGTTAAGGCTCCTATACATAGCACAAGCAGAACCTATAATTCAGAGTAGAAAGGGATGATGATGAAACAGAGGAAAGCTCAAGAAACAAGGAGAGACTGGGATTCTGGACGCAGATCTTTAAGGAGAATAACAATAATCATACAGAATATTATATTCATAAAGTAGCAGAAAGTATTCTAAGAACTAAGCCAACACTTGAATGGAGGAAGGAAATTCTGCCAATAGGTATGACTGCAATTAGGGATACAGACAATAGGTAAGATGGAGCTGGAATTTACTGGAGAAAACTAACAAAGGAAACAAGGTATTGGGAGTAAATAACCAGAGAGGGAAAGGTAATAGAATGGGAAGACACCAATAATATATCTGGACTGCAGATTAGAGATTGCCTTCCCTATAAAGGATTGATATCAGAGTATAGGCAAAGAGAAAGAAATGGGGGGGGGTCCTAAATGAACAACCAGCACTGGTAGAGATTCTAGTAGAAGCTAGAACAGAAGTTGCTGTTAAGAAAAGAATAATTAGTAGAGGATATAAAATATTATATGATAACTAGAAGAATCAATCAGAGGAGGTTAGAAAGGACTGGGAAGAAAGACTGGATAAGCAATTCACAAAGAAACATTGGGAGATATATCTACCGTATTTCTTTGTAAATAAGATCTAACCAGAGAATAAGGTCTAGCATGGTTTTCCAGAGTGGTCATTATATAAGCCCTACCCCAAAAATAAGCCCCAGTTAAGATCGTCAACAACACATGACGGACTCGTTGAATTATAAAATAATATTATTGACACCCATTGACTGAGATTATCGTACTCTGCTTGCCATTTTCAGACCATTCGGACACCCAACTTCTTCCCTTTGCAGAATTCTTTCCCTGGGAGTCCTCCACAATTCTTACTGTAACCCTAATCATTACTCACACTTGACGGTTGAGATTCTTAGCCCATAAACACTGGCAGGTGTACTTTGATTGGTCAAAGTACAGAAAACGCTGGTAAAGTGCGTGCACTTGATAACAAACGCCTGTGGTTGTGTCTTCTTAACTGTCGCCATTTTGTGTTGCCACTCCGGTCTCATAAGTCTTCAATTAACCCCCCCCCCCCAGACAAGATGAGTGCAAAAAGAAAGAGCTATTCTGTCGAGAACAAGAAAGGAGTCATGAAGGACCCCCAGGGAAAGAATCTGACGGCTTTCTGCAAAGAGAAGAAGTTAGATCTCTGAATGGTCTGAAAATGGCGTGCAGTGTATGATAACCTCAGTCAACAGGCCAACGAGGGAAATGCTACGAAGTGCAAGTGTGGCTCAGGTCGGCAACCATTGTTTCCTGAGTTGAAAGACATCATCTGTGAATAGATTGCTAACAGGAGAGCAAAGGCTTTGGTTGTGCACAGGGCTGATATTCAAGCATTTGCCCTTGCAATGGCAACACAGTTAGAAATATTCCCAGAAGAATTCAAAGCATCACAACATTGGCTGGATTGCTTCCTTCAGCGATATGAACTGTCTGTAAGAAGATCAACAGCACTGTTCAAGCTGGAAGATACAGAAGTTATTAAACGTGCACTTGCGTTCAAGTCCTTTGTTGATGGCATCGACTTTTCTAAATACCAACTCTCCAACATGATTGCTGTGGATGAAACTGCAGTGTTTATGGGCCAAGGATCTCAAACAACAATTGATCAGAGGGGTGCCTCATCAATTTACATTCCCTCCACTGGTTACGAGAGTGCACATGTTACCTGTATTTTGGCAATTCTTCTAGATGGAAAGAAAACCCCATCTGCAATCATTAGTAAGGGCAAGAAAGATAATATTGAATGTGCTTCAGGCATTTACTTTCTTGAAACCAAAAATGCCTGGTGCATATAAGCAGTTATAAGGAAGTGGGTTGATGTAATGCTGCCACTTGTTTTGCGAGGTGGCGAAAGAGATCTGCTACTCTGGGATTCAGCCAGCACTCACCATGGTAAAGACATGAAGAAATTCCTTGCAGAGAGAAGAATAGATCAAATAATGATTCCCGCAGGAATGACTGCCTATCTCCAGACTCTTGATATTGCAATAAACAAGCCATTCAAGGACCATTTGTGCATGGAACTAATGGAGAGAAGTCAGCATGGAAACTTTGTGAAGCCTAGCCTGCAAGAGGTCGTGACTTGGGTGAAAAATTAATGGGATAAAATCACTGACAGCTGTGTTGCCAATGCACTACGAGCAGGCCACTTGGACAAGCAATGCTCATTTAAGGAGAGCTCTCTTGCCAGGCATGATAGATTGGGACCAATGGTTTTACAGGAAATGGAGTCACAAGAAGTTCAGGCCGGAATTCAGGGGTAGGAGATTTATGACAATGTTCCAGAAGAAGATGACATGACTGTATTTGAATAACTTTTCCATACTGGGGCAACAAAATGGACTGCTTCTGCTTTCAGTTTTATTCCCCTCCTCCAATACACATGTACTGAGATTTTTCTGCACTTTCTGTTAAGCATGAAATATTGCACTGTGAAAGCCAAGGTGTAGATATTCTGAAGTTGAAATGTTTGTTGCACTGTTTATGTAGAATTCTCACAGAACTGTTAGCATGTTACTTAGAACTGTTGTCCAATAACAGAAAAGTACCAAATAAATGTCAGTTTGTGTACATGAATAAATGTTGATTTTTGTACATGAATAAATGTTGATTTGTGTACATGAATAAATGTCGATTTTTGTACATGAGTAAATGAATAAATGTAGATTGTTGTAAAGGGGGGGGGTAAATAAGGCATCCCCTGATAATAAGCCCTAATGTGTATTTCGGCAGGGGAAAGAGTATAAGACCCGGTCTTATTTTCGGGGAAATACGGTATATCTCCCAAATATGGAACAAAATCTAGAAGATTTAGGATTTTTGCTTGGAAATGTTTACATACATATTTTTATACCCCAGATAGACTCCAGAGTATTTTTCCTCAGGTAGACAGCAAATGTTGGAGGTGTGATGGGGAAGAAAGGTAATTGAGAACATATTTTTCTTGGATGTATGAGTTAGCAGACTTTAAAGATTCCCTGCAGACTACTCTGTCGGAGATACTTGGTCAGCAAATTGGTGTAACTAGGGAAATTATTTTTCTGAGTTATGATACAGAATTGGACTTGCCTAGATATAGTAAGGCCTTGCTAAGTCTAATTGTGGTGTCTGAAAAAGCTAGAAAATGGAAATCAAAGTATAAACCAACTGTACTAGAAGTAGTGACTGTAGTAACAGAGTTAAAACAACTGGAGTTGGGATCTTTAAAAAAGGGTAGGAGCAAATCACATGAGGAAAAAATGGGAATTGTAGGAACAATGCATACAGGGGTGGAATGAGGTTTAAAAGAAGGGAGGACTTGAATGAGCTATGTAATGTTTGACTGACAAAGATTGGGTAGATTATAAGTGATTGTAATGTTTGCAACTAGGGTAATGTCAATATGCTTTGTGATGTAAAATGTTTGCAGCTGGGATTATGTCAATATAGTTTGTTTTCAGTTATATAAATCTATGATTGCCTATGTCATAAGGGATAATTTAACAAAATTGCTTCTTGTTTAAAAAAAATCCAGCTATTACTTCATTGTAGTTACAGATCCTCATCCATTTCCCTGAAAGATTATGGAACTAACCTTAATGCCATTGAACAGTTAAATATTAAGCCAAATGCTTCCTTGCTTGGATATTTCAGTCATGCATGCACTAACTGGCACAGCCATGGCTCTAAAACTTGATATGCTTAGCATTTCCTAGACTTTCTTAATACCAATGTGCTGCAGCATATTGTGAAACTACTCAAGTGAGGCTCTAATATCTTTGATTTTATCCTTACCAACCAACCTTCCACCTGTACTGCACCCAAATCTCCTCAATCTTGGTTAAATCTTACCATACCTAAGTCATCCTCTTTACCAGACCAAGTGGTACCACCTCACCAACAAATGAGACTGACTTTGTTAATACTTTTATTAAGTTTTCACTTAAGACCTAAGCAGTCATACATTAACAGAAAAGAAAACGCACCATATTAACATTGTTTTCCATTTACATACATTATATGTACCTTCTCTTTCTTTGTAACTGTCATCAGTCCAACACTACATAAATTGCTGAATTCCTGCCTTTCCTGAAACCTCACTCCTTTTCCTCCTGAACATTATTCTGCAAGCATTGTTCCCACAGTTTCCATTTATTTCTATGCAATTTGTGCCTTCCTTTTTCTAAAGATCTCTCTTCCAGTTCTTTAATTAAACCTAATAAGTCCTTACTCTGTTTAGAGAATTTAGATTCTGTGTCTCAGCTCAAAAGTTACAACCAGTTTGCTCGCCCAATATTTCTGACACTCTGTAGGGAATTTTTAAAAGCTGACAACTCATTACACTCCCAAAACATATTTTCCCAGTTACCTCTTTCTTCTCCATCACACCTCCAATATTTGCTATTTACCTGAGGCAAAATTCCATGAAGTATACGTGGGGTATAAAAATACCTATGCAAGCACTTCCAAGTGAAGATCCTAAACCTTCTGGACTTTGCTGCATATATTGGAGCCATATATATGCCCTCCCATTTTTCTCTTGTAAAATGCATTTCCAGTCTCTTCCCAGTCTTTTCTAACCTCCTCTGATTGATTCTTATAGTTATCATGCAATATTTTATATGCCCTACTATTTATCCCTTTTTAATATCAACCTCTGTTCTACATTCAACTAAAAACAACATTTAAGATTCTGCTGTCCATTTCCCTTTGCTTATACTCTGATATCAGTCCTTGGTAGGGAAAGCAGTCTCTAGCCTGCAGTCCAAATGTCTTTGTGGCCCCATCCCACTCTATTACATTTCCCTCGCTAGTTATTTGCTCTCATTACTTTGTTTTTATGCCAGTTTTCTCCTGTAAATTCCAGCCCCCTCTTGTCTATTTTTTGTAGCCCTACTTACAATCATCCCTATTTTCAAAATCTCCTTTCTGTATTCTCATGTTGGCTTAGTTCTTGGAATACTTACTGTTTTTTATGAATATAATTTGCTGTATGGTTGTTACTATTCTCCTTAAAGATTTTCATCCAAAATCCCACTCTGTTTAGTATTTGAACTTCCACCCTGCTTCATCATCATCCCTTTCCATTTTGAATGATAACTGTCTGCTTGTGTTATGTACATGAGCCTTAATTATGTAGCTCTAATATCCCTATATATCAGGTAATCTTAAACAACCTTGTACTACTGCAAGAATCATCTTTTTCCACTTAACTCGTCCCATCTTCTTCTCACATAAAAATTTCTTCAACTTCTTAATTGTTGTCCACAACTTCTCAGGTTAATAAAATATGCCTGACCCATATGTAAAACTAAAGGGACTGAAACCAATTTTACTTCTTGTATCTTACTATCCATATCGATAAACAAGAGCTTCAGTTTTCTTAGTTTTTATATTATATTTTGTTTAGTTTCTTCCCACAAATCCATACTCCTAAATATTTAATCTTGCTGTGTCCCCATAAATATGGGCATTGCTAAACCAATTCACATGTAATCATTTACAAGTATAACCTTTGATCTGAAGTAGGTAACTTCATTTGATCATCAACCTGTGGGTATTGGATCCGACCCGGATCCGAGCCTGCAGCTTTCCAAGCTAGAGATCCAAGCTCCTCCCCCTTACCAATAATACCCTGCTATCTCCTTCCAATCCTCAGATCTTGTTTGCCGCGGCTTTGTCAGGCATGGGTTTCTTGAGCTCCTAGCATTTAGGCGATTATAAGTGGATTTTTTTTCCTCAAAAATCTTTCTTAGCTTTTGTGTGTTTGTGGATAGTGTAATTTCCTAGTTTAAACCCCTGAGTTTTACCCTCATAGCTTAAAGCTTAGTAACCCTTTCCCTTAGGTGTTTGTGTGGGCACGTGTGTGTTTTAGTTTAGAAATCATGGCCGAGGCCCCAAAGGCCATCTTTTCTAAGTGCACTGAGTGTGGCCATAAGCTTTCCCCAGTGGATGGCCACACTCAGTGCGTCCTCTCCCTGGGGGTACCACATTTGTCATCGGGCTGCCAAATTTGCGCAGCCTTTAACCCCCGGGCCCTGAGGGATAGGAGGAATAAGCTGATTCTGGCAGGTCTCCTACCCGCGGAGTCGGCTTCCTCCTCCTCTCCCTCTGTGGCTACAGCTGTTCAGCTTGCTATCCCCTCTCCCCTGGCTGGGACTCAACCTCCCACTTCTTCCCAGGGAGAGAGGGACTCTAAATGAGACAAGAGAGAGAGAGAGAGAGAGAGAGGGAGAAAGAGAGGCATAGAAACCACAAGCGGTGGGCCGACTCGGCCCCACCTACTAAGCTGCTCTCCTCACCCCAGAAGGTCTCCGGGCCTTCCTCCCCTTGGCTCCGTTCTCCACACTTCTCACCGGAGGAGGAGTCCCGACCATCTTCAAGGTCATCGCGGCGGCCCTCCCGACCAGCTTCGGCGGCCTCCTCTAAGTCAACCCGTAGCCTCTTTGACGCTGATATGGACCGGATGATGCGTCATTTTCTCCTAGCCCAGCTGCAGATGGGAGTGCTGCTGCCCCCACACAGGGGGGGGGGGTCAGCCACACTTTTTGCCCCGATAGTTCCTTCTTCGATCCACTATTGGGTTTCAGAGCCTTCGGATCCAAGGAGTCTCGGAGTCAGGGAGTCGGCAATGATGGTTATCGCTAACTCGACGCCGGCCATGCCCTCGAGTTTGTCGGATCCCCTTTCGGATCTGAGCTCTCGGGGCTGAGAGCCGTGTGTCGGATCCAAGGGGGCCAGTGTGTCTTCAGCTCCATTTTGGTCAGAGCACACTTCCCTCTCTGGTCCGAGAGCTTTGGCTCCGACACCAATCCCCGCGCCAGATATGAGGGTGTTAACCACAGAGCCCAGAGAGATCGGTTCACCCTCGGCTTTCGACGTGGTGGAGAGGGTCCTCTCGAGAGGTTCAGGACCCCCTGCTCTTTCTTCGGATCCCGCCCCCACTCCCTTGCAGCTGGGCTTGTCTTCCATCATCTAGTTCCAAGGACAGCCTGCGTTGACGCCCCAGCCCGTTCCACTGGTGGAACATGACCCTGTTGGTGAGCCCTCCTCGGACAGTCCCACCGGGGAGGCCACTCACAAACGTAACTGTAAGAGGAGGCACTTGGACTCCCCTGAGTCCCTCACAGAGGACACCGATTTGGAGGAAGGGGAAGGTTCAATCCGGATTGGGCAATTACTCCAGGTTCTTTTTGGTGCCAAAAAGACGGGGGACTTAAGACCGATCCTCGACCTTTCAACAATGAACCTCTTCATTGCCAAGGAGAAATTCCAGATGGTCATGCTTCAATCCATTCTGCCTCTGCTGCAGGAGAAGGACTGGATGTGCTCCATAGACCTCAAGGATGCGTACTATCACATTCTCATGGACAGGCGATCCAGGAGGTTCCTCCACTTTCGGCTAGGGGCCAGTCATTACCAGTTCAGGGTCCTACCCTTTGGCCTCACCACAGCCCCCAGGGTGTTCACCAAGGTCGTGGCAGTTGTAGCGGCCCACCTGAGACTTCAGGGAATACAGGTTTTTCCTTACCTAGACAACTGGCTCCTTACCGCCCCCAAGGGCATCTACTCTGCTTAGCCAGGGATTGCTTCCTACTTCTTGTGTCCCGATTGGGGTTCACCATAAACTTGAAGAAGTCATCCCTTCAACCAGTTCAAGTCTTGGAGTTCATAGGGGCCAGAATAGACACGCTTCAGACCAAGGCCTTCTTGACATCAGGCAGACTTCGCAGTTTGACCTTACACGTTTTAGCCCTTCTTCAGTCACCTGCCCCATCAGCAGCGTCAGTCCTGAGAGCTTTAGGGTCCATGGCAGCAGCAATCAATCTCGTGCCCTTAGCTCGCCTACACATGAGGATTCTCCAGTGGACTTTGCAGGTTCAGTGGTCCATTCTTCACCACCCATTGGACTTACCGATTCCTCTCAGCAGAGTTTGCAGAAATTCCCTCATCTGGTGGCTGCAATCTCGAGAGCTTTGGGAAGGTCGACCGTTTTTTATGCCTCAACCCCAAGCCACGGTGACCACGGACGCTTCTCGCCTGGGGTGGGGGGGGGGGGTATTACGCGGACGGAACTGTCCAAGGTATGTGGACTCATACAGAGACCATTCTGCATATCAGTGTTCTGGAGATGAGGGGTGCTTCTAGCATTGCAAGCCATTCATGCCTTTCGCCCTCCAGCGACTATTGCGATTCAGTCAGACAACATGTCAGTGGTCTGGTACATCAACAAACAGGGGGGAACCAGGTCTTACCCTCTTTGCCGAGAGGCCATGAGAGTTTGGGACTGGGCGATATGTACCAACCTTTTTCTGTTAGCAATGCACATTCCGGGTCAGTCCAACAACCTAGCGGACAAACTGAGTCGAACTATCCTCTCACCTTACGAGTGGTCTCTGAATCCCTTAGTAGTGAAACAGATCTTCCGCAAGTGGGGTCAGCCTTGCTGCGATCTCTTCATGTCGCCTTCCAATGCGAAGTGCAGTGAGTTTTTTGCTCTAATTCCCCCTCCGGGGGAAAGCCCCAGAGACGCTCTAGTTCATGCTTGGCCACCTGGTCTTCTTTATGCTTATCCTCCTCTTCCATTGATAACAAAATTCTTACAGAAAGCTCGTCGGTTGGGGAACAAGATTATCCTCATAGCCCCATTCTGGCCTCGTCAAGCCTGATTCCTGTGCCTACGGTCTCATCTTATAGCTCCTGTCTGGATCTTGGATCCCATCCCGGATCTGATATCTCATCCTTCGGGATTGATACCCCCGAATCTGGTCGATCTCAAGCTCTCAGCTTGGTTGATCCAGTTCCATTAGTTGCTAGGACTCCCGGTATCTCGTCTGCAGTCAGATCTATCCTGGTGGCGGTGCATAAGCCTTCAACCAGGAAGGTTTACAATAGTAAATGGAAGCAGTTTTCCATTTGGGCGTCTCATAGGAATTTGGACCCTTTCACTGCTCCCATCCCAGCAGTGCTCGATTTCCTATCTCATATTTTTCAGCAAGGAGCTAGTTCTTCTTCTGTAAAGGTTCAAATGGCTGCCATCTCCCATTTTCACATTGGGGACAATCTCAATCCCCTCGCATCCAACAAGATTTGCAAGACCTTTCTGAAAGGTACGTTCCTCTTGAGACCTCCTACTAGGAACCCCGTCCCTCCATGGGATTTAACTTTGGTCCTTCAGGCTCTGACTGGACCTCCTTTTAAACCTGCAGCTTCTGTTGATTTGAAATTCTTGTTCTGGAAAACTGTCTTTTTGATAGCGATTACCTCAGCTAGAAGGGTATCGGAACTTCAGGCCCTCTGTATTAAAGCCCTGTATCTTGTTTTCCATAAGGACAGGGTCTCTCTCAGGACTAACCCATCCTTTCTACCTAAAGTGGCCTCCGAGGCGAACATCAATCAGTCCATTAACCTCCCAGTTTTTTCCCTAACTATCAAAACAAAGGGGAGTACAAACTTCATTTGTTAGATGTTCATAGACAGTTATGTTTTTATTTACACAGAACAGCTGCATTCCGCAGGTCGGATCAGCTCTTTGTTTCCTTTGCAAAACCCTTCTTAGGTAAGCCTGTGTCGAAGGTAACTCTGGCCAGATGGAGTTCGAATTGCATTCTGCTCACATACAAGCTATCTGGCCTGCCAGAGCCTACAGGGGTTCATGCTCATTCTGCCCGCTCTATGGCTACATCTGCTGCATTCTGGTCAAGAGTTCCCTTGGATGACATTTGCTCTGCGGCTACTTGGGCATCCTCTCATACCTTTATCTCTCACTATAAATTGGATTTAGTGTCTAGAGGTAGGGCGGCCTTTGGCTCTGCAGTGCTCCGGAATATCCTTCCTTGAGGACCTCCCAAGTTTCTGGTAGCTGGGGACTCTGTCCCACAGGTTGATGATCAAATGAAGTTACCTACTTCAGATAAAGAAGTTGTGTACTCACCATAATGTTCCATCTGAGTAGGTAACTTCATTTGTCAGCAACCGACCCTCCCTCCTTCCCCTAACCTGGTTCTTTGATTACCTGAACCCTAGGATGGTTTCTCAGGTCATTTGTTAATCCTTAGATTAGGATTCTTCAGGTTGTTGTTTTGTCGTTGTGAGGTTATATAGATGGGCAAAGACGATAAGAGGATTGGAAGGAGGTAGGGTATTATGGGTAAGGGGGAGGAGCTTGGAGCTCGGATCTCTAGCTTGGAAAGCTGCCGGCTCGGATCCGGGTCGGATCCGATACCCACAGGTTGCTGACAAATGAAGTTACCTACTCAGATGGAACGTTATGGTGACTACATAACTTCTTTTTATGATTATTAATTTTTTATCTCAAAAAAACTTGGAACTGCCTCAAAATGTCCCACAATACTGAGATGTCCTTTTCTGGATTTATCAAGTACATACTAATATCATCTGCAAGTAAGCCAACTTTTCTTGTTTACCATACCAATTATATCCTTGCATTTTTGAGTCCCTTATTTTTTTTTACCAGTGGCTGTAAATATAAACCAAATACCAAAGGGGAAAGAGGACACCATTACCTGGTTCCTCTGTTCAAACACAACTAATCGGATGGGAACCCTCCCACTTTAATTATTTCATCGGATCCTTCATATATCTGACAAATTAACCTTATTATTGTATCAGGGAAGGCAAATGCTTCCATTGCCCTACTCATAAAATCCTAGCTTACTCTGTCAAATGCTTTCTCTGCATCAAGACCCACTAACAACAGTGGTATTTTCTTAAATTCTGCTTCCCTCTGGATCATCATTGTTCTATTAATGTTGTCAAATGTATGTGCCCTCATCACAAAACCATATTGTTCCATATCTATCAAATTTGGCAAAACATTTGCCATTATTTTAGCTAGTACAGACACAAACACTTTATAATCATAATTTAAAATTGAAATGAGTCTATATGAAGCCGAATCTGATGGGTCTTTACTGTCTTTAGGTAATGCAGCCACCACAGCTTTCTTCCAAGATGCTGATGCTTCCCCTCATTTTAAAATGCCGTTAAACAAAATCAGATCTTTAGCCCTTTCTTCCCTCCTAAAGTCCAAACATCCACAGGAATACCATTTGTTCCTGGAGACTTTCCTGCACTGTTTTTATCTCATCTCCTCCTATCTTCATTGTTAGTTGTGAAGCCTCATCTACCTCTAACATTGGCATTATTAATTCTCCCATAAATATTTCCATTTGTGCTCATTCTTTATTTCCAAATTTCTCTGCGTTATACACACATCATTTGGGGACTCGACTATGGCTCCTAGTCTGCAGTCATCTGTGAACTTTGTTAGTCAGAGGCCTTCTGTGTTAGCCTGTACTTCAGAGAAGTAGATACCAAACAGGAGAGGTCCCAGAACTGAACCCTATGGTACTCCACTTGTCACTGGTTTGAAGTCAGATTTGGAGTCTGCAACTTTTATAGTGTGTGTTCTGTCAGTGAGCCAGTTGGCAACCCATCTTGTAATGTAGGGATTTATACCTAGTTTTGGTGAGTTTAGCTATAATTCCAGAATGGGGGATGGTGTCAAAAGCCTTGGCGAGGTCAAGATAGGCTGTGTGAATCACCTTACCCTCATCTATGGCTTTGGTGACTGCCTCAAAGAAGTCGGTCAAGTTCAGAAGGCATGATCTGCCTTTCATAAACCCGAACTGGGTGGGGTCCAGAGTTTGGAGGTTACCATTGTCTTTGTTTATGAGTTCCATGATGATACGTTCCATGGCCTTGCAGACCAGGCTCATCAGGCTAATAGGGCAATAATTCCCAGGATCAGTGGTGGCTCCCCCTTTGTGGAGTGGGATAACTGTTGCTGAGCGCCATTCAGTGGGCACAAAGCCTGACGTGAGACTATGATTGAACATGGTGCTTAGGTGGGGAGCCAGTTCATTCTGAAGTTCATGTAAAATGCAGCCTGGGATGTTGTCCTGTCCCATGTATGCTGTGTTTTTGGTTTTAGAGAGTGCAGCTTTTACCTGCATAGATGTGATTACAGGGACTCTGCATTCTTCCTGTATAGATATGGGGCTCTTTAGGGGGTAAGAGGGGGGTAAAGTTAGCACTGAACCTATCTGCCAGGATGTTGGCAATATCAGTTGGTTCTGTAATTTTCATGCCATTGTGCTGTAACTCAGAGCAGATCTTGGTATTGCCATTGAGATTCTTGACATAGCTATAGAATGCTTTGTGGCTGCCCTTAGAATCAGTGGCGATTTTGTTTTCATAGCCAGCTTTGTAGGATCTTATAA
Source organism: Protopterus annectens (assembly GCF_019279795.1). NCBI lineage: Eukaryota > Metazoa > Chordata > Ceratodontiformes > Protopteridae > Protopterus > Protopterus annectens. Next base: position 887,358,454 of record NC_056741.1, on the reverse strand, counting down.
CAGTTCTCAGCTTCTTACTGAGGCTGACCAGGGAGTTCCTCCACTCATGGGATTTTACTCTCTTTTGCAACAGTTTCTTCCTTCTGTTGTAGAGTTTGTTTATGGCAGGGGACCACCAGATTGGCTTCCTTTTTTTGGAGGATAGCATCTTGGTTCTGTTTGGGATAGCATGATAAGTTAAAATACCTTTCCTGAAAGGCACTTTTCCTGCTAGATATTACATCCAGTAGAATTTAGAATTACAAGCTCTTCTGCATAGGTTCATAGGTTCATACTAGGCTATCTGCCCTAGGTCATTTATAAGCTTAGCCAGAATGTGTTTGGCTTTCGCCACCCATTTTAAATTTATTTTGATATGCCCTTTTTCGAGGTTAGTATACTGTGCCTCTGTCTAACAGTGACACAGAAGTAATACCCGGGGTAAACCTATGATCTCCCATCCACTCATCAAGATTCCTCTTGAAGAGAGTCAATGAGGGACTCTGCCTAACCTGGACTGGGATTTTATTCCAGAGTGAAGGGAGCCTCTGGGTTATGAATCTGTCCCTCCAGCATGTCCTATTTATTTCAGTGCTGAGGTTCAAGTCTCTCGAGCGCGTAGCTCGATGGGATTTGGATTTTCTGAGGTGCAGCATGTCCATTAATTCCGGGTTGGACATGGCTTTATACGTCAGGCACAGATCGCCTCTGATCAGGTGGTATGCCACTGAGTAGAGCTGGAGTTTCTTTAACCAGGCAGCATATGGCATCTGTTTGAGCCCTTTGATCCTCAAGGTGAGGTACTTTTGGGGTCTTTCCAGTTGCTGCAGGTGTCTGGTAAGGTACATCCCAAAAGGGGCATTGTACTCAATTATGGGCCTGATGAGGGATGAGTAAAGAGGCACAATGACCTCCCCTGATCTAGATGTGAATCCCTTCATGATTAGGTGGGCTATATAAAATGTTTTTCTAACCACTTTGGCCACGTGGTTGTCAAATGAGAGATTGCTATCAACTTGGGTCCCCAGGTCCCTAATTACTTCTTCTGTACTTAATGGATTACCACCTATGTGGTAATTTGTGGGCACTTTGTTTTTGCCAAAGGGATGACTATACACTTTTGGCATTTAGCTTGAGGCCATGGCTCTGGCACCAGTTGTCTGTTTCTATGAGGCCCTTTTGGAGGATGCTTGTGTCGCTGGAGAGTCGATTATGGTGCCCAGTTTGCAGTCATCTGCGAACTTGGTCAGCCACAGTCCTTCCGTGTTGGCCTGTACCTCCGAGAAATATATACCGAACAAGGGAGGTCCCAGGACTGAGCCTTGTGGGACACCACTTGTAACTGGTTTGGAGTCTGACATGGCTCCAGCAATTCTAACCATGTGGGTTCTGTCCTTGAGCCAGTTTGCAATCCATCTAGTGACATAGGGGTTTATATTTAAGCTGGTGAGCTTATCTATAATGCCCGAGTGGGGTATTGTATCGAAGGCTTTTGCGAGGTCCAGGTAGGCTGTGTGGACCACCTTCCCCTCGTCAATGGCCTTGGTGACTGTTTCAAAGAAATCAACCAGGTTTAAGAGGCAGGATCTGCCCTTAACAAAGCCGAACTGGGTAGGATCCAGTGTCTGTAGGTCCCCAATATCTTTATTTATGAGGTCCATGATGATCCTTTCCATAGCTTTGCAGACCAAGCTAGTCAGGCTTATGGGGCGATAGTTTCCAGGATCTGTTGAGGCACCACCTTTATGGAGAGGGACCACTGTTGCTGTACGCCACTCTTTGGGCACATATCCTGTAGTAAGGCTGAGATTGAACAGTAGTTTTATGTTTGGGTTTAGCTCTTCTTGGAGTTCATGTAGAACGCAGCCCGGGACACCGTCTGGCCCCATTGATGCTGTGTTTTTTGCTTTGGAGAGGGCGGCTCTTACCTGAGCATCTGAGATGTCAGGTGGGCAGCACTCTGCTGGGATAGATATTTGCCCTTTTGGTGAGGAGGGGGGTGAGAAGTTTGCACTGAACCTGTCAGCTAGGATGTTGGCAATGTCTGTGGGTTCAGTGTATTTTTTGTCATTTTGGACTAATTCTGAGCATATCTGGGAATTACCACCCAGGTTCCTAACATAACTAAAGAAAGCCTTGTGATTATCCTTAGTGTCCTGTGCAATTTTTCTCTCGAAGCTGGCCTTAGACAATTTTATGAGTGCCCGTAGTTTTTTGCTAATACTGATCAGTGATGCCTTCCCTTTTTGGGATTTTGCTCTATCATTTAGAAGCTTCCTCCTTCTGTTGTATAGTTTGTTTATGGCTGGGGGGTCCACCAGACAGGACGTCTGCCTTTGGAGGATTGGGTCTTGGTTTTATTTGGGATCGCATGATCCATGCATTCCTGAAGGTGTTCATAGAATGCATTTATAAAGGATTCTGCGGTCACCTTAAATCACCTTACTTGGGTTTCCACACTGTAACAGCACCTCAAAGATCTAGTCCTTTCGTGCCTAAGGTCTAAGGACATGTCAACAGTATCTGTTAACCTGCAGATTTGACTGACAGTCTTTTATAAAAATTGCAAGAAACTTGACAACATTGTGTGCATCTTCTGGATGTAACAAACTCAGCTATTACAGTAGGAAAACCAAAGAAGTCAAAAAAACTCAGCTGTTTGTTTCTAAAGAAGGCTTATGACTTAATGATCAGACTCGTTCTAAATATTGATCAACTGCATTGCCCTTTGTTATGATAAATATAACTTTTCACAAGACATAGTAAGAGCACATTCCATTAGATTGGCTGGAAATTTTTGAAACATTTCTGCATAAATCATTTTAGAAGGCCATGCTACAAGTCAGACTCACAGTTTAAGGGTAAACGAATATTTGGAATTTTGCCAAGGCTTTGCTACAGTGTTTCCTGTGTCTGCACCCCCCCCCCCCCACACACACACACACACACACACCATCACCTTTGTGCATTATTTCACTCCTTTGTAATCTGCCCGCCCAGACATTATGAGTTTTACTATTACAGTGCCCCCCAAAGAAGAAGAATATAGCTGTGTGTAAGAATATGTAAAATAACAGCTCTTTGAGAACTAGTCACTGCAGCAGTAAAGCTACCCTCCTTCAATTTCTCTAAACAATTTGTATTTAATTAGTTATAATTGTAGGGTATATTTCATTGTTACCACTTATTTAACTTTACAGTTTGTGTTATTTAGTTTTATTTAGCATAACAGCTTGCCACAGTTCCCTACAGGAACTCAAAGTTCTCAAAGAATGTAAAGCTACTAGTATGCTGGTTGAATGAGTGCATGACACACCCATGAAGCTTCTGTACAGTGGTGGCCCATGACCAGCTAAGGCCTTCACAGGCAATACAACATTTCTGTTAAAACTCTGACAAGGATGAAGACAGAGTTGAAGTTGCTATAAACCGAATAATATTTACTGAAACAGTCACCACTCTTGAAATACCTACTAACACAGCAGGTATTCTTGAAATAACTGTACTGTCAACACAGTGGCAATATTATTAATAGATGTAAGTTTTATGTATCCCTTTTATTCATAGACATATGCTTTGTGTAAACAGAAAACTCAGCATAGAAATGGGCACTGTGCTGAAAGTAAGGAGTTTGCATTTATTGTATAGATCCTCTGGGATCAGGACATGGATGGGCTGGGGATTTAGACACAAAAGTCCCAGTTCTGGGAACTTGACTACAGGAGGGTTTAAATCTTAAGTGTTTTTGTTTAGCGACCAGACTACATGTGTTGTATGTGATTGCTTAAGTAATGTATGTTACAAGAGCAGTACTATAAGGGGGTATAACAAAATAAATGAGTGCCAGGGACTGAAAGACTGAAATACAAGAAGGCTGGGGGGCATAACAGTGTGTGTGTGTGTGTGTGTGTGTGTGTGTGTGTGTGTGTGTGTGTGTGTGTGTGGTGAGGGAATAGAACAAGGGCAGGGTATGGATGGGGTGGTAGGTATGATGCTGAACTAAATACCATAGATGGGAGAGCAAGTAAGTGGTTTGAACAAGTAATTCTTTTTTACCTCATTGCGTGCCAACCAGCACACCTTCTCTCAGTCAATTAGCCCATTTGCAAGAGCCAGCCGAGAAGGATTGAAACAGCTGTAATGGCTAGTTCAACGTTTTTCTTGTTTTCTCCCCATCTCTGTCTGCACACACACCCAGTGAGGCACTGAAATGAGGAAGGAGTGTGCAATGAGGGAATCCCTTCACTTCTGCAAGGGTGTTTCCTCCAAGCAGTCCCACCTGCTCCTTCCACCAAGGAGATCACACCATGCTGCGTTCCTCCAAACTGTACCCTTCCCTCAGTAGAAGTGAGCAGACTACCCTCCTTCACTTCCCCCCTCTCTGCCTGACTCCTTCAGTGGTGATAAATGAACCCCAGTTGCATGTGTCACAGTCAGGGTTTAATCCCTCTGTGCCACAGAGCAAGGTCTATGTTTGAACAAATAAAATGTGCCAAGGACTGAACTGCACATGGAATAGCTAAATACAGTATACCAAATCCAAATATGTGAAAGGATGTTATAATTCTTAGCACATGATTTTTTTTGTGCAGCAGCAGAGCAAATAGTGTAACAAGCCAAAGAAAAATAGGTAAAAAGAATATGAAAAAAATCAGAAGAATAGAAATTATTAAGAACAACAGTAGTAAAGGTTCTAAAATGTCCTGACACTGTAAGGATAGCACCAGAGTCAAGCAAATTACCTAATACATATTTATGTAAAATAGAATCAGTCAGCTGATCAGTCCAGGGTATGCATAAACTTAACAACTGATGTTATTACAGCAAACAGCACAAAATATTTTTTAGAATAGTAGCTGACTACACATCAGAATAAATACAGATATTAAAGATGGATATGTACCTGCAGATCTTATAACTATGAAATATGGGTAATCTATTATGCGTCGCAGGGTAATTCATTATGGGGAATTTGGGGATGAAGCCTTTACATGAAACGGTTGCTGAAAAGCTATTTGAATCAGTTTTGTTATATTCATAAAAATAAATAAATAAAAAGAGGGGGAAAAACAGTCTGTTTCATTATTTCACAACTCATATATGCATACCTTGTCCCAGACTTATAAGAGATCTATTAACCCACGTAGTGTGTGTGTCATGGAGTGCAAGGAGATTGTAGTGTGAAGGCACATTCTTTGTCACTCTTATATACTTGGTTAATTTTCTTGTATAAGTAACTGCTTGCTCGTTAACTGAAATTAAATAGTGCATTATGTGTCTGTATAACAATAGTGATGAGAAAAACCGAGAAGGTAAAAAGGACGATAGAAAAATCAGTTGAGATTGCTGAAGGTGTTGAACCACACTGCTGAAAGGATAGTGAATAATAATAATGCTGAGGTTTCTTTAGAAGACTTTCATGAAGATGTGCAAATTGCTGTATCTAATATGGTGTATTGGGGGATGCTAATTCACTCCCTGAAAGGCAAACTTAGAGAGTAAATGCTAAAATGCTGGATGCCTTAAGCTCTCGTGCTGGCACCACTAAAGAGTTGCAAAAGGAAGAATGAGGCATTAGAATAGCAAGTGTGTTTATTGCTAAGGTAGGGCTGATCAAAGAAAAAAAAGTAGCTCATGAAGATACAGCTTGGCCAAAAAAAAAAAAAAAATAGCTAGTTGTACTTGACTGCATGACAGCCAGATCAAGCTTGAATGAGCTATGACATCCCCATACTGAACCAGTAATCAGGTAGCCTGAATCCTTACCACTGACGCTGGAGAGGGACGTTCACTTGAAATACAAATGAATACACCCAGCATTTCCAAATGCAGACCTCTCCGCATCAAGCACAATTTCCCTTAAAAGCACACAGGAAGCACACTCAGTCCAGGGTCTGGATCTCTCTGTCTCCCTTCAGATCCCTAATAAGACTCCCCAATGGTACAGCTGTAAGGTTAGGTCCTCAGCTGAGTGCCCAAGTCAAGTTCTCCAGCACCCTCTCTGTGAAACCAGTGCTTCATGTGTCTGCTCCAAGTAGTTGACACACACACAATTTTAGATTTAATTTACACACACACACACACACACACACACACACACACACACACACACACACACACCTACCTGGGAAAGGCTAGCAAAGGTTTACTAGCTATGCCCCCTTCTGCCCAGACTATAAGGTGGTTATCACTGCCACCAGGTACTACAAATTGGCTCTTGCAAAGGCACCCAATTATGCTGAGTGAAATTAATATTAATGCAAATGTTAATGTTGACCAAACAGCCAGGCTTTCAGAGTTATCACCAAATAAATATATGCAAATACTCTCAAAGCTTAGATATTCTCTGAAAGGATCAGCCACAATGAAAAGTTTAAATATATTTAATAATAAATAATAAAAGAACAAGAAAATACTAAATATCTATTTATAGTAAACACCAGAGTTTCATCACAGAATATATTAAAAATAACTCTGATGGAAAGTTTTGCACAGTTACAGAAAAACAGTATTTTTAATCTCAGTATATTTTCCTGACCAATCTAAAAGAATTACTGTGCCTTAGTTAAGTTACTTACTACCTCAAGGCAAGATTATGTGGGTAAGTTGTCCTTGTTGTCAGATCCAAGACAGAATACAGAATGCTGAGAGCAAACTCCTACAAATATCTAAATATTAGTTTTGGCGTACAGAATGACATCACACACGTCCTCTCGTCTGGTCATCTGACTCTGTTTCCTATGCTATCACCAACACTAGAAGCTGACAAGATTTTAGCACGTATGTGTTACCATACACACAGATAGAGCTTTGCTCAGATCTCCTGGAAATCATAATACCATAAAACTATTCACTCTTCCTACAGGAGCTACCAACTATTCTCTAGCACAGACTTTGCATCTCTGGCTCCATTCAAAACTGTGCAGTAACATCTTTATGGCTTAAGCCATAAAGTAATTTAATTTCAAGAATATTTTGCAAAGTAAGGTGGATTAAAATTAACCTCTTCGCTTCCAGTTTATGCTATTACAATGTATTCCTTTAAACAGTTACACAAATGCTTGTACATTTCTTTTCCTTCCAGCAGGGCACACTGTTGATACGTTTTAACTCAAGCAAACCTCACAAATACATTTTCAGTCCAAGCATCTGTACAAATCAGTTTGATATACAAGTGACATATAATTATTCACAAAATTCCAGCTCGTTGTGCTGGCATATGCTACAAATCCACTGCTCTATTTCTCCTGGCATGGCTGGCAGTACCTCCTGTTGTCACACTTCTACCCCTTTTGAAGACTCAAGCTAGTTTTTCAAGTGCCCCTTGAAAAATGTTGCTTGAGAGGAATGATCCTGTCTTGGAATGCATTACCCAATACCCTGTCTTGAGAGCCCATCTGCATTGGCATTACTATCCCAACTACATTGCTGCACTGTCATATCATATGCCTGTAAGTCTAGGCTCCACCACAGTAACTTGGCATTTTGCTTTCTGGCTTGCTGTAGACATAAATCCCCCTCAGACTCCTCCTGCCTCCTACTTCAAATACTCAGCACAAGGGCCTCCACATCATGGTAAGGCTTCATCATGTTAACATGGTACAATCTGTGCCCCTGCCTCCTGCCTAGCAGTTCTACCACGTAGTTAACATCACTGACCTTTGTTACTACTTTGAAGGGTCCCTCCAAAACTGCCTGCAGCTTATTGTGTCTGACAGGAATAATAGCCATCACCTGCTGCTCCACAACATGCTCTCTCTCTCTTTCAAGCATTCCTGTCATACCAGACCTTTTTCTGCTGTTGGACTACTGCCAGGTTCTACTAGGCCAAGCCCATGAGCTCCCTGAGCCTTGTCTTGAGGTTTAGGACATATACCACAACAGACTATTTGTGGGATTAACACTCACCCTCACACTCATCATGAATCAGATCTAAAGGTCCCCCCACCTTATGGCCATACAGCAACTCAAAGGGTGAAAAAACTGTGGATTCCTGGGGTAGTTGTCTGTAAGCAAACAGCAGATGGAGTAAATATTTGTCCCACTCTATCTTAAACTGGTCTGCAAATGTCCATAGCATGATCTTTAGTGCAGAATTTAACCTCTCCACAAGACCATTAGTCTAGTGATGGCAGGGGGTGGTCTTTGTGTACTTCACCCCACAGCACTTCCACAGACAAGCCAGAGGTCTGACATGAAATTGGCACCTCTGTTAGTCAGTATTTCTCTTAGGAAACCTACCCTGCTGAAAATATCTAGCAAAGCATTTGCCACCTTCTCTGCCTTGATGTAGGACAGAGCCACTGCCTCAGGGTATATAGTAGCATAATCTACTATCCACCAAAGATATACTTTTCCTTGTGGAGCTTGGGGTACTCAGAGGCCCCACAGTATCCATAGCTGCCCTCTAAAATGTCTCCTCAATGACAAGCAGAGGCATCAAATGAGCTTTGACCTTGTCTCCTGCCTTGCTGCTTTTTGGCACTGCTCACAGGGGTCCTGTTATATCCCTTGCAATCCCAGGCCAATAAAAGTTCTGCATACATCTCTTGGTACGTTTTATGCCCATATGACCTGCAAAAAGGAATGCCATGGGCTATGGCTAGAAGTGCCAGAAGGTAGGCTCTAAGCACTACCAACTGCTGTATTACCTCACCCTCAATCCCTCCTTCAGGGGTCCACTCTCAATACAGTAACCATTTGTTTCAGTATACAGACTCCCCTTTTCCTTGAGAATCAGGTACCTCCCTAGCTACCTCCCTCAAGCCTCTTAATGTAGGGTCTGAGAGCTGAGCCTGTCTCAGCTCTACTTTTGTGACTCTTCCCAGCTCCCCTTCCACAGGAAGTCTGGTATTCTCTGACAGCAGCGCCTCACTGCCAGCCTGGGTACTACCAATCAATTCTGCTCTTGCAGTCACTCTGTCCAAGGGAACATCGGTACCAACCAGCAGCTGTGGCTCACCTTCAGGATCACTGCTACAGGGTAGCTCCCTTCCTGAAATAGCCACCTCACTAGCCCTGGCTTCAGGTATGAGGTCTGTTTGGGTCTTCCCCAGGCTGTCATACCCACATACATGTCTCCAAGCCTGGCTGCATGTAACTGCATGCACAGAAGGTACTGCATATCAAAATCATTCCGTATCAAGACATCTGCAGGGATATCCTCAAATATACCTACTTGCTTCCTTTTCCATCCTCCCACTCAAGGTGAACCCTGGCCAAAGGCATTTGGAATGAGGTCCCTCTTAAGCTCTGACTGGAGTGGCCTGACTAAACAAGTATATTTCCTCTTTAACCACTGTAGGCTTCACAATAGTTATGTCAGAGGCTGTGTCTGTTTTATCATTGGCCTGTTTTCCATCCAGTAAGATAGGATATAACCTCTTGTGATAGTTTGGTACTCCTGTTGTCTCAAGACAACTTACCAGTGGCATACTGTTATTCCCACTTGCCGGCTCCCCACCTTTTGTTCACCACCTTGCCTCAATTGACAGCTGTATGCTACATGGCCCCACTGGTTGCATTTAAAACATTTAACCCTTGATCCTGGCCATGTACCTGAAATAGTGGCTTCACCTGTTACTGGCGTACTCTGTTGGGGCGGTTTAGGCTGTCCACCATGTGTTCCTTTATATCCATGTGAAGCACTGGGTATCCCTTTCCTGTGCAGTGATGCCCTACTTGCTAAGTAGAGATCCCCATTCTTCCCCAGCTCTTCTGTAGTTACATTCGTGGTCTGCCAACCAGATTCACATGTTCTCAGGCAAAGTGCTAAGGGCCTGTTCCCTCACCAAAAAGTCTGCCAACTCTTCAAAAGTGGTGACCTGACACCCACACACCCACCAATGAAAATACATGTTTCACTCAGCAAAATAATCACACATACTTTCATCTGCCTGGCATCTACACTCATGAAACTTTTTTCTGTAAGCTTCAGGTGTAAATTTAAAGCATTCAAGTTAACATTTCTTTACTTTGTCTTAGTTTAAACAATCAGTATCAGACAATTTAGAAGCAGCAGTTCACATTATACTGTTTACAAATATATGAATAAAACTTATCAAAATTTTCACCCTCTGTAAATTCTGGAAGAAATGTACTGACCTTTATTGCTTCTGGGGTTCGGTTATTCCCTTCCCCATTACCTCCATGTCCCTGGTGAAGAGTCAGTATCTCCCTGTCATGTTGACACTGCTTCTCATTTTCTTCAGCCTCCAAATGCTGCAGTCATGCTGCTGATTCTAATTACCAATATTTGGCCTCTAAGTCAAGCCTCTCTAACTCCAGATGGATTTTTAAGTCCTCTGAGAAAAGGTGAACTGTCCTGTTTCTGAGGGCTGTAAATTCCCATCACCAGACTGGTTATCCTCCTGGTTGCTGGTCTGAGCTGTGACTAAGGATGAAATCATTTCCTCTTTAGTCAGGTTGGCATACACCAGTCCTTTTGCTTCACACACCTTGGTCAACTGGTTCTTTGTCAGCTTGTCATACTATTCTGCTGACATTTTTGTCTGCTCTCCCTGACTAAAGTAAACTAACAAAAAAAATGAATAAAACTGTGATATGAAACTCTGAATATCTACCTTGTGACCGCTGAGAGAATGCAGACCTTTAGTGACAACTGCTTACAGGCTACAGAAGTTCAATATCCCACCACTGCTCACCAGTATGTGACATCCCCACACTGGGCCAGTAATCAAGGAGCCTGAATCCACACCACTGAAACAGGAAAGGGACAGTCACTTGGAATACAAACGGATGCACTCAGTAATTCCAGATGCAGACCTTTCTGCATCAAGCACAGTTTCCCTTAAGGTCACACAGGGAACCCACTTATTCCGGTGTCTGGATGTTCACTGGTACAGCTGTAATATTAGGTCCTCAGCCAAGTGCCCAAGAAAAGTTCTCCAGTGCCCTGTCTGTGAAACCAGTGCTTCATGCCCCTTCCCCAAGTAGCTGACACACACACACACACACACACACACACACACACACACACACACACACACACATGTGAGAAAGGCTGCTACAGGTTTACTAGCTACGGTATGCAGGTGAGTGGTACTTGTCAGATCCAAGACAGAATACAGAATGCTGAGAGCAAACTCCTGCTAATATCTAAATATTAGTTTTGGTTTACAGAATGACATCACACACATTTGGTCATCTGACTCTGTTTCCCATTCTATCACCAACTCTAGAAGCTGACAGGATTTTAGCACACCTATATGTTACCATACACACAGAGCTTTGCTCAGATCTCATGGAAGTCATAAAAACATAAAACCATTTCACTGTTCCTAGAGGAGCTACCAACTAGTCTCTAGCATGGATATTACATTGCTGGCTCCATTCAAAACTGTGTGATAACATATTTATGGCTTAACCCATAAAATAATTTAATTTCAAGAGTATTTTGCAAAGTCAGATGGATTAAGATTAACCTCTTCACTTCCAGTATATGTTGTTACAATGTATACATTTAAACAGTTACATAAATGCATGTAGATTTGTTTTCCTTCAAGCTGTTACTTAATGTGCGCTGTTGACACCTTTTAACACAAGCAAACCTTACAAATACATTTTAGCACAAGCATCTATACAAATCAGCTTGATATACAATTGACATATAATTATTTACAAAATTCCAGCTAGCTGTATTGGCATATGTTACAAATCCACTGCCCTATTTCTCCTGGCATGGCTGGCAGTACCTCGTATTGTCACACAAGTTAACTGGCATTATGTTTCCAGTTTGGCAATGACTCCAAGACAAGCATAGTATATACTGGTTTATCTTTAATTTTTAAAAGATTAGATGTTATCATTATTTTAACGATCAGGCAAATTTATAAAGTGATAGAAATGATGATGATAATAAGGGCAATCAGGGATGTTATAACTTATAAAATGATTAATAAATATTGAATATACTCATTATTAGCTGGACTGGAAATGTGTAGAATTGCTGAAGAAGTATACCACATTGTATTGTACAAACTTAAGATTACATTTATTATGCAAAGGAATAATAGTTTGATGGCCCAAGTATTTTTTCAGTTAATTTAGTGTTATTTGAAATGTTGAAGGTTTTAGTTTTTGTTAATGTGACATTCATGTAAATTCTAATAATATTAAAGATACTAAGAAAGTTTGGACCTGGTAAGATTAGCATCTAAATAACATGCTTCATTTATACCAAAATGTTGTGTCAAATATTTTAACTACTGTAATATGTTCAGTACCAGTAATTAAGTAATTATATATTACAAGTATTCTTTTTGTGAAATTTAAAAGTTTCTTAATGTGATGTTTACATTGTTTATATAATTTTGTCATTTGGATGCAATTAAGATTTTTTAACAAAAAAAAATACAAGGGTAATAGAAAGTATGAATGTTAGAAATGTGTGTCTGGGACTGAAGCACTGGGCATTGGTACAAATGAATAAAACTATTATGTTCTAAACACTTCCAAGATGGCTGCACATTAAGTAACAGCTTATTTCTAGCTCTCCCAGTGTGAAAACAGAACTCAGCAGAGAAGGCCAGTAGACTTGTGTTTATGGGTAAATTTCAATAACTGGTTAGTAAGTGCACTGCCTGGATGCCAGGAATAAATAAATACAGAAGACCTGGAAAAAAATCAGTGAGGACTGACTGGAGAAAGTTCTGCAGCTGTTCAGCAAAATACAATGCAACCTTCAGACATGACTTCCAGTAACCTACAGGAAGATATAAGACAACTGCATGCAGACCTGGTTAAAATAAACAAAACACTGATGGAGTATATCAACACAAACAACAAAAGGCCGGAAAAATTGAAGAAGCTTTAAACAGATATTCAGATGAGATGATTAAGCTGCAAACATCAGAGGTCGAAATGAAGAAAAGGCTGGCTGAATATGAAACTGCTCAGGAAGAGATGTTTAAAAAAATAATAGAATTAGTTGATAGAGCACGTAGGGAAAACCTGATATTTTCAGCTATACCAAAGAAGCTGGAAAGAGCAGACTGCATTAATTTTATGAAAGCACAAATAAGCAACTGGACTGGTATTCCACATCAGGAGCTGTTAGTTGAAAGTGCACATTGTGTGTATGCTCCAAACCTACCTATAAGAACTGCAATCCTACCAGCAAAAGGAATTGATTTTGACAAAACTGTGGCAGAATGACAAAATACTAAAAGTGGGACACAGCAGAGTGTTTGTACACTGGGCAGAAGCGGAGTAAATTCATTCCACAATCCAGGGCATGTCGAGATGCAGATGTTAGATTCAAACGGCTGTATCCAGCTGTCTTAAGGTATTCTTCCTTGGAGGGACAAAATCACTTTTTGATGAAGTGCATGCTAAGTTGGAAATACAAAAGTTTGTCCAACAAAAATTGAGCTGTGAAACAGAAGGAGATTCTGCTTCTTGTTCTTCTGGTAATAAAAGACCACAGAGAGACTTTACTTGTAAAACCTTTTCCAGTATTTCAATGGAAAATGCTGGAGAGAAGGAAGGGAGCATGACAGTTGACTAGAAGAATCAAAAGTACATTGGAAATGAAGCAGACATAGGATTTGGGAGATGGAGAAGAACAGTAATAAAACCAGTAACTTACTGTGGGATTACAGTGCAGTAATTATATTTGTGAAATATGACATTACAAGAAAATCGGGAAATATTGGACTTTTTCAAAATTTGTTAGACTTGTGGGGAACTCTAAAGTATATCCCTACTTCATGTCATTAGTGTTTGGAAAAATGCTGTGGGGGAAGAGAGGGGAGAAAGCTAACTGTAAGTAAAGAAAACATTTTCTTTTCTTAATAGTACTGTATTTGTGGTGTATAGTTTTCTTTGTGTGCTAATTTTAAGTGTAATTGGGATTGTAAACACATGCTGTTGTTTTTTTTCTTTTTCTCCCAACTTCTCTGTTTCTTCTTGTACAGTTTTAAGAAATATAGGCAGTGCAATGTAAAAAAAAGGAGCCTGTTTAAAAAGGCATGGCAAAGTTAAAATTAATGTGCTTTTTCTCATTCTTGCATGGGGAAATGACTGGATAAAGGACCTTAGACTGATTAGTTTTAAGAGAGAACAAGTAAATGAAAAAGAATATTGAATATTTTGAGGCTTTTTTCTAGCAAATGCATGTATACTTAGTAGCAGTTCTGCAGCTGGTCTTCATGTTTCCATGGAAACAATCTGATAAATAGAAACTGGCTGCCTGGTTCTCATGTCTTCATGGAGACAATCTGATAAAGAGAAACTGGAGACAGTCTGGTGGAAGGGGATTGACTGAGGGAAAAAGAAGAAACTGGCTAGTACATAATGTTCTCTGAAAGCAATCAGGGGTTTTCTCAGCTGGGAGAGCCGTAAAGGTCAGACAAAACTAATTAAACATGAAGTAAAATTTTCTCAGTTTTTTTTTAAATGCAATGGTAATACTAAAATAAACAGGTGCATGTTTTTCTTTTTCTCCCTTCTTCTGTCTTTTTCTTTGTTAAGATTTAAGAAATGTAGTAGGAAGGGAGAGAGGAAAGGTCTTATTAGGAGAATATAGCAAGTAAAAGAAAAATCAGTGTGCTTTTTCCCATGCTTGCATAGAGAAATGACTGTGTTGAGACTTACAGGTGTTGTCCAGTAACAAGTTTATTACAAAGCATGTAAATAAAAAATAATATTGACTATTATAAGGCTTTTTTTCTGGTAAACAAGGTATCATTAGCAGATTTGTATCTGTTTTGCATGTCACTAGAAGATAATGTGATAAAGAGAAATGTCTTGGAGAATGTGTTTACTGAAAGCATTTAAGTGTTTTCTTAGCTGGGAGAGCTATAAAGATAGGCAAAATCAAATAGCACTTACTAATAGCACAGGCTGTACCATGTGTCGTAGCATGACTAACCTTTCTTTTGGTTAAATCTATCCTGTCTGTATGTCTTTCAACTTAGAAATTTTGTTCTTATTAGGAAGCAAAAACTTCAATATTTGAAGGTACACATAGTTTTGTGTGTTATTATTAAGTTGATGGATTTTAGTGGGGTTTTGGGGGGTTGTGTGTTCTGTTTGAGGGCTTTCAAAAAAACAAAAAGTTATGTGAGATGCGGTGTATGCTCAAATGGATATAACAAGAAACAACTGTTTAAAAGACCAACCTGCCGAACAGTATATGCATGTAAAATAAAAGTTGGAACTAGACATTTAATGAAAAAACAGTTAGGCATAAAAGGAGGCAATAACAGCTATATAAGAAAATGATGGTTTCTGTAATGTTGTTCAATCTGAATGGTCTTACAGATAAATATAAAAATGAAAGAGTAGTGAACTATATTAAAATGTAGAGTGGAAATAGCTATGCTACAGAAGACACACCTGGAAAGAACTGAATATGTGAATTTGCTAGAGAAATGTTTTCAGGATGGTTATTCGGCAGAATATCTGGGGCAAAGGAAAAGAAGAGTACTGCAAGAGGAGCTCCAATAGTGATAGAAGAGGAAAAAGAAGAGATGATAATGGAAGATATGTAGTACTAAGGGGTTACTGGAAGGAAGGAGGATTACACTGGGATGCATTTACATTCCACCTAAAACTGCTATAATGGAGCTTAAGAAAATTCTGGGAGAAATAATCAGTTTTCAGCAAGGAATATTACTTATAGTTAGAGACTGGAATTTGGGTTGCAACAGTGAAGATGTATCTGGGGGCCTAGAAGGGAAAATATAACAAAGGAGAGTAGATTTTTGAATAAATGTATGAAAATACTTGGCATGGAAAATGTGCATTCAGTACTAGGAGTTCAGAGTGAATTTACTTATTTTTCTCAAAGATACAAAAACTGGGCTGGGCTAGATAGAATTTATATCTACCAGGAACATGTGCATTTAATTGAAGGTCTTAAAATGCACCCAATATCTATTTCATATCATGCACCAATAATAACTAAAATAAAAATGCAAGGTAATGAAGTAAAAATGAGACTCTGGTGCTTTTCCACCTATCAGTTGAAAAGAGAGGAATTTCAGGAATGGGTTTTGGAATTAATTTAGGAGCTACTAGATAAGATAGAAGTTTCTTCTGAAAAATATAGCTAGGGTGTGGGATAAAATTAAATTGGAGTTTAAAACTAGGGTGGAAATAAAGAAAGGGAGATATGGTTAAGAAGTACCAAGAATTATTTAGAGGTTCTGACAAATGTTGAATTATTGCAAAATATGGGGAATCTCTCAGAACAAGAACAGGAGCAACTGCATAATACTAAACAGAAAATGAGGGTTTACCTCCATAATATGCACAAGATTAGAAAGATTGCTGTTAAGCAGCTGTTTTTTGATAATTATTGTAGAGCACAAAAACTTTTAGCACAACAACTCAGACAACAGAAAGTTGAAAAGGCTGTCACCAAGCTTAGGGAGCCTATAACTACAAAGATAACAAGAGAGCCTTTGGAAGTATTAGAAATAGTTTGGCAATTTTATGAAAGTTTGTATAAAGCAGAGAAATATCAAAATCAAGAAAAGGTACAAATGGAAATGTTTATGGGAGAATTAAATACGCCAAGGTTAGAGGTAGACGAGGCTCAATTACTAACAATTAGGATAGGAAGAGATGAGATAAATATGGCAATGTATAACCAATCTACAGGAAAGTCCCCAGGAATAGATGGAATTCCTGTGGGAGTTTGGAAGCTAGGAGAGAAAAACTGATAAAGATCTGGAAGGTTTTGTTTAATGCAATTTTAAGAGAAGTATCAGCATCCTGGAAGAAAGTGGTGCTAACGGTAATACCTGAAGAGGGTAAAGGTCCATCGGATCCAGCTTTATACAGGCCCATTTCAAAACTAAACCATGATTATAAAGTGTTTATGTCCATAATGGCTAAAACAATGGCAAAAGTGATACCAAAATTGATAGCTATGGATCAGTGTGGTTTCATGGAGGGGAGGCAAACATTTGATAATATTAACAGAACATTGATGATCCAGGGGGAAACAGAATGTAAGAAAATACCATTGTTATTGGTGGGTCTTGATGCAGAGAAAGCATTTGACAGAGTAGACTGGGATCTCATGAGCATGGCAATGGAAGCATTTGCTTTCCCTGATACAATTATAAGGTTGGTTAGGAGTATATATGATGGATCTGAGGTGGAAATTAAAGTGGGAGGGGTCCTCACTGATAATTTATGCTTGAGTAGAGGAACCAAGCAGGGTTGCCCACTTTGCCCTTTGTTGTTTGCATTATATTTAGAACCATTGGCAAAGAAAATAACAGATTCAGAAATTCAAGGATATAATTGGTATGGTAGTTAGGAAAAGCTGGCTCTATTTGCTGATGATATTATTTTATACATGGCAAAAACCAGAAAGGAACATTACAGTGTTGTGGAATAATTTAAAACAGTTTTAAATCTTTTTGGGATACAAAATTAATGAAGCTAAGTGAAAGGCAATAGCAATAGCGGTAAATTATGTACCCACACACAAATCGGTCCAATAATATCCATATTTATAGGGACATGATAAAATGAAGTATTTAGATAGTATGGGTTAGAAATGACTCTGTTGTGGCAGTTAAGGATGTGCGGGAAGAGACCAAACAGAAGATAATACAAAAATTGAGAAACTTGGAAGCTTTGTTATGTTATATGGATATGGATAATAAGATTCAAACAATTAAAATGTTTTAGTCCATTTAGTCTTATACAAAGGTGAGGCATATTTTTGTCAACCAGAGGAGAAGCTGTGGATAACAATTAAAAAAAGAGTTGAAGGATTTTACCTGGGAAGGGAAGACAGCAAGGGTCAAGTAGGTTAAACTGATTCTTCCAATAGAACAAGGATTACCCAATTTGATGGGTTATTTTAGAGCAACATAGTTAAGGCTCTTATACATAGCACAAGCAGAAAACTAGAATTCAAAGTGGAAAGGAATGATGCTGACACAGGGAGGAAGCTCAAGAAATAAGGAGAGGTTGGGATTTTGAATGCAGACTCTTACGGAGAACAACAAAAAACATACAGAGTATTATATTCCTAAAATAGCAGGGAGTATTCTAAGAACTAAAGCAGCATGAGAATGGAGAAAAGAAAGTCTGTTGATAGGGATGAATGTGGTTAAGGATACAGATAATAGGCAGGAGGGGGCTGGAATTTATTGAGAAAATTGGCAAAGGAACCAAGGTATTGGGGGCAAATAACTAGAAAGGGAAAGGTAATAGAATGGGAAGAGGGCAAGATTTATTTGGATTGCAGGTTAGAGGTTGCCTTCCCTATCAAGGATTGATATCAGAGTATAGGCAAAGAGAAAGAAATAGGGGAAGGGGTCTGAAATGAAAGACCAGGACTGGTAGAGTTTTTAATAGAATCTAGAACAGAAGCTGCCATTAAAAAGGGGAGAATTAGTAGAGCATATAAAATATTGCATGATAACTATAAGAATCAATCAGAGGAGCTTAGAAAGGATTGGGAAGAGAGATGGGATAACTAATTCACAAAGAGGCAATGGAGGGATATATGTATATCTCCCAAATATACAACAAAGTCTAGAAGATTTAGGATCTTTGCATGGAAGTGTTTAAAATAGGTATTTTTATACCCCAAGTAGACTCCAGACAATTTTTCCTCAGGTGGATAGCAAATGTTAGACAGGTGACTGGCAGGATAGAGGTGGCTGGGAACATATTTTTTGGGAGTGTAGTGAGCTGGCAGAATTTAGGGATTCCCTGCAGACTGCTGTATTGGAGATGCTGGGTGAGCCAATTGGGTTGACTGTGGAGATGATTTTTTTGAGCTATGATACAGAATCAGAACTACCTAGACATAATAAAGCCTTGCTGAGTCTAATTAAGGTGGCTGCCAAAAATGGAATTACTAGAAAATGGAAATCAAAGTCTAGACCAACTTTATTAGAAGAAGTGAATATAGTAACAGAGATAAAGCAACTGGAATTGGGATCTTTAGAAAAGGGAAGTAAACTACATAGGAAAAAATGGGAGTTGTGGGAACAATATATGTAAAGAAGGAATGAGGTTTAATAGGCACGATGTGAATGATGCTTAACTGACAATGACTGAATAGATTATGAGTGATGTAAAATGTTTGCAACTACAGTTGTTTCAGTGGTGTCTGCGATGTATAATGTTTCCAAATAAAGTGGTGTCAATGTTGTTTGTTTTTCATTTATATAAATGTAAGATTGCCTGTGCCATATGTGATGGTTTAATAAATATGTTTATTGGAAAAAAATATTATGTTCTAGGAATGGAACTTCTAGGTGGCTAGTCTTTATTATGTTCTCCTATTCCTGAGCAAAGGACACAAATGGGCAATGGGTTGCTTCTGAAAACTGGGACAGATCTTTGCTTGTATAGAAGGGTTGTGATTTATGTTAGCTAGGTTTATGCTGTACACAAGACATGGATGGGAAAGTTAAACACAAATATTGTATGTGCTGGACATTGAATTATTGTCGGGGTGGTGGAGTTTGTGCATTTAGTGTCACTTTGTACATAATAGCCTGTCTATATATCCCAGCTAGTGCTGATGGCTGGGATGTATAGCAGATACCCACAAATGCAGGACACTGCTTCGGTACAATAAAGGCTATCTTTAGGCATATACCAGGACTGGAAATATCCAAACAATCCCAAGGTCGTCAAACAAAGGTATATATATTTATTTCAAAAAGCCCAAAGGCTAAAAACAGAACAAAAACAAAAAAATAATACAAAGCAGATATATATATATATATATATATATATAGCAGATACACCTGTCACAATTACAGTGATAGATCATGTAGAAGACTGCTGAAATATTCAAATATATCCTGATGGCACAGCAACACATAAAGCTGCTTTGAGAAGCCCTTAATGGTGCAGGCCGACACACACAGTTCATGACTGACTGAGATTTTGTGTGTGTCTGTGTGTGTGTGTGTGTGTGTGTGTGTGTGTGTGTGTGTGTGTGTGTGTGTGTGTGTGTACTCCCTCTCATGCCTCCACTACAGAAAACAGAGATGCCAGTGAGAGCTTTATGTGCTCATTTAATGAGTATCTTGGTGGCAGTAACAGCTTCCATACCCATGCAGAGGAGATGACCATTTAAACATCCTAACACTAACTCATCTACTGTCCCCTTTCCAGAATCAAGTACATTCGGTTGGGCAGGGTTTGATAAAAATGTTATGATGTCAAGTCAGTTTGCACAAAAGGCTGTCGTTAGAGTTCCAGCTTTGCATTTACAAAATCAGCTGAATAATGAAACAAGGTATTAATCCAGCTCAAAGTGTATGTGGTAGTGTAGTACCATTATCAAGTACAGTGCTGGTGTATACATACCTTATCCTAAATATTAACATTGTTTGAATTAGTGGATAGGACAGGTGGTAAGATATTGCAGTTTAAGTGTTCATGCCACCACTGTAGAACATATTATCAAGCCTTTATACATGTATTTGTCAAAGGCAACCACAGATGAAAACGTTAGATGTTAAGTTGTCAATCTCGCCTTCATTCTTGCTTGATGGGTTCGGAGCCGATCCCTCGGCTCCGACTCGGCACTTGCTAAGCTCGAGAGTCACTTTTACCAGCTCGAGGCAGCCCCATATCCCATGATGCAAGGCGGTAAGTACCCAGATCTCGTTTGCCGCTTATGAGGTCCTCCTTTACCAGCTCCTGGTAAGTGATTTACTAATTCGCTATTTTAGCCCCTTTGAACTTAAAACCCTTATTGTTAGTTTTATTTAGTTTTAATCTGTTTCTGACAGAAATTTGTCTGTCTCTTATTATTTTTAGTCAGACATTACCCATCCCATCCCCTGTTAGGGTTGTGTGTGTGTGTTTGTACTTATACCTTTTGGTATATTTAAAATTAAAGTCTTTGACTGGTGTGTGTGTGTGTGTTTTGTGTGACACCATGTCAAAAGAAAGGGTCTCAGGCTTTAAGAAGTGTGACTCGTGCTGTCAGAAGATGTTAGCAAAATTTGAAGAAAAAAAGTAAGATGAGAACTGCTGGGCGGGGAAAATTTATTGAAACTGCTCAGGAAGAGATGTTTAAAAATAATAGAATTAGTTGATAGAGCACGTAGGGAAAACCTGATCTTTTCAGCTATACCAAAGAAGCTGGAAAGAGCAGACTGCATTAATTTTATGAAAGCACAAATAAGCAACTGGACTGGTATTCCACATCAGGAGCTGTTAGTTGAAAGTGCACATTGTGTGTATGCTCCAAACCTACCTATAAGAACTGCAATCCTACCAGCAAAAGGAATTGATTTTGACAAAACTGTGGCAGAATGACAAAATACTAAAAGTGGGACACAGCAGAGTGTTTGTACACTGGGCAGAAGAGGAGTAAATTCATTCCACAATCCAGGGCATGTCGAGATGCAGATTTTAGATTCAAACGGCTGTATCCAGCTGTCTTAAGGTATTCTTCCTTGGAGGGACAAAATCACTTTTTGATGAAGTGCATGCTAAGTTGGAAATACAAAAGTTTGTCCAACAAAAAGTGAGCTGTGAAACAGAAGGAGATTCTGCTTCTTGTTCTTCTGGTAATAAAAGACCACAGAGAGACTTTACTTGTAAAACCTTTTCCAGTATTTCAATGGAAAATGCTGGAGAGAAGGAAGGGAGCATGACAGTTGACTAGAAGAATCAAAAGTACGTTGGAAATGAAGCAGAAATAGGATTTGGGAGATGGAGAAGAACAGTAATAAAACCAGTAACTTACTGTGGGATTACAGTGCAGTAATTATATTTGTGAAATATGACATTACAAGAAAATCGGGAAATATTGGACTTTTTCAAAATTTGTTAGACTTGTGGGGAACTCTAAAGTATATCCCTACTTCATGTCATTAGTGTTTGGAAAAATGCTGTGGGGGAAGAGAGGGGAGAAAGCTAACTGTAAGTAAAGAAAACATTTTCTTTTCTTAATAGTACTGTATTTGTGGTGTATAGTTTTCTTTGTGTGCTAATTTTAAGTGTAATTGGGATTGTAAACACATGCTGTTGTTTTTTTTTCTTTTTCTCCCAACTTCTCTGCTTCTTCTTGTACAGTTTTAAGAAATATAGGCAGTGCAATGTAAAAAAAAAAAAGGAGCCTGTTTAAAAAGGCATGGCAAAGTTAAAATTAATGTGCTTTTTCTCATTCTTGCATGGGGAAATGACTGGATAAAGGACCTTAGACTGATTAGTTTTAAGAGAGAGCAAGTAAATGAAAAAGAATATTGAATATTTTGAGGCTTTTTTCTAGCAAATGCATGTATACTTAGTAGCAGTTCTGCAGCTGGTCTTCATGTTTCCATGGAAACAATCTGATAAATAGAAACTGGCTGCCTGGTTCTCATGTCTCCATGGAGACAATCTGATAAAGAGAAACTGGAGACAGTCTGGTGGAAGGGGATTGACTGAGGGAAAAAGAAGAAACTGGCTAGTACATAATGTTCTCGGAAAGCAATCAGGGGTTTTCTCAGCTGGGAGAGCCGTAAAGGTCAGACAAAACTAATTAAACATGAAGTAAAATTTTCTCAGTTTTTTTTAAATGCAGTGGGAATACTAAAATAAACAGGTGCATGTTTTTCTTTTTCTCCCTTCTTCTGTCTTTTTCTTTGTTAAGATTTAAGAAATGTAGTAGGAAGGGAGAGAGGAAAGGTCTTATTAGGAGAATATAGCAAGTAAAAGAAAAATCAGTGTGCTTTTTCCCATGCTTGCATAGAGAAATGACTGTGTTGAGACTTACAGGCGTTGTCCAGTAACAAGTTTATTACAAAGCATGTAAATAAAAAATAATATTGACTATTATAAGGCTTTTTTCTGGTAAACAAGGTATCATTAGCAGTTTTGTATCTGTTTTGCATGTCACTAGAAGATAATGTGATAAAGAGAAATGGCTTGGAGAATGTGTTTACTGAAAGCATTTAAGTGTTTTCTTAGCTGGGAGAGCTATAAAGATAGGCAAAATCAAATAGCACTTACTAATAGCACAGGCTGTACCATGTGTCGTAGCATGACTAACCTTTCTTTTGGTTAAATCTATCCTGTCTGTATGTCTTTCAACTTAGAAATTTTGTTCTTATTAGGAAGCAAAAACTTCAATATTTGAAGGTACACATAGTTTTGTGTGTTATTATTAAGTTGATGGATTTTAGTGGGGTTTTGGGGGGTTGTGTGTTCTGTTTGAGGGCTTTCAAAAAAACAAAACGTTATGTGAGATGCGGTGTATGCTCAAATGGATATAACAAGAAACAACTGTTTAAAAGACCAACCTGCCGAACAGTATATGCATGTAAAATAAAAGTTGGAACTAGACATTTAATGAAAAAACAGTTAGGCATAAAAGGAGGCAATAACAGCTATATAAGAAAATGATGGTTTCTGTAATGTCTTTCAATCTGAATGGTCTTACAGATAAATATAAAAATGAAAGAGTAGTGAACTATATTAAAATGTAGAGTGGAAATAGCTATGCTACAGAAGACACACCTGGAAAGAACTGAATATGTGAATTTGCTAGAGAAATGTTTTCAGGATGGTTATTCAGCAGAATATCTGGGGCAAAGGAAAAGAAGAGTACTGCAAGAGGAGCTCCAATAGTGATAGAAGAGGAAAAAGAAGAGATGATAATGGAAGATATGTAGTACTAAGGGGTTACTGGAAGGAAGGAGGATTACACTGGGATGCATTTACATTCCACCTAAAACTGCTATAATGGAGCTTAAGAAAATTCTGGGAGAAATAATCAGTTTTCAGCAAGGAATATTACTTATAGTTAGAGACTGGAATTTGGGTTGCAACAGTGAAGATGTATCTGGGGGCCTAGAAGGGAAAATATAACAAAGGAGAGTAGATTTTTGAATAAATGTATGAAAATGCTTGGCATGGAAGATGTGCATTCAGTACTAGGAGTTCAGAGTGAATATACTTATTTTTCTCAAAGATACAAAAACTGGGCTGGGCTAGATAGAATTTATATCTACCAGGAACATGTGCATTTAATTGAAGGTCTTAAAACGCACCCAATATCTATTTCAGATCATGCACCAATAATAACTAAAATAAAAACGCAAGGTAATGAAGTAAAAATGAGACTCTGGTGCTTTCCCACCTATCAGTTGAAAAGAGAGGAATTTCAGGAATGGGTTTTGGAATTAATTCAGGAGCTACTAGATAAGATAGAAGTTTCTTCTGAAAAATATAGCTAGGGTGTGGGATAAAATTAAATTGGAGTTTAAAACTAGGGTGGAAATAAAGAAAGGGAGATATGGTTAAGAAGTAACAAGAATTATTTAGAGGTTCTGACAAATGTTGAATTATTGCAAAATATGGGGAATCTCTCAGAACAAGAACAGGAGCAACTGCATAATACTAAACAGAAAATGAGGGATTACCTCGATAATATGCACAAGATTAGAAAGATTGCTGTTAAGCAGCTGTTTTTTGATAATTATTGTAGAGCACAAAAACTTTTAGCATAACAACTCAGACAACAGAAAGTTGAAAAGGCTGTCACCAAGCTTAGGGAGCCTATAACTACAAAGATAACAAGAGAGCCTTTGGAAGTATTAGAAATAGTTTGGCAATTTTATGAAAGTTTGTATAAAGCAGAGAAATATCAAAATCAAGAAAAGGTACAAATGGAAATGTTTATGGAAGAATTAAATACGCCAAGGTTAGAGGTAGACGAGGCTCAATTACTAACAATTAGGATAGGAAGAGATGAGATAAATATGGCAATGCATAACCAATCTACAGGAAAGTCCCCAGGAATAGATGGAATTCCTGTGGGAGTTTGGAAGCTAGGAGAGAAAAACTGATAAAGATCTGGAAGGTTTTGTTTAATGCAATTTTAAGAGAAGTATCAGCATCCTGGAAGAAAGTGGTGCTAACGGTAATACCTGAAGAGGGTAAAGGTCCATCGGATCCAGCTTTATACAGGCCCATTTCAAAACTAAACCATGATTATAAAGTGTTTATGTCCATAATGGCTAAAACAATGGCAAAAGTGATACCAAAATTGATAGCTATGGATCAGTGTGGTTTCGTGGAGGGGAGGCAAACATTTGATAATATTAACAGAACATTGATGATCCAGGGGGAAACAGAATGTAAGAAAATACCATTGTTATTGGTGGGTCTTGATGCAGAGAAAGCATTTGACAGAGTAGACTGGGATCTCATGAGCATGGCAATGGAAGCATTTGCTTTCCCTGATACAATTATAAGGTTGGTTAGGAGTATATATGATGGATCTGAGGTGGAAATTAAAGTGGGAGGCGTCCTCACTGATAATTTATGCTTGAGTAGAGGAACCAAGCAGGGTTGCCCACTTTGCCCTTTGTTGTTTGCATTATATTTAGAACCATTGGCAAAGAAAATAACAGATTCAGAAATTCAAGGGTATAATTGGTATGGTAGTTAGGAAAAGCTGGCTCTATTTGCTGATGATATTATTTTATACATGGCAAAAACCAGAAAGGAACATTACAGTGTTGTGGAATAATTTAAAACAGTTTTAAATCTTTTTGGGATACAAAATTAATGAAGCTAAGTGAAAGGCAATAGCAATAGCGGTAAATTATGTACCCACACACAAATCGGTCCAATAATATCCATATTTATAGGGACATGATAAAATGAAGTATTTAGATAGTATGGGTTAGAAATGACTCTGTTGTGGCAGTTAAGGATGTGGGAAGAGACCAAACAGAAGATAATACAAAAATTGAGAAACTTGGAAGCTTTGTTATGTTATATGGATATGGATAATAAGATTCAAACAATTAAAATGTTTTAGTCCATTTAGTCTTATACAAAGGTGAGGCATATTTTTGTCAACCAGAGGAGAAGCTGTGGATAACAATTAAAAAGAGTTGAAGGATTTTACCTGGGAAGGGAAGACAGCAAGGGTCAAGTAGGTTAAACTGATTCTTCCAATAGAACAAGGATTACCCAATTTGATGGGTTATTTTAGAGCAACATAGTTAAGGCTCTTATACATAGCACAAGCAGAAAACTAGAATTCAAAGTGGAAAGGAATGATGCTGACACAGGGAGGAAGCTCAAGAAATAAGGAGAAGTTGGGATTTTGAATGCAGACTCTTACGGAGAACAACAAAAAACATACAGAGTATTATATTCCTAAAATAGCAGGGAGTATTCTAAGAACTAAAGCAGCATGAGAATGGAGAAAAGAAAGTCTGTTGATAGGGATGAATGTGGTTAAGGATACAGATAATAGGCAGGAGGGGGCTGGAATTTATTGAGAAAATTGGCAAAGGAACCAAGGTATTGGGGGCAAATAACTAGAAAGGGAAAGGTAATAGAATGGGAAGAGGGCAAGATTTATTTGGATTGCAGGTTAGAGGTTGCCTTCCCTATCAAGGATTGATATCAGAGTATAGGCAAAGAGAAAGAAATAGGGGAAGGGGTCTGAAATGAAAGACCAGGACTGGTAGAGTTTTTAATAGAATCTAGAACAGAAGCTGCCATTAAAAAGGGGAGAATTAGTAGAGCATATAAAATATTGCATGATAACTATAAGAATCAATCAGAGGAGCTTAGAAAGGATTGGGAAGAGAGATGGGATAACTAATTCACAAAGAGGCAATGGAGGGATATATGTATATCTCCCAAATATACAACAAAGTCTAGAAGATTTAGGATCTTTGCATGGAAGTGTTTAAAATAGGTATTTTTATAGCCCAAGTAGACTCCAGACAATTTTTCCTCAGGTGGATAGCAAATGTTAGATGGGTGACTCGCAGGATAGAGGTGGCTGGGAACATATTTTTTGGGAGTGTAGTGAGCTGGCAGAATTTAGGGATTCCCTGCAGACTGCTGTATTGGAGATGCTGGGTGAGCCAATTGGGTTGACTGTGGAGATGATTTTTTGAGCTATGATACAGAATCGGAACTGCCTAGACATAATAAATCCTTGCTGAGTCTAATTAAGGTGGCTGCCAAAAATGGAATTACTAGAAAATGGAAATCAAAGTCTAGACCAACTTTATTAGAAGAAGTGAATATAGTAACAGAGATAAAGCAACTGGAATTGGGATCTTTAGAAAAGGGAAGTAACAAACTACATAGGAAAAAATGGGAGTTGTGGGAACAATATATGTAAAGAAGGAATGAGGTTTAATAGGCACGATGTGAATGATGCTTAACTGACAATGACTGAATAGATTATGAGTGATGTAAAATGTTTGCAACTACAGTTGTTTCAGTGGTGTCTGCGATGTATAATGTTTCCAAATAAAGTGGTGTCAATGATGTTTGTTTTTCATTTATATAAATGTAAGATTGCCTGTGCCATATGTGATGGTTTAATAAATATGTTTATTGGAAAAAAATATTATGTTCTAGGAATGGAACTTCGAGGTGGCTAGTCTTTATTATGTTCTCCTATTCCTGAGCAAAGGACACAAATGGGCAATGGGTTGCTTCTGAAAACTGGGACAGATCTTTGCTTGTATAGAAGGGTTGTGATTTATGTTAGCTAGGTTTATGCTGTACACAAGACATGGATGGGAAAGTTAAACGCAAATATTGTATGTGCTGGACATTGAATTATTGTCGGGGTGGTGGAGTTTGTGCATTTAGTGTCACTTTGTACATAATAGCCTGTCTATATATCCCAGCTAGTGCTGATGGCTGGGATGTATAGCAGATACCCACAAATGCAGGACACTGCTTCGGTACAATAAAGGCTATCTTTAGGCATATACCAGGACTGGAAATATCCAAACAATCCCAAGGTCGTCAAACAAAGGTATATATATTTATTTCAAAAAGCCCAAAGGCTAAAAACAGAACAAAAACAAAAAAATAATACGAAGCAGACATATATATATATATATATATATATATATATATATAGCAGATACACCTGTCACAATTACAGTGGTAGATCATGTAGAAGACTGCTGAAATATTCAAATATATCCTGATGGCACAGCAACACATAAAGCTGCTTTGAGAAGCCCTTAATGGTGCAGGCCGACACACACAGTTCATGACTGACTGAGATTTTGTGTGTGTGTGTGTGTGTGTGTGTGTGTGTGTGTGTGTGTGTGTGTGTGTGTGTGTGAGTGTGTGTACTCCCTCTCATGCCTCCACTACAGAAAACAGAGATGCCAGTGAGAGCTTTATGTGCTCATTTAATGAGTATCTTGGTGGCAATAACAGCTTCCATACCCATGCAGAGGAGATGACCATTTAAACATCCTAACACTAACTCATCTACTGTCCCCTTTCCAGAATCAAGTACATTCGGTTGGGCAGGGTTTGATAAAAATGTTATGATGTCAAGTCAGTTTGCACAAAAGGCTGTTGTTAGAGTTCCAGCTTTGCATTTACAAAATCAGCTGAATAATGAAACAAGGTATTAATCCAGCTCAAAGTGTATGTGGTAGTGTAGTACCATTATCAAGTACAGTGCTGGTGTATACATACCTTATCCTAAATATTAACATTGTTTGAATTAGTGGATAGGACAGGTGGTAAGATATTGCAGTTTAAGTGTTCATGCCACCACTGTAGAACATATTATCAAGCCTTTATACATGTATTTGTCAAAGGCAACCACAGATGAAAACGTTAGTTGTTACACTGGTATATAGGTTCATAGTTTCATAGGTAAGTACTAGGCTATCTGCCCGAGGGCATCTATAAGCCTAGCCAGAATGTGTTGGCTTTCGCCACCCCCTGTGCCTCTGTCCAGCAGAGCCATTAATTCCCTGTGCCTCTGCCCAGCAGAGCCACTACAGTGATCCCTGAGGTAATGTTTCTGTTTCCCATCCACTCATCAAGGTTTCTCTTGAAGAGTGTTAGTGAGGGGCTCTGCCTAATGCAGATTGGAATCCTGTTCCAAAGCATGGGGAGTCTCTGGGACAGGAATCTATCCCTCCAGCATGTCCTATTTATCATTGTGGTGAGGTTTAGATCCCTAGAGTGTGTGGCTCTCGGGGATTTGTTTTTTTTAGTTGGAGCATTTCCCTCAATCTGGGTTAGACATGACCTTGTATGTCAGGCAGAGATCACCTCTGAGTAAGCGGTATGCAACCGAGTACAGCCGGAGTTTCTTCAGTCGGGCTGCATAAAGCATCTGTTTGAGGCCAGTAATCCTCTTGGTGAGGTACTTCTTTGGTCCTTCCAGCTGTTGCCGGTGTCTTGTAAGGTACATCCCAAATGGGCCGTTGTACTCTATGATTGGTCAGATGAGTGATGAGTAGAGGGGCACAATAACCTCTTTTGTTCTAGATGCGAACCCTTTTGTGATTAGGTGGGCCACATAGAAGGATTTTCTAACCACCTTGGCAATATGATAATCAAAGGAGAGATTACTATCTACTTGGGTCCCCAAATCCCTTATTACATTTTCTGTATTTAGGGGACTACCACGTATGTGGTAGTTCACTGGTACTTTGTTTTTTTCCAAAGGGGATGACTATGCACTTTTTGGCATTTAGCTTGAGGCCATGATTTTGACACCAGGTATCCGTCTCAGTGAGACCCTTCTGGCGGATGTCTGTATCAGCTGGAGAGTCAGTTATGGCCCCCAGTTTGCAGTCGTCTGTGAACTTGGTCAGCCATAGTCCTCCTGTGCTTGCCTGTACCTCTGAGAAGCATGTACCGAACAGGAGGGGTCCCAGGACTGAGCGCTGGGGGATGCCACTTGTAACCAGTTTAGAGTCGGACCTAGAGCCTGCAACTATCACTGTGTGGGTTCTGTCCGTGAGCCAATTGGCAACCCATCTCATGATGTAGGGGTTTATGTTCAGGCTGGTGAGCTTGACTATAATACCAGAATGGGGAATGGTGTAGAAAGCCTTTGCTTGGTCTAGGTAGGCTGTATGGACATCCTTTCCCTCATCTAAAGCCTTGGTAACTGTCTCAAAGAAGTCCACCAGGTTTAGGAGTCATGATCTGCCCTTAACAAAGCCAAACTGGGTAGGGTCCAATGTTTGGAGGTTCCCAGTGTCTCTGGTAATGAGTTCCATGATGATGCACTCCATAGCCTTGCAGACCAGGCTAGTCAGGCTTATAGGGCGATAGTTCCTGGGGTCCGTTGTGGCTCCACCTTTGTGGAGCAGGATAACTGTTGCTGTGTGTCACTCTATGGGT
The DNA here is from genome assembly GCF_019279795.1 of Protopterus annectens. NCBI lineage: Eukaryota > Metazoa > Chordata > Ceratodontiformes > Protopteridae > Protopterus > Protopterus annectens. Next base: position 887,328,361 of record NC_056741.1, on the reverse strand, counting down.
ACGTAGCCTGTAGAGAGGCTGAGTTTGAACAATGTGTTTAGGTAAGGGGTTAGTTCATTTTGGAGCTCATGTAAGACACAGCCTGGGACTTTGTCCAGTCCCATTGAAGCTGTTTTTTTTTGCTTTGGATAGGGCTGTTTTAACTTGTGTGTCAGTGATTGCCAGGGCTCTACATTCTTCTGGTATGGTTATGGGCCCTTTAGGGGGTGAAAGGGGGGTGAAGTTTGCACTAAACCTGTCTGCCAGAATGTTGGCAATATCAGTCAGTTCATTGTATTTTGTGCAATTTTGCACTAACTCAGAGCAGATCTGAGAGTTTCCACTTAGGTTCTTGACATAGCTAAAGAACGCTCTGTAAATCCAAAAAACAATGCAAACTAATAATTCCAAAAACCACAGAAGTCAATAAACCACCAAGAGCTATCAGGTTTATTTATAAAATAAAAGCGCCACAAAACGCTTTTTATTTTATAAATAAACCCTAAGGCTCTTGGTGTTCTTGACTGTGGCTTTTGGAATTGTGGTCATAAAGAACGCTTTGTGGTTATCTTTGGAGTCCTTGGCAATTTTTCTTTTGAAGCTAGCCTTGGATGATTTTATGAGGGATCATAGTTTCTTGCTGATACTGATCAGGGATGACTTTCCTTCTCTAGCTTAGTATATTTACAGGTCCAAAACTGATCTCCAGGCAGTTTGCCTGCAACTCTAAGTCAGACAACAGCTTAATATATTCTCAGGAATCCAAAAACAGCATCAGAAGAGTCACTGAGGAAACTAGTTTTTAAACCAAAGATACGCATTAATATTCAAATTATGCTTTCTTCACAATACATTTACATCTGAACATGGACTGGACTCCAGAAAGTAGCTCCAAGCAAATGTACATCCCTGTTTGTCCAGTCTCTCTTCCACAGGCCTAGATAACAGCCATGATTTCCACATGGACACGTGAGTCCATGTCAACATCTTGTTAGATGAGAACATTTTGCACCTTAACGTAATGGAATTAATAGACATCACAGATGAGATCAGTACCATCTTGTGCCATCAGACTATCAGCTGCTGTTTTCTTAAAATGTGTACCATACCAAAAAACTCAAATGGGGAAGAAGGGGTAAGCAATTGTATTATGAGAGACTCTTTAACTATGCCAGTTGGTTGAAGACAAAAGGTCCAAAACTGATCTCCAGGCAGTTTGCCTTTTTTGGCTTCAGAAGCATTCTGGAGTTAAAACCTCTTCCCACTGGATGAAACAAACTACTGATATAATCCCCTCCCAATGAAGCTTGTGTTTCAGGACCGGAGGGAAGACAGGGGGTAGGTATCTGAATGTAGAATAATTTCCTGTACAAGACTGATCTCTTCCCACTGAGTCAGTCTCAGAACCAATATGTGTTAAACAACCTTTTCCCAAAGAAACAGAAATGGAGATTCTGACTTTAAGGAAATACAAGAGAATGCCAGGCAGAGAACTGGCAGAATGCCATTTACATACTCATTCTGATGTCTTTGCCTCTCCTTTGTTCATCATGGGTTCCTGCATTCTTTTCTAAAACCACTCCATCATTCTTTTTTATTGTCATTTTTATTAGCTTATTGCAGAGACGGTTTGTTCAGTTTGGTTTCTGAATGCAGTTGGACAAAAGAGCAAAATAATCTTTTCAAAATTTGGACAGAGGGTTAAACAAATCAGACAGCTTCCCTGTCCATCAACTTAACCATTTCATCACATTTTTGATAAACTTTCTAGCAGTGGGAACAAAACTCAGTTTCCAAAGGTGATTTTAAAATAAAATTTTTACATCCTCTATGAGGGTCTGAAAATGAAAACAGGTAAACCTTCTCAACACAGTATAACCTTGGGCAAGCACACTGCACCGAGTCCAGATGTTCTCCTAAGCGGTTTCCTGTCAGCCTGTCCAGGCTCTATCACTCTGTCACACCACCCATGCTAAACTCACGTACACCAAAAATGTAACAGTGAACCATGTGGCATTGCCCACCTCTCCACAAAAAATGCTGCAACATATGTGAGGTGCCAAAGCCGTGGCTGATATTGGTTCTGGGTGCCTAAGATTGGTTGTGGCAAGCCCACTACACTGACACCAGAACATAGTGAACATGCTATTAAAAATGAATAGCTTGACATTTTTCATGACACTAATCTTTCAATGCAATATTGCTGTATCTCTAAACAGTTTTGACATAGTGTTCCATGTCATGGCAGAAAAGTGCACCAGACAGCAATTACATGATAATCATTAGTTCTGTAACGTCAAAGCAACAGTTGCTATGGATGATGGTATGACTGACTAAAACAGGTAAGGAAATTCTGTTGAGTTGGAGGCATAAGAAACATACAGTGAGGGATGTCATCACAATTAGTCACAGACTCATGGCAATCAGAGCCCAATGTAAGGATGTGGTGAAAGTCATGACCTGAGCCTATGTCCCACATCAGGGTTGTATTGGGACAGGAAGAAAACTGGAGTGGGTCAAAATAGGGGACCGGAATGCACATACTGTGACAGATTGACCATGATATGTGGACTATCTCAGTTCACATGGGTGGGGAGCCATCAATAAAGAAGGTAACACTAATTCTAAGAATCTGTGACAAATGGATTGATGTTGGAGAACACACTGTTTGTCCAAAGATACAAACACAGGACCACATACAGGACATACCAGCTAGCAACTTTGATTTCTCCCTAGTCAGAAACCAGCGATGAATTACATGAGTGATTGTAAAGTAATTCCCAGTGAAACAGTCCATTACCACAAGATGCCACAAAGCAACTTCAAGCAATGCTCAAAGAAGTCTCTAAGGGTGACAGAGTCTAGGGTGAAGACCCAGGCAGGTGTCCAGTGGGGAAACATCAGAGGTTGTGAAAATACTGAATGCTCTAACATCACATGGACAAAAGAAAATATAAGTGGAATACAAAATGAAACAGTATGTGATGAAGGCCATAGAATAGATATGAGTCTGATACCGATAGGGAAATAAAGTACACAAGGAAAGCTGGGGGTGGAATGCCAGAGCAGAGAAATGCAGCAGGACTACAGGAATGCATGGAAGAAGAATGTGATAACATGGATAGATTCAAGGCACATTAGAAAGACTGGCTGGCTAACTGGCGAGTTTTAAATGCAGTCGCGAAACATGGCAATTGAAAGTATAAGCTGGCACATAAATTATTGCAAAGTACTCGGAAATGTTATTACAGCCAGTGCAAAGTAATCACTACATTTTGCAAATTTCTGTTCACTTGAGAGGTACTCTTAGAAGTAATGCATATCAATCATATATGACATTCCAGTACACCACTACCATAAATTAGCAGCAGTCATCACTATGTCAGATATGGATAAAGCATTGTGTACTGTGCACCCAATCCAGGTTCGGTTAGTGGCATGAGTGTTGCAGACATGATGTTGATGGGAGATAAGTGATGATGCCATAGCTGCTTGACTCACTCAGGTGAAGCAGCAATAATTCTCATAGATCTACTACCACAGTCAAGTCTGACCATAAAATAATGAACAACATAGTATGTGACCAAATTTTGCACAGTACTACAGAAGCACGCCACTCAATTCTCCAGTAATGTAGATATTTACTACTGCCAGCAGTCCCCACCGTAACTAAGTATCACATAAAATTCACAATCCAGCATAATGTATATGAAATATCAGATCAAAAATTAAAAACAGAAATAATTCATGCTGGTGGATATCCAAACCTTTGCTAACAATTATGAATGACTTATAGGCCAACATAAGAGACCATAACCTTTTTATTTGATGTTCAAAGCCATACATTTGTAAATCTCTTTATTTAGCTTTGTTGGACACTACAAAAACAGACTCAGCACAGGACGGAACTTCTTAAAAGTGCCTACCTTTCTGAAGCAAGTGCCATTACTCATACCCTTGTGAATACTATCAACTGTTTAGTAAAAGTGTTAACCAAGTTTTTGTAAGCACACTCCAGAAACAGTTTATGATTGGTTGAGTACCTGATTTGGTCTCTGAAGAGTGCTAGACAGGGCTGGTGATGCCCTTCCACATGGGGAGATACCACAAACACACTGCAATACAGATTTATCATCCTCAGTACTATCATAAGCTTCAACAACAAGAATAAACATAGCCTTAATTGCCAACCCTTTTGATTTGTGAAAGGTAAACTGTGTGTTTTAACACTGGAAAGTTTTCTAAAACGGGTTTGGAAAGCTAACTGTCACAACGTTGCTAGTGTGGTCAGATCACAGAACTATTGCATTTGAAATCAACTCAAATTACAAAATATAAAAGGACCAATAAAAGGATATATCAGAAGCAGAATCACATTTATTGGCCAAGTATGCACGCATACAAGGAATTTGACTCCGGTTTCAGTGACTCTCCAAGTATGAATTACATAAACGACGTACATACAGCTATTAAGAACAAGACAAATGACATACATGTAACTATTAAGAACAAGACAAAAAAGTAAACATACATACACATATAAGGTGCAAAATGCAACTCAGTGCAAGAAATACTGAAACTCTGAAAGAAACAAGTATTAACAATATGTAAACAATACTGCAGAATCCTAGGAGGCTTGGGAGAAACAATACCCCAACCTAATAAGCTGAGTTTAACTGTTTATGAATTAAATGACCTGCGGGAAAAACTGTTCTTATATCTGCTTCTTTTGGTGTGTCTTAATCTATAACGTCTGGCTAATGGTAAGAGTAATAGTTCAATATTCAAAGGGAAACTATATTTAATTGCCACTTTAGCCAAATGCAAGGGTTTAGCCCAAGCTCAAGACCACCACTATGTCTGCTAATTTATTCTCAAAGAACACATACAGACTTGTGAATGGCTGCATAGAGGCTGTCATACTATTAAGAAACAAATCACATGTAGTGAAAACTGAATGCACTGTTGGAATCATCACTAAACATTTATTTATTTATTTATTGCATTTGTTGACCGGGAAAGTCCACTGGGCCTGGAGGAGCCCATTTTCAGTGGAGGCCTGGGGAGAAAAGCTCCACGTTATTACATACAATTAACAAAATAAAACATTGTAGATACGTGAATAAAACAGATGTAGTACTATATACAATTAGTTAGAACATTTGTTGATATATAAAATTGTACACACAGTAGAAAGGATAAGACAATTGGCAGAGATGACATTCCAATAATGGCTAGAAAAGACATAATTTCTTTTAAGTAACAGCATAAACGGAAACAGAAGTATGAAAGTCAGAGTAGAAGAAGAAAGTCACTTAGCAGTACATGTGAGTAGAGAAAGACAATAGTATCTACATGTGAGTGAGTAGGATTCAAAGCAGAGGGGTGTAGATTACAGGGTGAAGCCGATGAGCAGACTGTATCTGGATGAAAAACTGGAGAGAGGAGGGGTGAGAAGGTACAGAGAAAAAAGTGGGAGAGATTAGTGAATAAAAAGAGGGAGGTTCCATAGTGGGAAGTTAGGTGTTGGGATTTTTTAGTGGGGTACAGGAGCATCGCCAGTTAGACACGATATGTAATTTTAGGGATTTTTTAAAAGAAGCACTTACAGGTTGATCTGAGAGGAGGAGGAAGATTATTCCATAACTTTGAGACAGCATGGGAGTACAGCATTTGGCCAGCTGACAGTTTGGGTCTATAGACAGCAACATTTTGGTTTCTGACCTGATGTGGCGATTGGGCTGGTACTTGGTCAGTATGGATGAAAGGGAAAGGCAATGTTCAGGTTGGTAGATTATTTTGTGGGCTGTGGTTAGTTGAAGGTAAGTAAGATGATGGTGGGATTCCAGCCAGTTTAGTTTATGCAATGAGGAGCAGTGGTGGGTAGAGTATTTGGAGTTTGTAGCAAATTTAGCAATTTTATTGTAACAGGAATAAAGCTTACTTTTTAGGGTAGATTGTAGGTTGGTAAGGATGGTAGCACTATAAAGCAGAATAGGAAGTAGGAAGGATGAGGCTAGGACCTTTTTGTCAGTGAGACTGAGGAAATAGTTATGTCAATATAGAGCACCTAGCTTTTGATGTTTTTTTTTTTATATTGCTTTGGATATGAAGGTTGAAGGTTAGTTTTCCATGAATGATGACACCTAGCAGTTTGGTACTAGGGACAACTTCTAGGATGGTATTGTTACATGAAGTAATTGTAAAAAGAGATTTATCAGTGGGGGTGGTTTTTGTGGGAGCAAATAGTAATAGTTTTGTTTTGTTGGGGTTAAGGGCGAGGTGATCATAGGACATCCATTCCTCGGTAGATGTGAATGCTTCTTGGGTAAATTGCTTTAATTTTGTGAGAGATTTTGAAGAGGAGATGATAGTTGAATCATCAGCGTATTGGATGACAGATTTATGAGTAAGGGTTTGATGAAAGTTGTTGACAAATACACTAAAGAGGAGGGGACCAAGAATTTATCCTTGGGGAACACCTGTATTGGCAGTGATGAAAGGGAAAGAAGAGATCTGAAGTAGGAACTTCATTTGTCAGCAACCTTTGGGATACGGATCCGATCTCGGATCCGAGCCGGCAACTTCTACCACAGCATAGATCCGAGCTCCTAGCTCCTCCCTTTACCCATAATCCCCTGCCAACCCTGACTGACCCCAGATCTAGTTTGCCGCACTTCAAGCTACAAGCTGGATTTCGAGCTCCTGATAGTTGAGTAAACTTTGTGAGAAAAACTTTGCTTTTTTTCTTCCTTTTTCTTGTGTGAGTGTGTACGAGTGTTCAGGTATCCTATTTTTATATCTTTTTGTGTTTAATTTTTCCTCCCTGCCCTGGCTGGTTCGTAGTGTGTGTTTGTGGTGTGTGTAGGGGCCTAGTGAGTGTGTTTTTCTGTATACCATGTCGAAGGCCCCTAAAGCCATCTTTTCAAAATGCACCGAGTGTGGCCATAAGCTTTCACCGGCAGATGGCCACACCCGGTGCATTAGGTGCCTTGGGGTTGAACACCTCTCTTCGGGATGTGCGATTTGTGCAGCGTTCAACCCCAGGGCACTTAAGGACTGGAGGTCGAAGCTGATCCTCGCGGGCCTTTTGCCTCGGATTCGGCCACCCTGTCTCCCTCCGGTCGGGACTCAACCTCCCGCTTTGGCTCCGGAGGAGAGGGAGGCCGGGAAAGCAAACAGAGTGAGAAGCACCATAAGCGGCGGGCCGAGGACTCCTCCTCGGCCCCGCCCACCAAACGGGCTTCTCCATCCAGAGCTTCTGGATTACCTCCTCCTCGTCTCCGGTCCCCTTTGTTTCTCACTGGGACCCGGTCCCCATCGAGGCAACACTCTAGGTCTGCCTCGTGGCCTCGTCGAGGTCCACCTTTAGTATGTCAGATGCAGACATGGACCGGATGATGAGGAGGTTCATCCAGGCCCAGCTGCAGATGGGAGTCTCTTGCCTCCCCCTCCCCCTCCGGGGGGGAGCTCAACCCCATTTTTTGCTCCAATCGCTCCTTCTCCGACCCGCTTTCCGGGTTCGGAGCATTCAGAGCCGAGCCACGTTGGATCCGGGGGTGGGTCGGAGCCGATAGTACTGGTTGCCGGGCTCCGACTGGTCCAGCTGTCGGTTCCGACCTCTACTCTCTCGTGGGTTGAGCTTCAAATGGGCTCTGTGTGACTTCGGCTCCGTCCCGGTCGGAGCACATGAGTCCTTCGGATCCGAGGGTCTCGGCCCCGGATCCGGTCCCCGCTTCGGATCTGAGTGGGAGTTGACTCTCGGATCCTATCGAGAGTGGCTCCCCCTTGGCTTTTGCGGTGGTGGAGAGGGCACTGTTGAGTGCATCCGGACCTCCGGTCCTGGCTTCGGCTCCCCCCTGCACTCCCTCTCAGCTGGTCCGGGCTCCCATCACCCGGCCTTCGGGGCAGCCTGCTTCAGCGTCTCTGGGTGTTCCTTTGGAACGTGACATTGCTGGTGAGTCTTCCTCGGACAGCCCCCCCGAGGAGGTCCCTCACAAAGCCAAGTGTAAGAGGAGGCACGTGGACTCCCCCGAGTCCCTTACGGAAGATATGGACTTAGATGAAGGGGAAGGCTCCCCAAGGTCACCCCCCGAGGATGTCTCCTTTGGAGACATCATGGAAATGCTCAGGATTAGGGGAGGGTGGTCTGCCCCCAAGGCTTCCTCCGATGAGTCCGTATTCCTAGAGGCGTTCGAAGCAGGGCCATCTACCTCTTGGGTGTCCCCTCCCCCGACCCCCTGGTGGACCTTATTTCCACCAGGGCTTGGAAGGAGCCGGACACTGTAGAGCCAGTCCCCAAGCGCCCGGATAGAATCCTGAGTCCCCCTGCTGAAAGAACCCACTGGAGCAGAGGTCCCCCCGTGGATGCCATGTTGGTGGCGGCGGCCACCAAGAGAGAGTTGGCTCAGGAGAGCTCTGCGGTCCACCCGCTGAGTAAGGAGTCTCGAGCGATGGACCGCCTTGGGAAGCGGGTCTTTAGTTCAGCAACCTTCTCCATGAGGGCATTGAACTATATGGCACACGTCATCCGGATGCAGCGAGATCTAATAAAAGAATATGCTGCATCCCCCCCAGAGTCCATGTCGGAAGGGGACAAGCAGCTGTACTCCTCCCGAATGTCTACTCTACGTTCAGTTTCCAACACCTCTATGCGGCTCTTATCTCATGCCACTGAAGGAGCCGCTAGAGCTGGCGGAGCCGGCCTGGTAATGAGGCGCCAAGCCTGACTCCAACATTGTGATTTCCCGGAACCCTTTAAGGCATCATTCGCGAATGCCCCATTTGATGGTTCTGCACTGTTTGACAAAACCATTCGCGACACTTTAATCCAGAGCGAGAAAGACAGGAAGACATTGTCTGCCATCAGAGTCCGCTTCTCTGCTCTCCAGAGGTCCTTTTCCAAGAACCAAAAGGGTCAGAAGAAGATGTGGTTCCGTAAATCGCATCAGTCCCAGTCTGCTCCGGACAACCAGTCCTCTCGTGGCAGAGGAGGACAGGGAGGATGCCGCCCAAGAGGCAGAGGGGATCCCAGAAATTTTGGGTCCAGAGAACCTTTTTCTGAGAGGCCCACGCAGAACCCCTGAGGGGTTGCCCAGCTGCTCCACTCTGGAGGCAGTCGGGGGGCATCTTTCGAAGCACCTAGCAATGTGGGAGTCCATAACAACAGATCGCTGGGTGCTTCGCATCATATCCAGAGGCTACCTAATTCACTTTATTGTAACCCCCAAAAACAGAAGCCTCCCCGACGTACCACCCAATCAGAGGGAGGCGGCTGCTACAGAAATTCAGCAGCTTTTGCAAATAAGAGCCATCCAACCAGTCCCCACAGATCAGTTCAGATCGGGGTTTTACTCCAGGTTCTTTCTGGTGCCAAAAAAGACGGGGGACTTGAGGTCCATTTTCGACCTCTCTCTTCTGAACCTGGCAGTACCCAAAGAAAAGTTCCGAATGGTCACGCAACAATCTATTCTCCCCCTATTACGGGAGAACGACTGGATCTGCTCGATAGACCTCAAGGATGTGTACTACCACATTCTGGTGGACAGACGCTCCAGGAGGTTCCTCCGCTTCCGGCTGGGAGCCAGTCACTTTCAGTTCAGGGCCCTTCCCTTCAGTCTCACCTCAGCCCCCAGGGTGTTCACCAAAGTCTTGGCGGTTATAGCGGCCCACCTAAGGCTTCAGGGAATTCAGGTCTTTCCGTACCTCAACGACTGGCTCCTCATCGCCCCAACAAGGCATCTGCTCTGTTCAGGCAGGGATTATTTCCTCAATCTTGCTCCACGCCTAGGGTTGACTGTCAACATGGCCAAATCCTCTCTGGTCCCTACACAGGTAATAGATTTCATAGCGGCGAGATTGGATTCCAGACTAATGCTTGCCTTCCTGACTCCCGATCAGCTTCAGAACCTGAGGTTGCATGTTCAGGCCATTCTCCGACTTCCTGCTCCACCGGCAGAATTGATCCTGAGGGCTCTAGGGTCCATGGCGGCAGCAATTCCTCTGCTGCCCCTAGCCCGTCTAAATATGAGGGTCCTGCAGTGGACCCTCCAGGTACAATGGTCCCTGTCTCGCAGCCCCCTGTCCCATCCTATTTCCATAAGCAGGGCTTGCAGAGGGTTGCTCCTGTGGTGGCTCCAGTCCCCGAGTCTCCGCATGGGACGACCATTCTCGATGCCTTTCCCCGTCGCCACAGTGACCACGGACACCTCTCGCCTGGGGTGAGGGGGGCACTATTCAGGCAGAACGGTCCAAGGCACGTGGAATGACACAGAGACCTCCTTGCATATCAATGTCCTAGAGATGAGGGCAGTGCTCTTGATGTTGCAGGCACTTCACAGTCTTCTTCCGATTGGGACTATTGCAGTACAAACGGACAACATGTCAGTTGTCTGGTACATCAACAAACAGGGGGGAACCAGGTCTTATCCTCTTTGTCGCGAGGCCATGAGAGTGTAGGAATGGGCGATATCCACCAACCACTTTCTCATTGCAACGCACATTCCGGGACGGTCCAACATCCTAGCAGACAGGCTCAGTCATTCGATTCTGACCCCGTACGAATGGTCTCTCAATCCTCTAGTAGCGAAACAAATATTTGCCCAATGGGGGCAACCCTGTTGCGATCTTTTTGCCTCTCCCTCAAATACCAAATGCAACAGTTACTTCGCTCTAATCCCCCCCCAGGGGGAGTCCCCGAGAGACTCTCTAGTACATGCTTGGCCTCCCGGTCTCCTTTATGCTTACCCTCCATTGCCCATGATGCTAAAACTCTTACAGAAAGCCAATCGGCTGGGGAGCAAAATGATCCTCATTGCTCCATTCTGGCCTCATCAAACGTGGTTCCCGTACCTGTGGTCTCATCTGATTCATCCACCCTGGATTCTGGATCCCCTTCCGGATCTCATTACTCACCCTCTGGGTCTTCCGACCCCCAACCTGGTCAACCTCAAGCTGACTGCTTGGTTGCTCCAGTTCCACTCCTGATAAGGACTCCCGGAATCTTCTCACCAGTCAAAGCCATCCTAGTAGCAGCACACAAACCTTCCACCAGAAGTGTTTATCGAAGTAAGTGGAAACGTTTCTCCATTTGGGCGGAGCACCATCACTTAGATCCTTTCACGGCACCTCTTACGTCGGTTTTGGATTTTCTAACTACCCTTTTTCATCAAGGGGCTAGCTGCTCTACAGTCAAGGTACAACTAGCAGCGATTTTGCATTATCATGTAGGGCATGAATCGCGCCCTCTAATCACTTCCAAGCTTTGTAAAGCTTTTCTCAAGGGTACCTTCCTCCTCAGACCCCTGGTCAGGGAGGTAGTACCCCCATGGGATTTATCTTTGGTTCTTCAGGCCTTGACAAGCCCCCCTTTCAAGCCGGCGGCTACGTTTGATCTCAAATACCTCTCTTGGAACATGGCCTTCTTGGTGGCCATTACTTCATCTAAAAGGGTCTCTGAGCTTCAGGCTCTGTGTGTTAAACCGCCGTACTTAGCCTTCCATCAGGATAGAGTTTACCTCAGGATCAATCCGTCCTTTCTAGCTAAGGTATCTTCGGAAGCTAATATTAATCAATCTATTAATCTTCCCGTGTTCTTTCCCAATTACCAGAACAAAGGAGAGTACAAGCTGCATTCCTTGGATGTGCACAGACAATTACGCTTTTATATTCATCGAACTGCTGGTCATAGACAATCTGACCAGTTGTTTGTCTCCTTTGCCAAAACAAGTTTAGGCAAGTCAATCTCTAAAGTTACACTGTCACGGTGGATAGCTAGTTGTAGCCTCTTGGCGTATCAGTGTTCGGGAAGGCCTGCACCTCAGGGAGTCCGAGCTCATTCTACTAGGGCCGTCGCTACTTCGGCGGCTTTTAAATCTAGGGTTCCATTAGATGATATTTGTTCCGCAGCCACTTGGGCCTCATCTCATACCTTTATCAGCCATTACAAACTGGATGTTGTCTCCAGAGGTAGGGCGTCCTTTTGGCTCTGCAGTGCTCCGGAATATTCTTCCATAAAGGCCACCCAGGATTCAGGTAGCTGGGGACTCTGTCCCAAAGGTTGCTGACCAATGAAGTTCCTACTTCAGATTAAGAAGTTATGTACTCACCATAACGTTCCATCTGAGTAGGTATCTTCATTTTTCTGCAACCATCCCCCCTCCTTCACCCTGACCTATAGGATCTGTCTTAGATAAGCCCCTTCTGGGGCACAGTAACTATGGTTGTATTGGGCAAACTTGATCTGAGGTCAGTCAGGGTTGGCAGGGGATTATGGGTAAAGGGAGGAGCTAGGAGCTCGGATCTATGCTGTGGTAGAAGTTGCCGGCTCGGATCCGAGATCGGATCTGTATCCCAAAGGTTGCAGACAAATGAAGATACCTACTCAGATGGAACATTATGGTGAGTACATAACTTCTTATTTTGCTATTTAGAGGATTGCTGCTGGTTTTTGAGGTAGTTTGTAAACCATTGTGGGGATTGAGGTTGGAGAGTTTACTGAGTAGTAGAGAGTGAGAAATGGTGTCAAATGCCTTTGATAGATCGAGAAAGAGATCTGAAACTAAGGAGCCAGAATCACGGGCTCTATTTACTGTGTCTAAGAAGGAGATGAGGGTAGTGTTGGTGCTATGTCCTGGCCTGAAGCCATGCTGAGTGGGAGACAGCAGTTGGTATTTAACTAGATGATATATGAGCTGTGTTTGGATTCACTTCTCTAATATTTTATCGATAGGGGAAAGAATGGCAATAGGGCAGAAGTTTGAGATATCAGAGTTGTTACCGCCTTTATGTAGTGGAATGACAAAATATTTTTTGCAGATATCTGGTATGTAGGATTCTTGAATGGACCTGTTAAGGAGTATGCTGATAGAGTAAGCTATGGAAGGGGCTGCTAGTTGGAGGTATTCTGCAGGTAGATTATCAAGAGAGTTTGTACAAGCTTTTAGTTTATAAAGTTGTTTTTGTATGGCGGATGTGGTAATGGGTGATAATGAGAAGATGGGTATGGAATTTGAGGTATTATGGGCTGATGGTGGGCCCAATGTGTCAGGGTTGATGGGTGGGAAGGTAGTAGTTAGATTGGTGATGATGTCAATAAAGTATGTATTGAAGAGTGAGGCTAATTCAGAGGGGGGTTTATCTGGGTTTGGGCATGGGATGTTGTTAGAACCCGGGTGGAGTAAGGAATTAATTGCTCCCCAGAACCTTTTTGGATTTTGTTTCTGCTGATTTTGAATAGATTATATGTACTCTTTTTTTGTTTTTGACCACTAAACGTTTAGCCTGATTATGAAGCTGTTTGCATTGCATTAGGTTGGAAGGAGTTTTGTTTTTTTGCCAGGTTTTCCATGCTTTATCCCTAGAAGACATAACTTGCTTTGTGGCCTTTGTCAGCCAGCAGGCATGTTTTGATTTGACTCCCTTTAGTCTTAGGGGGCAAAAGAGTTTAGGGTTGAGAGGAATGTTGAATTAAAGAATTCAACAGCATTGTTGAGTGGAAGGAGTTTAAGTGGGTTCCAATTTGTATTCTGCAGGATGTCATTGAGGGTGTTTTGGGAGAAATGAGACAGATCTCTCGTGTATCTGTATTGGTGAGGGTTGGTTGTAGAGGTGGGCTTACATATAATGAATGCTGGAGAGTGATCACTGATACTATCAGGGAGAATGCCTGAGGAAGAGATTTTATCAGGGTCTGAAACTAGGACCAATCTAAGGTTGAGCCTTTGTTTGTATTCTTGTTTGGTCTGGTGATATCAGAAATTAGTTGAGAATATATGTGTAGGTTAATATTTGTGGAGGGATTATTATTGGAGGTGTCTAACCAGTTGATATTAACGTTGCCTGAAATTATAGTTTCATTTTGTATGTTGAGGCTTGTCCAGGCTAGAATTTCTTCTAGAATAGGACTATTGTTTCCTGGGAGAATGTATATTACTATGATGCAAAGGCATGGTATATAATACAATAAGAAATCTCATGTCTGAAGTCAAGATTATCTCCACCGAAGAAAAGTTCACTGTTATACAACTAAACAAGTAACTAAGCAGTCTAAGTCGGAGGTCCCCAGCCACCTGGCCGCGGACCAGTACCGGGCCGTGGAGCACTTGGTACTGGGCTGTCAGGTAAGTGAATGCCTGTATGAGTATGTTTATGTGTCTGTGTGTGTAAGTGAATGCGTTCATGAAAGCAAAAGAATCTGTGTGTGTGTGTGTGTGTGTGTGTGTGTGTGTGTGTGTGTGCGCTCGCATGTGCGCGATTGAAAGAGTGAGCTCGATTTGTGAAAAAATGCAGGTATGAATGAGGAAGTGACTGTGTGTGTGTATGTGTGAGATCGGGAGAGTGAGAGCGATGTATGAATGAATGCATAAGTGGGTGTGTGGCGTGTGGATGTGACAGACAGTGAGAGCGATGTATGAATGAATGCATAAGTGGGTATGTGGCATGTGGGTGTGACAGAGCAATGTGTGAATGAATGCAGGTATAAATGAGGATGTGACTGAGTGTGTGTTTGATTGGGAGGGAGTAAGAGTTATGTGTGAGTGAATGCAGGTATGAATGAGGGAGTGACTGTGTGTGAGAGATCAGAAAAGAGAGAGAGATGTGTGTGAGTGAATGTGTGCATGAATGCAGATGAGACTCTGTGTGTGTGTGTGTGTGTGTGTGTGTGTGTGTGTGTGTGTGTGTGTGTGTGTGTGTGTATGGTATGGACGAAAGGTACACGAACCTCATTGCTGCTGCCTCCAGCGATCACTCTCACTCTTCACTCTCTCTCCCCCCCCCCCTCTTTCTGTCACACACACACACACACACACACACACACACACACACACACACACACACACACACACACACACACACACACCATACCTCTCAACCTCGTAGTAGTGCAAAAAATCTGGACAAAGCCTAACAGAATTGGGGACAAATAGGGACAGATTTTAAATAGTCCTCATAACCATAGAAAGTTGCTAGAATAACAGGATTTGTCTTATGCATTTTTCTGAAGGATATGAGGTCTGAAATACAAATGTCTATCATTGCTGAATGATTTCAGTCCTCAGATCATCCCAGTAATTTGCCAGAAAATCAAAAAGGTTATGAGGATCAGACCAAAACTCAGAGGGAAAAATCTGGTGATTCTGCGAAAATCTGTACAGTTGAGCAGTATGAATACCTCTCAGCCTCTTACTTAGATCAAAAAATCTGGACAAAGCCAAAAATAATGGGGGGACAAAGGCCCAAAATAGAGACCCTTTTAAGTACTGCTCTTACAAACTTTGAAATTTGATAGAAATACAGGTTTTGCATTAGCATGAATTTTCTGAAGGGTATGAAATATAAAACTCAACTGTCTGTCATTATTTTCTGACTTCAGCCTCAATGATTTGCCAACAACAATTTTATGAGAAAAAGACCAAAAATATGAGGCAAAAATCTGGACATTCTGCGAAACTCTGTACAGTTGAGAGGTATGGTGGACAGAGCCAAATAATGGGGACATATTTTAAATATTGCTGTTATAAACATAAAATCAGTAAGGTTGCCATTAGGTTTACTTACCTCTCAGCCATAATAGATCAATGTTATGCTGTTAAGCAGAATGTACACTTTTTTTTGATAATTATTGGCAATTATCTTTTTACCCGCGGTGGTGGTGCTGCAGTAGCATTGCCGCCTCACAGTAAGATGCTGTCTGATTCGATTCTCAGCTAGAGTGTCTTCTGCATGGAGACATGCATGAATGGGCATACCTTCATTGAAGGTTGTGCGTCACGGCTGGTAACTCGGCATGTAAAAATCAATTACCAATCATTAGCGGACTGGAGTTCCACTGTGGCGACCCCTAACCGGAAAAAGCCGAAAGACGCAAACAAATTGCCAATTATCTTTTTATTGTACTTTGGAGCTTTTCTCCCCGGGTCTGGCCTCCTCGTTAAACAAATGTCAAATAAATAAATAAATATCTACTTTATTATGCATGCTGCGAGATGGCCGGTCTATGGAAAATTGTCTTACATTGATACTGGTCCTTGGTGCAAAAAAGGTTGGAGACCACTGGTCTAAGTAATACCAGTCAAACTGTTCATTCAGGAAGGACTTGCAGGCTATGGATGATCAAACATTATTCTTCAGCTATGTCCATGAACTGTCTGGTAACACAGAGCAGGATGGTGGCTAGGTGTTGAATGACACCACCATCTCCAGCAGAGGACATAGCAAATGTTCAGGATATGAAATGAGCGGTATACCCAACACTGCCCACTGCTCTTCCATTTGAAAGCACCCTTATTACCACACCCATCCATCAGCAGGATCCACGGGATGCCAGCCCTTGCTAAAGCCAAGGACACTGCAACCATATCCTGACATCACTGGTTAGTTCCTGGACAGTTTAAAATATGACCAAACAGGAACAGTTGAGGCAATCTTCAGCTGCTGCCTAAAAACTGGCTACATTCCAAGTCAATGAAGGATGCACAGTTGAACTCACACCCCCACTTAAGGACCAGCAACTCATCCAGAGAACTACTGACTCATCATTCATTCAACATAATATGCCAAATAATTGAAACAGTTATTACTGAAAGGATAAAGATATTTTTTGGCTAGCTACAGACCCTGGACACATTATCATATTCCAACTGTTAAAGGGTGGTCATGTTTAATTAATCTGTTATACCTCTTTGAGAGGGTCACCAGGGCAATGGATGCCAGGAAAATATTGCATACTGCGTTTGTTGAGCTAGCTAAGTCATTCAATGCCTTGTGGAGGCACTGGTGTCTGAGCTAGGTGTAATTCCTTATGCAAATGAATGGATTGCTGACTGAGTCACACACAGGAACCAGTAATTCTGGTTTGGTACGGATACCTACACTGACACAATAGTCACCATCTCAGCACCCCATGGCTCTGTGCTTGGCCAGCTCCAGTCTGAAAACAACTTCTATGAAGTTAAGGCTAATACTGAAGGAATATGCCTCACTAACTTTCCAGATCAATATAATTTGGAAGCTATTTATGATTGCCACCCAAATTACCAACATCTGGCGAATGGGTTTAGCACAGAACAATGCCAGGTGATGAAGCTGTGGTCTAAGACACACTGCAAAGTCAAACACATTATAAAGAACTTTTTGAAGCTATCAACCAAAGGGAATTAATCCATAAAAGTTACAAGCCCAAAAATGAAACCGTAGTCAGTGTTCAGGGAAAATATTTGGCATTTGTACTTCTCGTAAATACGAGAATAAGAAAATGATTGTATTAGGTACCATTTATAGGGAGTGGTATGTCGCCCATGTCCAAGAAAGAAATAGTAACACACTATTCAAACCCCTTATTTGACCTATCATTTCATACATTTCTCCTTTTGGTATGTATCTAACTAGACATTTGAAATATTAGAATTACACAACTTTGTAACCAGGAGAATTCAGGGCATGAATGCAATAACTGATCCTATGCTGATCAGCTAAAGGCTCTGTGTCTTTACTGAATCCCCTATAGGTGTTTCAGAGGGGACCTTTGCCTGGCATAGAGGGCTTTGATGACCCATCTCTGATGTATCTTTAGCACATGCACAAAACAGACCGTAGCAGATTGTTGTAGCCGGACTTTGGCTTTTGAATTAAACAGAGCTTGCCAGACAGGCATTTCTATCCAGAAAGGATCCACAGACTATGGAAAACACTCACAAACCATATAAAGTAGTTCTTCCCTGACATTGTGCAAATGAAACCTTGACAAATTATGTGAAATAGTTAAATAACCCACAATCTAGCCAGTGTATTTACATCCTCAGTCTCTGTTGTAGACATTATCACAATCTGCGGAATGCATTTTGGGAGACATGGCTAAGATTACAAAAGCATTGTAAGGTTTTTAACCTAGGAATCACTTATGGGTCATGTAACCAGTGATTAACGTGAAGAATAACTTTGGCTATCACGAGTGTTTAAATTCACAAAACTGATTCTGTTCAGCTTGTGTAGCAGTCATCCATTAGTGCATCAAATTGTAACTGAAAAAACATTGAAACCCTGGCTATGTTAATGTCAATCAGTGCTTTGGGTTCATAAGAACACACTGCACATGAAAGCATAGTGATGTACAATATCAAGTCATTACTGCAGAAATTGCAATGAACACACAAAATACAGTCAGCTTTTTTGGCAGTGCTGCCAACTCCCAAGTGCCCAGAGACACTAAATTGCAGCAATCTTACCAGTGGTCAAAGCAGTACAAATGACAAAAATGACCTGAACAAAAGTGACATTTCCAAATGCAGTTCTTGTTCTACACCAGAATAAACTATATCCCTGCATGTGAACAAATACCTATTCCACCCCAGTTGCTGTCTGTATTAAAGTACCATGCTATTAATTTCTCTTTAACTAGTTAGAATTTGTCCAACTATTGCATCATTGTCATATAACTTGTATATTTTTAATGTTTTCAATATTATGTTTAATTCTATAAAATTGCTCAGACTTCTTTTGTATTACTTTTAAACACTGCCAAATTAGTGCTGTTCAGATGCTGTGTAATACTGTGGAACATTTCTCCATGGTCCTTTTCAGTAAAATGGTCTACTACCAAGTCTGACTTTCCAGATAATAAGGGGATGCAGCATTCACATATCTTAGCATCTACAACGGCCTCAGCCATGAAGCTTTTGAAACACAATGTCCCTGGCCTTCAGTTCAGGAAGAGGGTAGCTGAGTAACAGGTGTCATGCTGAATTGTTGAATTTCTTATGCAGGAATCCAAATTAGTGTTCATCGACAGACAAAGAAGAAGGAGGTGTGCTGTATATGCATGGGAATTGTAAGTCAGAGTTAATGGCTTACGGTATGTTCAGGCATCTCCACAATAGCATATGAAGAAATATTAAGAGGAAGCCATTTTTTAAAATGGATATCCTCCATCATATGCACATGATACTGTTTCTTAAAACAGTTACAGCCAAGGAAGGGCAGTTCACCTAAAAGTAACCAAAAAGACATATACATGTTCATTTATGCAGGATCTGTTCCACTGCCCAAAAACATTTGCCATGGACAACACAGAAAACCATTTTCCCATTTTGGTGTATTGTAGTACATCTCTTATTACATGAGGGAATATTGCAAGACATCTCTTCAGTTCTTACAGATCATGTTTGAGATAAGTACTATATACTACCATTTGACTAGCAATTATTGGTTTCCTTGTGTGGCCACCTCGACACAGACTGCTTATGCCAGTTGCCTTGAAAAACAGCACTTCATCTGCTAAGCTTGATGCTAGCATTCAGCCTGAAGTGATTATGGCAGATGTTTTGAAATGAAAAAAATATATATAAAAATTGAAAAGAAACCCTAAATCAGCTTTCACTATTAGGCTTGATCGAGGAACACCTCCATCCCAACACTAAGGGGTGTATAGGTTCACTGGTTCACAGACGATAAATAGATTAATGCGCCTAGAGCCCATACAAGCCAACACATATTTATCCTGAGTTGCCCCACTTGCAGGTGCTTCGGTTCATTGGTTCATAGGTGCTTACTAGGCTAATAAGCACAAAGGGAACTGGGCCGTTGTACTCTAGGGGATTTGGGTACATCCCAAATGGGCGTTGTATTATGATTGGTCTGATGAGTGATGAGCGGAGGGGCACAATAACCTCTTTTGTTCTCGATGCGAACCCTTTTGTGATTTGGTGGGCCACATAGAAGGATTTTCTAACCACCTTGGCAATATGATTATCAAAGGAGAGATTACTATCTACTTGGGTCCCTAGATCCCTTATTACATTTTCTGTAATTGGGGGACTACCACGTATGTGGTAGTTCACGGGTACTTTGTTTTTTCCAAAGGGGATGACTATGCACTTTTGGCACAGGCCTGAGGCCACAGATTTAATGTAGTATCCGCCTCCCAGTGAGACCCCTTCTGGAGTAGCCGTGCCCAGCATCAGCTGGAGGGACAAGCATAGCCCCCAGTTTGCAGTCGCCCACCTGTCAGCTGCTATAAATCCTCCTGTGCTTGCCTGTACCCTCTGAGAAGCATGTACCGAACAGGAGGGGTCCCAGGACTGAGCCCTGGGGGATGCCATAATTTTAAATCAGTTTAGAGTCAATCCAGAGCCTGCAACCATCACTGTGTGGGTTCTGTCCAGAGCACGGCAAACCCCATCATCCTATGATGTAGGCTTTTGCGTTCAGGCTGGTGAGTTTGACTATAATACCAGAATGGGGAATGGTGTAGAAAGCCTTTGCTTGGTCTTAGGCTGTATGGACATCCTTTCCCTCGTCTAAAGCCTTGTAACTGTCTCAAAGAAAGTCCACCAGGTTTAGGAGTCAATGATCTGCCCTTAACAAAGCTTCGCTAAAACCGGGTAGGGAGTCCAATGTTTGGAGGTTCCCAGTGTCTCTGGTAATATGAGTTCCACATGATGATGCGCTCCACATAGCCTGGTACCAGACCAGGCTAGGTCCAGGCTTAAAGTAGGGCGATAGTTCCTGGGGTCCGTTGTGGCTCCACCTTTGTGGAGCAGGTGATTAAACTGTTGCTGTGTGTCACTCTATGGAGCACGAGAGCCTGTAGAGAGGCTATGAGTTTTGGAACAATGTGTTTGTGTGCAGGGGTTAGTCTTCATTTTGGAGCTCATGTAAGACCTTACAGCCTGGGACTTTGTCCAGTCCCATTGAAGCCTGTTTTTGCTTTGGATAGGGCTGTTTTAACCTGTGTGTCAGTGATTGCCAGGCCTCTACATTCTTCTAATGGTATGGTTAAGTGGGCCCTTTTAGGGGTGAAAGTAAAGTGAAGTTTGTGACTAAAACCTGTCTGCCAGAATGTTATGGCACATATCCAGTCAAGTTCATTGTATTTTGTGCAATTTTGCATGCCTAACTCAGAAGCAGATCTGAGTAGAGTTTCCCACTTAGGTTCTTGAGCTATAGCTAAAGAACGCTTTTGTGGTTCTATCTTTGGAGTCCAAGCAATTTTTCGCGCGAAGCTAGCCTTGGATGATTTTATGAGGGATCATAGTTTCTTGCTGATGCCCCTGATCGGGATGACTTTCCTTCCTTCTAGCTTAGTATATTTACAGGTCCAAAATCTGATCTCCAGGCAGTTTGCCTGCAACTCTAGAGTCAGACAACAGCTTAATGATATTCTCAGGAATCCAAAAACAGCATCAGAAGAGTCACTCGAGGAAACTAGTTTTTAAACCAAAAGATGGCATATTAATATTCATACTATGCTTTCTTCACAATACATTTACATCTTTGAACATATGACTGGACTCATAGAAAGTAGCTCCAAGCAAATGTACATCCCTGTTTCATCCAGTCTCTCTTCCCACAGGCCTAGATAATAGCCATGATTTCCACATGGACACGTGAGTCCATGTCAACATCTTGTTAGATATGATATATCTATTTTTCCCGCATATAACGTAGTGGAATTACCAGACATCACAGATTTAGAGATCAGTACCATCTTGAAGCCATCAGACTACTATCGGGGCTGCTGTTTTTCTTAAAATGTGTATACTATACCAAAAAACTCAAATGGGGAAGAAGGGGTAAGCAATTGTATTGCGAGAGACTCTTTAATCCATGCCAGCTGGCTGGAAGACAAAAAGGTCCAAAACTGATCTCCAGAGTAGTTGCCTTTTTTTGGCAACTTCAGAAGCATTAACTGGTTAAAACCTCTTCCCACTGGATGAAACAAACTACTGATATATAATCCCTCCCAATGAAGCTTGTGTTTCAGGACGGAGAGTAGGGAAGACAGGTGGTGGGTATCTGAATGTAGAATAATTCTCTGTACAAGACTATTGATCTCTTTCCCACTGGAGTCAGTCTCCAGAACCAATATGTGTTAAACAACCTTTTCCCAAAGAAACAGAAATGGAGAAAGACTTGACTTTAAGGAAAATACACAAGAGAATGCCAGCAGAGAACTGGCAGAATGCAAATTTACATTTCGTTTCTGTATGTTCGCCTCTCTCCTTTGTTTCAGGCGCAGGTTCCTGCATCTTTCTAAAACCACCCATCATTCTTTTATTGTCATTTTTATTAGCCTCATTGCAGAGACGGTTTGTTCTAGTTTGTTTCTGAATGCAGTTGGACAAAAAGAGCAAAATAATCTTTTTCAAAATTTGGACAGGAGGTTAAACAAATCAGGCTTCCCCTGTCCATCAACTTCAGAACCATTTCTATCACATTTTTGATAAACTTTCTAGCAGTGGCGAACAAAAACTCAGTTTCCAAAGCTGTGATTTTAAAATAAAATTTTTAGCATCCTCTGGTGAGGGTCTTTGCAAATGAAACAGGTAAACTTCTCAAATACAGTATAACTCTTGGGCAAGCACACTGCACCGAGTCCAGATGTTCTCCTAAAAAGCGGCGGTTTCCCGTCAGCCTGTCCAGGCTCTATCACTCTGTCACACCACCGCATGCTAGAAAACTCCACGACACCAAAAATGTAACAGTGAACCATGTGGCATTGCCCACCTCTCCGGGCCAAAATGCTGCAACATATGCTTGAGATTGCCAAAGCCGTGGCTGATGATATTATTGGTTCTGGGTGCCTAAGATTGTTTGTGGCAGTGCCTACTACACTGACACCAGAACGCATAGTGAACATGCTATTATTAAAAAATGAATGAAAGCTTGACATTTTTCATGACACTAATCTTTCAATGTACAATATTGCTGCTTGTATCTCCTAGAAAAACAGTTTTGACAGCACTTAGTGTTCCATGTCATGGCGAAGAAAGTGCACCAGACAGCAATCACGGTATGATAATCATTATTAGTTCTGTAAACGTCAAAGCAGCAGCAGTTGTATATATATGGATGAGATGGGTAATAGACTGACTCTCAAAACAGGTAAGAAATTCTGTTGAGTTGGAGGCATAAGAAACATACAGTGAGTGGGATGTCATCACAATTAGTCACAGACTCATGGCAATCTGAGGAGCCCACATGGGGATGTGGTGAAAGTCATGATCTGAGCCTATGTCCCACATCAGGGGTTGTATTGGGACAGAAGAAAAACTGGAGTGGGTCAAATATAGGGGACCGGAATGCACATACTGCTGACAGATTGACCATGATATGTGGACTATCTTCCTTCAGTTCACATGGGTGGGGAGCCATCAATAAAAGAAAGGTAACACTAATTCTAAGAATCTGTGACAAAATGGATTGATGTTGGAGAACACACCTGTTTGTCCAAAGATACAAACACAGAATGCATACAGGTGACATACCAGCTAGCAACTTTTGATTTCTCCCCTAGTCGGAAACCAGCTTTGATGAATTACATGAGTGATTGTAAAGTATTAATTCCCAGTGAAACAGTCCGGCTTACCAACAAGATGCCACAAAGCAACTTCAAGCAATGCTCCAAAGAAGTTCTATAAATTTGTATAGAGTCATAGGGTGAAAGAGGAGCCCAGGCAGGTGTCCAGTGGGGAAACATCAGAGGTTGTGAAAATTACTGAATGCTCTTAACATCTTACTGCATATAGGACAAAAAGAAAATATAAGTGGAATAAGTAAAAATGCAAACGAAGAGTATGTGATGAAGGCCAGTAGAATAGATACAGAGTCTCTGATACCGGATGAAAGTAGGGAAATAAGAGAGGAAGGTACATATAAGGAAAGAGCTGGGGGTGGGAATGCCAGGAGCAGAGAAATGCAGGCAGGACTACAGGAATGCATGGAAGTAAAGAATGTGATAACATGGATAGATTCAAGGCACACACATTAGAAAAGACTGGCTGGCTAACTTCCTGGCGAAGTTTTTGAAATGCAGTCGCAAAACATGGCGAATTGAAAGTATAATCTGGCACATAAATTATTGCAAAGTACTAGGAAATGTTATTACAGCCAGTGCAAAATAATCACTACATTCTGCAAATTTCTGTTCACTTGAGAGGTACTCTTAGAAGTAATGCATATCAATCATACACTGACGATTCCAGTACACCACTACCACCAAATTAGCAGCAGTGCAATCACTATGTCAGATATGAATAAAGCATTGTGTACACCTCGTGCACTCAATCCAGGTTCGGGTTAGTGGCATGAGTAAGTTGCAGACATGATGTTGATGGGAGATAAGTGATGATGCCATAGCTGCTTGATTGTCACTGCAGGTGAAGCAGCAATAATTCTCATATAGATCTACGCAATACCAGCAGTCAAGTCTTTGATAGCCATAAAATAATGAACAACATAGTGCTGTGACCAAATTTTACACAGTACTAGGCAGTAAGCACGCCATCGCTCAATTCTCCAGGGTAATGTAGATATTTACTACTGCCAGCAGTCCCCACCGTAACGTTAAGTATCACATAAAATTCACAATCCAGCATAATGTATATGCTGGAAATATCAGATCAAAAAATTAAAAAGCAAGTAGCCAATGGTCATGCTGGTGGATATCCAAACCACTCTGCTAACAATTATGAATGACTTATAGGCCAACATAGCACAAGACCCTCATATTGCTTTTATTTGATGTTCAAAGCCATACATTTGTAAAATCTCTTTATTTAGCTTTGTTGGACAGTACAAAAACACAGGACTCAGCACAGGAACGGAACTTCTTAAAAGTGCCTATACCTTTCTCAGCAAGTGCCATTACTCATACCCCTCAGGACAACATATCAACTGTTTAGGTAAAGAAGTGTATATTATGGCCAAGTTTTTGTAAGCACACCCAGAAACAGTTTTATGATTGGTTGATTACCTGATTTATGGTCTCTGAAGAGTGCTAGGACAGGGGCTGGTGATGCCTCTTCCAAACATGGGGAGATACCACAAACACACTGGCAATACAGATTTATCATCCTCTCAGTACTATCATAAGCTCTCTTAAACAACAAGAATATAAAACATAGACTTAATTGCCAAACCCCTTTTGATTTTGTGAAAGGTTGCAAACTGTGTGTTTTAACACTGGAGGAAAGTTTGCGTTTTCTAAAACGGGTTTGGAAAGCTAACTAAGTCAAGCAACGTTGCTGAATGTATTGGTCAGATCCTGCAGAACTATGCGCATTTGTAAATCAACTCAAATTATGAAAATATAAAAAGGACCAATAAAAGGATATATCAGAGGAAGCAGGAATCACATTTATTGGCCAAGTATACTGCATACAAGGAATTTGACCTCCGGTTTCAGTGGACTCTCCAAGTATGAAAAGGATACATAAACGACGTACATACAGCTATTAAGAACAAGACCAAAATGACATACATGTAACTATTAAGAACAAGACAAAAAAATGAAACATACATACACATATAAGGTGCAAAATGCAACTCAGTGCAAGAAATACTGAAACTCTAGAAAAGAAAACAAGTATTAAATTAATATGTAAAACAATATACTGCAGAACTTAGGAGGCTTGGGAGAAACAATACCCCAAACCTAATAAGCTGAGTTTAACTGTTTATGAATCTAAAATGACCTCAAGTAGGAAAAACTGTTCTTATATCTGCTTCTTTTGGTGAAATGTCTTAATCTATAACGTCTGGCTAATGGTAAAATGTAATAGTTCAATATTCAAAGGGAAACTATGATATTTAATTCGCCACTTTAGCGAAATAAAATGCAAGTGGTTTAGCCCAAGCTCAAGACCACCACTATGTCTGCTAATTTATTCTCCAAAGAACACATACAGACTTTGTGAATGGCTGCATAGAGGCTGTCATAATTATTAAGAAACAAATCACATGTAGTGGAAAACTGAAAATGCACTGTTGGAATCATCACTAAACATTTATTTATTTATTGCCATTTGAAGGACGGGGAAAGTCCACTGGGCCTGGAGGAGCCCATTTTCAGTGGAGGCCAGAGAAAAGGAGTTCACATTATTACATACAATTAACAAAATAAAACATTGTAGATACGTGAATAAACAGATGTAGTACTATATACACATTAAGTTTAGGAACATTTGTTGATATATAAAAATTGTACACACAGTAGAAAGCGATAAAGACAATTAAGGCAGAGATGACATTCCAAATAATGGCTAGAAAAGACACTTAATTTCTTTTAGAAGTAACAGCATAAACGGAGAAACAGGAAGTATGGAAAGTCAGAGTAGAAGAAGAAAGTCACTTAGCAGTGATAAAATGTGAGGTAGGAGAAAAGACAATAGTATCTACATGTGGAGTGAGTAGGATTCAAAGCAGAGGGGTGTAGCATTACAGGGTGAAGCCAATGAGCAGACTATTATCTGGATGAAAAACTGGAGAGAGGGAGGGGTGAGAAGGTACAGAGAAAAAAGTAGGAGAGATTAGTATTGAATAAAAAAAAAAGTGGAGGTTCCCAAGAAGGTGGGAAGTTAGGTGTTTGGGATTTTAGGTAGAATTTTACAGGAGCATCAGCCAGTTAGACACGGATATATGTAATTTTAGGGATTTTTAAAAGAAGCACTTACAGGTTGATTCTGAGAGGAGGAGGAGGAAAGTGATTATTGCCCATAACTTTGCAGACAGCATGGGAATTTACTGCAGCATTTGGCCAGCTGACAGTTGGGTCTGCCTAGACAGCAACATTTTGGTTTCTGACCTGATGTGATTGGGCTACAGTACTTGGTCAGTATGGATGAAGGAAGGCAATGTTCAGGTTGGTAGATTATTTTGTGGGCTGTGGTTAGTTGAAGGTAAGTAAGTGAATTTGGGATTCCAGCCAGTTTAGTTTATGCAATGAGGAGCAGCAGTGGTGGGTGTTAGAGTGTTATTTGGGTTTGTAGCAAATTGTATTTTATTGTAACAGGAATTAGAAGCTACTTTTTAGGGTAGATTGTAGGTTGGTAAGGATGTTGCTTCTATAAAGCAGAATAGGAAGTGATAGGAAGGAGTTAGAGGCTAGGGCCTTTTGTCAGTGAGACTGAGGGAAATAGTTATGTCAATATAGAGGCACCTAGCTTTTTGATGTTTTTTTTTTTTATATTTGCTTTGGATGAAGAAGGTTTGTGAAGGTTAGTTTGCCGTAGTGATGACACCTAGCAGTTCTATAGGGACCTTAGGATGGTGTGTTGTGTGCACATGAAGTAATTGTAAAAAAAGAGGTTATCAGTGGGGGTGGTTTTTGTGGGAGCAAATAGTAATAGTTTTGTTTTGTTGGGGTTAAGGGCGAGGTGATCATAGGACATCCATTCCTCGGTAGATGTGAATGCTTCTTGGGTAAGTTGCTTTAATTTTGTGAGAGATTTTGAAGAGGAGATGATAGTTGAATCATCAGCGTATTGGATTACAGATTTATGAGTAAGGGTTTGATGAAAGTTGTTGACAAATACACTAAAGAGGAGGGGACCAAGAATTTATCCTTGGGGAACACCTGTATTGGCAGTGATGAAAGGGAAAGAAGAGATCTGAAGTAGGAACTTCATTTGTCAGCAACCTTTGGGATACGGATCCGATCTCGGATCCGAGCCGGCAACTTCTACCACAGCATAGATCCGAGCTCCTAGCTCCTCCCTTTACCCATAATCCCCTGCCGACCCTGACTGACCCCAGATCTAGTTTGCCGCACTTCAAGCTACAAGCTGGATTTCGAGCTCCTGATAGTTGAGTAAACTTTGTGAGAAAATCTTTGCTTTTTTTCTTTTTTCTTGTGCGAGTGTGTACGAGTGTTAAGGTATCCTATATTTATATCTTTCTGTTTAATTTTTCCTCCCTGCCCATGCTGATTCGTAGTGTGTGTTTGTGGTGTGTGTAGGGGCCTAGTGAGTGTGTTTTTCTGTATACCATGTCGAAGGCCCCTAAAGCCATCTTTTCAAAATGCACCGAGTGTGGCCATAAGCTTTCACCGGCAGATGGCCACACCCGGTGCATTAGGTGCCTTGGGGTTGAACACCTCTCTTCGGGATGTGCGATTTGTGCAGCGTTCAACCCCAGGGCACTTAAGGACTGGAGGTCGAAGCTGATCCTCGCGGGCCTTTTGCCCCCGGATTCGGCCACCCCTGTCTCCCTCCCTCCGGTCGGGACTCAACCTCCCGCTTTGGCTCCGGAGGAGAGGGAGGCCGGGAAAGCCAAACAGAGTGAGAAGCACCATAAGCGGCGGGCCGAGGACTCCTCCTCGGCCCCGCCCACCAAACGGGCTTCTCCATCCAGAGCTTCTGGATCACCTCCTCCTCGGCTCCGGTCCCCTTTGTTTCTCACTGGGACCCGGTCCCCATCGGGGTCATCGAGGCGACACTCTAGGTCTGCCTCGGTGGCCTCGTCGAGGTCCACCTTTAGTATGTCAGATGCAGACATGGACCGGATGATGAGGAGGTTCATCCAGGCCCAGCTGCAGATGGGAGTGCTCTTGCCTCCCCCCCCCCCTCCGGGGGGGAGCTCGACCCCATTTTTTGCTCCAATCGCTCCTTCTCCGACCCGCTTTCCGGGTTCGGAGCATTCGGAGCCGAGCCGCGTTGGATCCGGGGGTGGGTCGGAGCCGATAGTACTGGTTACTCTGTGTGACTTCGGCTCCGTCCCGGTCGGAGCACATGAGTCCTTCGGATCCGAGGGTCTCGGCCCCGGATCCGGTCCCCGCTTTGGATCCGAGTGGGAGTCGACTCTCGGATCCTATCGAGAGTGGCTCCCCCTCGGCTTTTGCGGTGGTGGAGAGGGCACTGTTGAGTGCATCCGGACCTCCGGTCCTGGTTTCGGCTCCCCCCTGTACTCCCTCTCAGCTGGTCCGGGCTCCCATCACCCGGCCTTCGGGGCAGCCTGCTTCAGCATCTCTGGGTGTGACATTGGTGAGTCTTCCTCGGACAGCCCCCCCCGAGGAGGTCCCTCACAAAGCCAAGTGTAAGAGGAGGCACGTGGACTCCCCCGAGTCCCTTACGGAAGATACGGACTTAGATGAAGGGGAAGGCTCCCCAAGGTCACCCCCCGAGGATGTCTCCTTTGGAGACATCATGGAAATGCTCAGGATTAGGGGAGGGTGGTCTGCCCCCAAGGCTTCCTCCGATGAGTCCGTATTCCTAGAGGCGTTCGAAGCAGGGCCATCTACCTCTTGGGTGTCCCCTCCCCCCGACCCCCTGGTGGACCTTATTTCCACCAGGGCTTGGAAGGAGCCGGACACTGTAGAGCCAGTCCCCAAGCGCCCGGATAGAATCCTGAGTCCCCCTGCTGAAAGAACCCACTGGAGCAGAGGTCCCCCCGTGGATGCCATGTTGGTGGCGGCGGCCACCAAGAGAGAGTTGGCTCAGGAGAGCTCTGCGGTCCACCCGCCGAGTAAGGAGTCTCGAGCGATGGACCGCCTTGGGAAGCGGGTCTTTAGTTCAGCAACCTTCTCCATGAGGGCGCTGAACTATATGGCACACGTCATCCGGATGCAGCAAGATCTAATAAAAGAATATGCTGCATCCCCACCGGAGTCCATGTCGGAAGGGGACAAGCAGCTGTACTCCTCCCGAATGTCTACTCTACGTTCAGTTTCCAACACCTCTATGCGGCTCTTATCTCATGCCACTGAAGGAGCCGCTAGAGCTGGCGGAGCCGGCCTGGTAATGAGGCGCCAAGCCTGACTCCGACATTGTGATTTCCCGGAACCCTTTAAGGCATCATTCGCGAATGCCCCCTTTGATGGTTCTGCACTGTTTGGCAAAACCGTTCGCGACACTTTAATCCAGAGCGAGAAAGACAGGAAGACATTGTCTGCCATCAGAGTCCACTTCTCTGCTCTCCAGAGGTCCTTTTCCAAGAACCAAAAGGGTCAGAAGAAGATGTGGTTCCGAAAATCGCATCAGTCCCAGTCTGCTCCGGACAACCAGTCCTCTCGTGGCAGAGGAGGACAGGGAGGATGCCGCCCAAGAGGCAGAGGGGGTCCCAGAAATTTTGGGTCCAGAGAACCTTTCTCTGAGAGGCCCACGCAGAACCCCTGAGGGGTTGCCCGGCTGCTCCACTCTGGAGGCAGTCGGGGGGCATCTTTCGAAGCACCTAGCAATGTGGGAGTCCATAACAACAGATCGCTGGGTGCTTCGCATCATATCCAGAGGCTACCTAATTCCCTTTATTGTAACCCCCAAAACCAGAAGCCTCCCCGACGTACCACCCAATCAGAGGGAGGCGGCTGCTACAGAAATTCAGCAGCTTTTGCAAAAAAGAGCCATCCAACCCGTCCCCCCAGATCAGTTCGGATCGGGGTTTTACTCCAGGTTCTTTCTGGTGCCAAAAAAGACGGGGGACTTGAGGTCCATTCTCGACCTCTCTCTCCTGAACCTGGCAGTACCCAAAGAAAAGTTCCGAATGGTCACGCTACAATCTATTCTCCCCCTATTACGGGAGAACGACTGGATGTGCTCGATAGACCTCAAGGATGTGTACTACCACATTCTGGTGGACAGACGCTCCAGGAGGTTCCTCCGCTTCCGGCTGGGAGCCAGTCACTTTCAATTCAGGGCCCTTCCCTTCAGTCTCACCTCAGCCCCCAGGGTGTTCACCAAAGTCTTGGCAGTTATAGCGGCCCACCTAAGGCTTCAGGGAATTCAGGTCTTTCCGTACCTCGACGACTGGCTCCTCATCGCCCCAACAAGGCATCTGCTCTGTTCAGGCAGGGATTATTTCCTCAATCTTGCTCCACGCCTAGGGTTGACTGTCAACATGGCCAAATCCTCTCTGGTCCCTACACAGGTAATAGATTTCATAGGGGCGAGATTGGATTCCAGACTAATGCTTGCCTTCCTGACTCCCGATCAGCTTCAGAACCTGAGGTTGCATGTTCAGGCCATTCTCCGACTTCCTGCTCCACCGGCAGAATTGATCCTGAGGGCTCTAGGGTCCATGGTGGCAGCAATTCCTCTGCTGCCCCTAGCCCGTCTAAATATGAGGGTCCTGCAGTGGACCCTCCAGGTACAATGGTCCCTGTCTCGCAGCCCCCTGTCCCATCCTATTTCCATAAGCAGGGCTTGCAGAGGGTCGCTCCTGTGGTGGCTCCAGTCCCCGAGTCTCCGCATGGGACGACCATTCTCGATGCCTTTCCCCATCGCCACAGTGACCACGGACGCCTCTCGCCTGGGGTGAGGGGGGCACTATTCAGGCAGAACGGTCCAAGGCACGTGGAACGACACAGAGACCTCCTTGCATATCAATGTCCTAGAGATGAGGGCAGTGCTCTTGACGTTGCAGGCACTTCACAGTCTTCTTCCGATTGGGACTATTGCAGTACAAACGGACAACATGTCAGTTGTCTGGTACATCAACAAACGGGGGAACCAGGTCTTATCCTCTTTGTCGCGAGGCCATGAGAGTGTGGGAACGGGCGATATCCACCAACCACTTTCTCATTGCAGCACACATTCCAGGATGGTCCAACATCCTAGCAGACAGGCTCAGTCGTTCGATTCTGACCCCGTACGAATGGTCTCTCAATCCTCTAGTAGCGAAACAAATATTTGCCCAATGGGGGCAACCCTGTTGCGATCTTTTTGCCTCTCCCTCAAATACCAAATGCAACAGTTACTTCGCTCTAATCCCCCCCCAGGGGGAGTCCCCGAGAGACTCTCTAGTACATGCTTGGCCTCCCGGTCTCCTTTATGCTTACCCTCCATTGCCCATGATGCTAAAACTCTTACAGAAAGCCAATCGGCTGGGGAGCAAAATGATCCTCATTGCTCCATTCTGGCCTCATCAAACGTGGTTCCCGTACCTGTGGTCTCATCTGATTCATCCACCCTGGATTCTGGATCCCCTTCCGGATCTCATTACTCACCCTCTGGGTCTTCCGACCCCCAACCTGGTCAACCTCAAGCTGACTGCTTGGTTGCTCCAGTTCCACTCCTGATAAGGACTCCCGGAATCTCCTCACCAGTCAAAGCCATCCTAGTAGCAGCACACAAACCTTCCACCAGAAGGGTTTATCGAAGTAAGTGGAAACGTTTCTCCATTTGGGCGGAGCACCATCACTTAGATCCTTTCACGGCACCTCTTACGTCGGTTTTGGATTTTCTAACTACCCTTTTTCATCAAGGGGCTAGCTGCTCTACAGTCAAGGTACAACTAGCAGCGATTTTGCATTATCATGTAGGGCATGAATCGCGCCCTCTAATCACTTCCAAGCTTTGTAAAGCTTTTCTCAAGGGTACCTTCCTCCTCAGACCCCTGGTCAGGGAGGTAGTACCCCCATGGGATTTATCTTTGGTTCTTCAGGCCTTGACAAGCCCCCCTTTCAAGCCGGCCCACGTTGATCTCAAATACCTCTCTTGGAACATGGCCTTCTTGGTGGCCATTACTTCATCTAAAAGGGTCTCTGAGCTTCAGGCTCTGTGTGTTAAACCGCCGTACTTAGCCTTCCATCAGGATAGAGTTTACCTCAGGATCAATCCGTCCTTTCTAGCTAAGGTATCTTCGGAAGCTAATATTAATCAATCTATTAATCTTCCCGTGTTCTTTCCCAATTACCAGAACAAAGGAGAGTACAAGCTGCATTCCTTGGATGTGCACAGACAATTACGCTTTTATATTCATCGAACTGCTGGTCATAGACAATCTGACCAGTTGTTTGTCTCCTTTGCCAAAACAAGTTTAGGCAAGTCAATCTCTAAAGTTACACTGTCACGGTGGATAGCTAGTTGTATCCTCTTGGCATATCAGTGTTCGGGAAGGCCTGCACCTCAGGGAGTCCGAGCTCATTCTACTAGGGCCGTCGCTACTTCGGCGGCTTTTAAATCTAGGGTTCCATTAGATGATATTTGTTCCGCAGCCACTTGGGCCTCATCTCATACCTTTATCAGCCATTACAAACTGGATGTTGTCTCCAGAGGTAGGGCGTCCTTTTGGCTCTGCAGTGCTCCGGAATATTCTTCCATAAAGGCCACCCAGGATTCAGGTAGCTGGGGACTCTGTCCCAAAGGTTGCTGACAAATGAAGTTCCTACTTCAGATTAAGAAGTTATGTACTCACCATAACGTTCCATCTGAGTAGGTATCTTCATTTGTCTGCAACCATCCCCCCTCCTTCCCCCTGACCTATAGGATCTGTCTTAGATAAGCCCCTTCTGGGGCACAGTAACTATGGTTGTATCAGGCAAACTTGATCTGAGGTCAGTCAGGGTTGGCAGGGGATTATGGGTAAAGGGAGGAGCTAGGAGCTCGGATCTATGCTGTGGTAGAAGTTGCCGGCTCGGATCCGAGATCGGATCTGTATCCCAAAGGTTCCAGACAAATGAAGATACCTACTCAGATGGAACGTTATGGTGAGTACATAACTTCTTATTTTGCTATTTAGAGGATTGCTGCTGGTTTTTGAGGTAGTTTGTAAACCATTGTGGGGGGATTGAGGTTGGAGAGTTTACTGAGTAGTAGAGAGTGAGAAATGGTGTCAAATGCCTTTGATAGATTGAGAAAGAGATCTGAAACTAAGGAGCCAGAATCACGGGCTCTATTTACTGTGTCTAAGAAGGAGATGAGGGTAGTGTTGGTGCTATGTCCTGGCCTGAAGCCATGATGAGTGGGAGACAGCAGTTGGTATTTAACTAGATGATATATGAGCTGTGTTTGGATTCACTTCTCTAATATTTTATCGATAGGGGAAAGAATGGCAATAGGGCAGAAGTTTGAGATATCAGAGTTGTTACCGCCTTTATGTAGTGGAATGACAAAATATTTTTTGCAGATATCTGGTATGTAGGATTCTTGAATGGACCTGTTAAGGAGTATGCTGATAGAGTAAGCTATGGAAGGGGCTGCTAGTTGGAAGTATTCTGCAGGTAGATTATCAAGAGTGTTTGTACAAGCTTTTAGTTTATAAAGTTGTTTTTGTATGGCGGATGTGGTAATGGGTGATAATGAGAAGATGGGTATGGAATTTGAGGTATTATGGGCTGATGGTGGGCCCAATGTGTCAGGGTTGATGGGTGGGAAGGTAGTAGTTAGATTGGTGATGATGTCAATAAAGTATGTATTGAAGAGTGGGGCTAATTCAGAGGGGGGTTATCTGGGTTTGGGCATGGGATGTTGTTAGAACCCGAGTGGAGTAAGGAATTAATTGCTCCCCAGAACCTTTTTGGATTTTGTTTCTGCTGATTTTGAATAGATTATATGTACTCTTTTTTTGTTTTTGACCACTAAACGTTTAGCCTGATTATGAAGCTGTTTGCATTGCATTAGGTTGGAAGGAGTTTTGTTTTTTTGCCAGGTTTTCCATGCTTTATCCCTAGAAGACATAACTTGCTTTGTGGCCTTTGTCAGCCAGCAGGCATGTTTTGATTTGACTCCCTTTAGTCTTAGGGGGCAAAAGAGTTTAGGGTTGAGAGGAATGTGGAATTAAAAAAATCAACAGCATTGTTGAGTGGAAGGAGTTATCAAGAAGGAGAAGTGGGTTCCAATTTGTATTCTGCAGGATGTCATTGAGGGTGTTTTGGGAGAAATGAGACAGATCTCTTGTGTATCTGTATTGGTGAGGGTTGGTTGTAGAGGTGGGCTTACATATAATGAATGCTGGAGAGTGATCACTGATACTATCAGGGAGAATGCCTGAGGAAGAGATTTTATCAGGGTCTGAAACTAGGACCATTCTAAGGTTGAGCCTTTGTTTGTATTCTTGTTTGGTCTGGTGATA
The DNA here is from genome assembly GCF_019279795.1 of Protopterus annectens. NCBI lineage: Eukaryota > Metazoa > Chordata > Ceratodontiformes > Protopteridae > Protopterus > Protopterus annectens. Next base: position 887,293,822 of record NC_056741.1, on the reverse strand, counting down.
TCAGAAATTAGTTGAGAATATATGTGTAGGTTAATATTTGTGGAGGGATTATTATTGGAGGTGTCTAACCAGTTGATATTAACATTGCCTGAAATTATAGTTTCATTTTGTATGTTGAGGCTTGTCCAGGCTAGAATTTCTTCTAGAATAGGACTATTGTTTCCTGGGAGAATGTATATTACTATGATGCAAAGGCATGGTATATAATACAATAAGAAATCTCATGTCCGAAGTCAAGATTATCTCCACCGAAGAAAAGTTCACTGTTATACAACTAAACAAGTAACTAAGCAGTCTAAGTCGGAGGTCCCCAGCCACCTGGCCGCGGACCAGTACCGAGCCGTGGAGCACTTGGTACTGGGCTGTCAGGTAAGTGAATGCCTGTATGAGTATGTTTATGTGTCTGTGTGTGTAAGTGAATGCGTTCATGAAAGCAAAAGAATCTGTGTGTGTGTGTGTGTGTGTGTGTGTGTGTGTGTGTGCATGTGCTGGATTGAAAGAGTGAGCTCGATTTGTGAAAAAATGCAGGTATGAATGAGGAAGTGACTGTGTGTGTGTATGTGTGAGATCGGGAGAGTGAGAGCGATGTATGAATGAATGCATAAGTGGGTGTGTGGCGTGTGGATGTGACAGACAGTGAGAGCGATGTATGAATGAATGCATAAGTGGGTATGTGGCATGTGGGTGTGACAGAGCAATGTGTGAATGAATGCAGGTATAAATGAGGATGTGACTGAGTGTGTGTTTGATTGGGAGGGAGTAAGAGTTATGTGTGAGTGAATGCAGGTATGAATGAGGGAGTGACTGTGTGTGAGAGATCAGAAAAGAGAGAGAGATGTGTGTGAGTGAATGTGTGCATGAATGCAGATGAGACTCTGTGTGTGTGTGTGTGTGTGTGTGTGTGTGTGTGTGTGTGTGTGTGTGTGTGTGTGTATGGTATGGACGAAAGGTACACAAACCTCATTGCTGCTGCCTCCAGCGATCACTCTCACTCTTCACTCTCTCCCTCCACACACACACACACACACACACACACACACACACACACACACACACACACACACACCATACCTCTCAACCTCGTAGTAGTGCAAAAAATCTGGACAAAGCCTAACAGAATTGGGGACAAATAGGGACAGATTTTAAATAGTCCTCATAACCATAGAAAGTTGCTAGAATAACAGGATTTGTCTTATGCATTTTTCTGAAGGATATGAGGTCTGAAATACCACAATGGTTTTTAGTTGTATATCTAATGAGTTTCATATTACTGTCTGTAGTAAGGCTTAAGAAATGTAATGTTTTCTGTTTTACATTCCTCTTTTTGTAAATAGTGATTGTTGGCAACTGTCAAACTTTTTATATATTGTTTTTAAATCTTTTAAAAATGTTTGTAATGTTTTCATACTATTGTTATGGAGCTTATCTCCTCAGGTTTCCACGGAAAATGGGCTACTTGCCCAGCTGGACTCTACCCAGTTAACAAAAGTATAAATAAATAAATAAATAAATAAATAAATAAATAAATAAATAAGTAAAACCAATCAACCTGCCAAACATGAGCTAAGAGTTGCTGCAGTCAATGGTGAGGTTTTCAATGACTGCTTTCAAGAATACCTGCCAAGTGGTGTAATAATAGTAATATTACTATTAACATCAATAACTATAGTTTCATGCGACTTGACAAAAATGACATATATTATAATTAATATATATAACGTAATCAAACCGTAAAAAAATTACACCTTCATTAAAGATCCACAGACAATGCTAGACAGGATTTTAACCAATGACTAGTGTATTTCTACCAAAGCCCCAAAAGCATACTCTGTACCACATCAGGGGTAGGTTTAAAAGTCTTTACTTCATAGACACAAGGGTAAAGGTTTGAGACCTTGGCTTATTGGTTAGGCTTAAAAAATCAGCCATTCAAGACAATTAGCCTAGTATTTCCCTATGAACCTATAATCTGAATTTAAATGGTATGTATAATCACTCAAGTCAAATAAATCATTTTACTGGTTTTGTACTTCACTCATCTAACTCACTGTTGAATACAGTGGTGCACATTATATCCTTCAAGCAAGCCACCTGAAAAAAGCTGAAAAGGTACAGTTCCTTTTTAGAAAAAAATTACAGGATCAGAGAGCTTGAAATATTCAAACAGGCATTTTTTTGCCTGATCTATAATGCAATGACTGATCTATTTGAAATACTATACCAGACTGGAAAATGATCAAGGATTGAAGTCATCAAACAGTGAATGCATTCAAGCTTCAGACCTCACATCCTTTGGAAAATGCATGATAATTCAAATCCTGTTATTTTAGCAAGTTTCTATGTTAATGGAAAAAGCATTTACAATTCTTTCCTAAATTTGGATCATTGGATGATAGAAGTTACTAGGCTATTGGCCTTGAGACCCTTACAAGCCTAACCAAGAATTTAGCCCATGTGCCAACAAGTCAGCACCCCATGCCACTGTCCAGCTGGGACACAGGTGGAATACCAGGGTGTATTTTCTGTTCCACATCCAGTTATCCAGGTTGCGCTTAAAAAGGGTTAATGAGGTACTCTGTTTGACGTGGAGAGGAAGTCTATTCCACAAAAGGGGGAATATCTGAGACACCAATCAAATGGCTCATCCAGATTTCCATGCTTCCAACCCTAGGTCAGAGTGAATGCCCACAACCCCACCAGTCATCTGTCGCCCAAGGAAATACACAACCCACAGTAAGTATGAAAGCATGCATTTCAGTAAATCCAACCTGTACGTATATACTTTAAATGAGCAGGGTACACGCTTCTTAAACATTAACATCAAGAAATAGTTTTAAACACAAACAGACAATACATGACACCAAGACACCCACAGATTTTAAAAGTTGATTTAATGATGTCAGAGGAATGTGACCAAATAGGAATACTCCCTAAACACAAAATGCTGCAATAAAAAAGCTTGCAAAATAATTCACTACAGAAAATTAAGAACCCACACCTTGGTAACAAACCAAACATTAAGCTTAGACTTTGAACTCCTGTTAAAGATCTAATGATCAAATGTTAAACAAAAGCAGTGTCATTACGTTTTTCAAAATAAACATGAAATGGCAACCCGTTATTTGTACAGCACAGCGTAGTCTACAGTCTTATTATCCTGCTTTGGTTACAAACAGAAACATCTTTTAACTAGATAAACTACACAGGGCTCTTTGGACCAACTCATGTACTTAACCGCAACAAGCATTTATAACAGCTCTATTTAGCCAAAGTCCACCACAACACTAGTGTTTAACATAAACATGACAAAAAAGCACACGTTTATTTACTACCTCCCCAAAATACTTAACATTCTTTACTTTTTATTTTCGTTCTAAGTTAAGACTGTCATAGCTCCAACAGCCCAACCCCGTCATTTACAAGAAACGACTTTTAAACTCTACACACTGAAACAGTAGAAGTACACTCAGTCCTCATTAAAACACTAAGAAACTCGTATAAAACAGCTTCTGAAATGAGCAGCACTGACTCAACAAGCAGTACTTAGAACTGGTTTGCTCTGTTTATATTTCAGACACTTGTCATCTTCCACAAATCACATTTCATAGTGTGATGGTGTTTTAAACCCCGTACAAAATCAGGCAAAGGTAGACCGATCACCAAGCATTACAGCTATCCAACTTGACCAATGCTGCTCAGTTCTACAGCTATTACTCTTTGAGAAAGATTTTCATTTACTTATACTCCCTCTTTACCGACGCTCCAGTCCTGTTTGCGTCTCAATCTCTTGCCCCAGTATTGTAGGCTTTGTCTGATTTTCTTGCCTTGACAGAGGTGAAGAGGTCTTGCACCATTTACTGTAAGATTTTTACCGATACCGAATACCATGGAATGCAAACCTCTTTGACCTCCTGCTGCTTCTGGCACAGATTGATCGCAGTCACTCTTCTCAAGCATACACACACACACGCACACACACACACACACACACACACACACACACACACACACACACACACACACACACACACACACACACACACTTTAGCTCTCATCCACGCAAGCATGCACACACTCACTCACGTAGACAGAAACATAAACACACATGCACAAACACACATGGATGCACTTAACTTTCTTTTCTACATTTTTTTTTCAATTTTACACTCGCTAAACAGTAAAACCAGTGTTTAACGAGTGTAAAAATAAGTCCTTGATCAGTCTTACTCGTATTCACTGGCAGGCATACATTTACACACACAGACACAGATACACATGCTTCTATTTTTTTAATGTCTTCTTTTACTATTGTACACCCTCTAAACAAAAGTGTAAATTAGCCAGTGTAAAATAATGATAACCAGTAGATTTCTTGGTGTGTGAGGTCTATGACATTGCATTTAAGGAAAAAAAAAACACTGCTGGCATAGCATTCCACATGACAGATTTCCCCAGGATGACCAGATTTCTGCCTTATAACTTCGGTCTGTCCTCATGATAAACAGTATGGTTTGCTACAAAAAAAAAAAGACTACGGACTTGAGGCACAGCATGTGTTGTTTGTGGATTGTTATTCTCTGAGAAGGGCAGGTCAGGCATAGGATAAGGTGAAGTTTTGAATAAATAAGATGGCTGTAAGGAAACATAAGCACGTTATTATGCGATGGTTGCTGAAATAGCTAACTGCAACCAATCGCATTACAGATTTCTTAAAAAAACAATATCAAAACATTATTATCAGGAAACAAGCTAATCCAAATGAAATGGTAATACACCTGTCTACGTATAGCAGAAGAAAAAAACTTCACTCCAGGAAAAAAAATGTGGGTATGTTCAAAATCCCTCAATGAAACAGATTTGTACAGCAACTACACTGAATATAGTAGTTCCTAATGCAGTCAGCATCACATTTTTATTGGCAAAAAAATGACAAAATGAAAACATCTCATGCATAGGTAATGGTTGGGGGCGTTGCTTGGGCGAAAGGACTAGGGAAGGTGGTTTATGGGCAGTCATTGGGCAGCAGCTGAGGAAAAGGTGAAAAATAACACTGGGCGTTAATATCAAATGGTTCAAGCGCCCATGTACTCGCTACAGCGCTGTGAGACTTTTTTCTGTTTAAAGATGGCTCACAGTACCAGAGCTGTAAGAACGGGTAATGAAAAACACAGTCAAAGTCAGTATTTACCATGGCGCAAGGGATATGCTACAATGCTAGATTCAAAAGATGGGTGAGAAAAACACTTCGGAAATTAGATAAGTGTAGTAGTACACAGTGGTCCTTTAATGCAGAACCATAGACAGTATGTATAACAATCTATCTCTAAAAATAAAAGGCAACATCACTTTTCTGTTTGCCAAAATTGTTCAGTATTTTGCTGAAAATTATTGAGAGTAAATGCTGCTCCTGAAAAAGTGTTATACCATCCTTCCATCCATCCATCTCATCTGTGCTTTGTTTTCAGAACATCCCTGATTTTGCATCTCACTTTTTGACCTATTCCACACGACAGTTTTCATTTTTTTTACAAATTACTGAAAGTTACATTCAGTACATCTTATTGTTCAAAAATGCATATTGATGCAAAAACTGGTGATCTGATGCTGTCTTTTTTGCCCATTCCTCAAACTGTGGATTTCAGATTCATCTTCAGACACTTCTTGGACTTTGGCTCTGTAGCTCAAGTTCCTCCCCTTGCACATAATCCTCTCTCCAGCCTTGTATTACCTCATATCTCATTTGCCTCTTCCAGTGAGCAAACATGGTTTCTTCATGGCACAAGTGCTTTGGAAGATAAGTCAATTTTTTGATCTTAAGATTATCCTCTTTTGTCGGGAACTTTTCACCTCTCTGTCTCTCTTTCCTCCTGCCTCACCTATAGTTTAAAAAAAAAAAAAAATATATATTTTTTAGATATATTGTTGGTTGTGGTGGTTGTTGTTTCCTTAAAAGCATAGTGTCCTTCTCTCCCTTTTCTTTCCACCACTCTTTAGAGAAATCTTGATACCATTGTTGGTATTTTCTGTTCCATATCATTGGGAATTTCTTGGTACAATTGTTGATATTTTGCCTGCTCTTTTCTATAGCTTTCTCTGTGTATTTGAATTCCTTTTAGGGTTGTTTCAGCCTTCTTTGCATAATGTCAGACAAACCTTCAGGTTTTAAAAAATGTTCATCATGGGGGCACAAAATGCTCAACTCAGATGCCTACTCAGAGCAAGTCCACTTTCCAGGGGCTCCTCATCTTGAGGTCAAGTGTGAGCTTTGTTCCACCTTCAACCTCAGAGCCTTGGGTGACTGCAGGAGCAAGATAAGTTTCAAGGGATTACTGCCTTCTTTTTCCTCAGGATCTGGAGCCACAATTAAACCAGCAGAAACATCTCAAGGGGAGAAAGGGAACAAAGATAATGAAAAATCAAAAGAAAAGTCAAAGGGTGGAGGAAGTGCTCTCCTGACCACTCTTCTCACTTGGTGCCAACTTTGGCTCTGCCTCCAAAGATATCCAAAGTTTCAAATCCATCCACCTCTTCAGATCCGGTGTTGGCTTCATGCAAGTCTCCATCCCATAAGCAACCACGATTCTCTCTGGAGCTGATTCCATCAAGACTTCATTCTCCTTTTCTGCAAGAAACTCCATGTAGAGTTTCTAGACCTCCATCTTCCTCCTCATCCTTTTGGTCTACCAGGAGCCTATCTGAAGCAGACATGGACAGGATGATGAGAACATTTTTAGGACCTAAATTCGGCTGGGAGTGCTTCTGGCTCTGTCTGCCATTGGATTCATGAGCTTCAGACCAGCCAAAATACCTTTAGTGATTCCTAGTCGATCCATCCTTTGACTTCTGAGGTTCAAGATCAGAGAATTCCAGGATTGTTTGGATCGCATCCAAAGACCTAGCCTTAGTCAACCCCGACATCATTTCTGGTCCAGCCGGTGCCTACCTTGTCAGAGCAGGTAAGATCTCTGAGTTGTGGCTTTGGACTCTGATCCAGGGGTAGGGTTTCAACTCTGAAATTTTCAGAGCCATCCCAAACCCTCGAGACCTTGGCACGTGAGAGTTCATATCCAGCCTCTACATTGAGGCAACGTCATGGAGAAGTCTTAAATTTCTTCAGGCAGGTGGCTTTGACTACTACTGGAAAGTCCTGGGCTCTCCATTGGTGTCTGTGTACAAGTCAGTGGAGAGAGCTCTCCACATGACTGGAGACAGGACATCCTTAACCCCCTCAGGTCGTCCCCCTCCACAACTGTCTTCCCTGAGCCCTGAGTCTGCTCATTCTGTCCCATCAGGGCAGCAGATTCATTCTAGCCTCAAGACAGTCATTTTACAGAACACCCCACACATTTTGGGTCCTCCTTTGATCATTCCCACAAGGAAGTTCCTCAGAAATGTAAGTGCAAGAGGAGGCATATTGGTTCCCTGCAGGAGTCTGTAATAGAAGACACTGACCTCAGTGATAGGGAAGGGTCCCCCCAGTCACCTCTTGAGGAGGTCTCATTCGAAGAAATTCTCAAACATCTGTCACAGAAAGATGGTTCGTCTTGTGAAGCCCCTTTGTAGGAGGAGTCACCATTTCTTGAACTGGCTCAGCTATGTCCTGGGTGTTACCCCCAGCAGATTAAATGGTGGACCTCATTTCCCATCAGGCCTGAAAGGATCTGAATACAACAGTAACCATTCCTAAAAAGCAGACAAATGCTTAGTTGCACCTAAGGACCATGCCTATTGGAGCAGGGGTCCTCCAGTTGATGCCATGGTGGTTGCTGCAGCCACCAAAAAGGAACTTGTTGAGGAAAGTCCCTCTGTCCACCCCCCAACAGATAGCGTAGAACACTCTTCAGAGTCAAGAAGTCAATTTTTGCTTCAGTGACCTTTGCACTATGGTCACTGAATTACTTAGCACATTTCACATGAGGGATCTGACAAAAGAGCTTACCACATCTTTCTCAGGGTCCATGTTGGCGGAGGATAAATAGATCATGTCTTTGCAACTGGCCACCTTTCAGTCCCTGTCAAAATGCCTCTTTGCAACTGATTTCACTTGCTGCAGAAGGTATTTTGAGTGGAGCAGATTCAGGCACTACCATTAGAAGGCACACCTGGATGTGCCTTTGTGATTTTGCGGAGCCCTACAAGACGTCTTTCATCAATGCAGCCCTTGATGGATCTACATTATTTGGACCTAAAGTTAAAGAGGCACTCTCCAGGAGTGACTAGGATGGGGAAACCTAATCTGCTGTAGGGATATATTTTTGTACACCTTAGAGGACCTTCTCAAGAAACCATAAAGGAGATAGAAAGATGTGGTTGTGGAAATCGCATGAGTTCTTTCAGGACTCCTATGGTGATAGATCTCCCTACGACAGAGGGAGAAACTCTAATGGCAGATGTCACCTATGCAGCAAGGGAGGCCAGCAAAATCAAGGCTTCAGAGGCCATTTATCAAGAAGCTTTTTCAGCAGCCCTGAACGGTTGCCCAACTGATGCACTTTGGAGGCAGTCGAGGGTGCTTATCTCTGCAACCTGAAGCCTGGACCTTCATTACCAAAGATGTCTGGGTGCAGAAAATAATTACCAGAGGCTATTACATTCCATTTCCCATCCCCCACCCATTCATATCTATACCAGTGCATCACAATCAACTATGACAAGTCTCACCTCCTTCCCATCCAAACTTTGGAGTTCACAGGGGCTTATATGGACACAGTTTCTGAAGCAGCTCAGCTTCCTCAGTCCAGATTGTCCAGATTACAACTTCAAGTGAAAAGTCTTCTGTCTCTTCAGTCAGCACCAGCCAGGCATGTCCTTCAGCTTCTCGAATCAGTGACAGCCACCATAACCTTTTCCCCTTAGCAAGATTCCACATGAGAGTAATACAATGGATTGTAGCAGTCCAGTGGTCTGTGAATCGACATCCCATGATATCCCCTGTTCAAATCACAAAGATCTGCCGACAGCATGTGTCCTGATGGAATCACACACCAGGTGTTTCACAGGGCTGCTCCTTTGTTTTCTCATTGCCCAAGGACACAACGGCAATGGACACTTCCCATTTGGGCTAGGAAGGACTTTACATGGAACAAACATTTCAAGGCATGTGGTCCCCCTTAGAAACCAACCTTCACGTCAACATAGTCCTCCTAGTGTTGCAGACATTTCAGGACATCCTACCTCAAGGGCCGATTTGCTATACAGATGGAAAACATGCCAGTGGTCTGGTGCATTAACAAACAAGGAGGAACATGATCTTACCCCTTGTGTCAGGAGACAATGAGAGTGTGGCAGTAGGTGATCTCTTCCAACTGCTTTGTTTTAGCAATGCCCATTCCAAGGAAGTCCAGCGTTTTAGCAGACAGACTGAGCAGATCTATTCTTATGCCTCATGAGTGACCTCTCAATCCTTTAGTGGCAGAACAGATTTTTCACTAGTAGGGCTAGCCATGCTGTGACCTGTTTGCCTCTGTCCACAATTTCAAATGCATCAGGCTTTTTTGCCCTGTTCCCTCCAGAGGGGGAGTCACCAAGGGATGCTGTGGTCTGTGATTGGCCCCCCCGAACAGACTCTCTTATGCCTACCCTCCCACCCTCTCATATAAAACTCTTTACAGAAATCTCATCAATGGTAGAGCAAGGTAATCCTCATTGCTCTATTTTGGCCTTGACAAGTGTAGTTCCTGTTCCTGTGGCCTCATCTGATATACCCTCCTTGGGTTCTGGATCGCTTTCCAGATCTTCTGTCTCACCACTCTGGGCTAAATCACCTGGACATACACGCCCCCAGATTTACCACGTGGTTTCTCCACTTCCAGTGATGGCTAGACAGTCCAAACTTTTTTCCCCCAGGTTTTATACATCCTTACTTTTTTTGTCTCCACTCGAAAGATATACAGTAGCAAATGGAAACTATTCATTATCTGGGCTAACAAGAGAAATCTAGACCCCTTTTCAGCACCCATTCCAGCAGTTTTAGAATTTTAGGCTTCCATTTTTCATAATAGAGCAAGTAAACATACAATCAAGGTACAGCTGCTTGCAATCTCCAATTTTTATGTAGGCAAAGATCATTTGTCATTGGCCTCCCTCAGATTATGCATAGCCTTCCTAAAAGGTACTTTACTTTTTTGGGATAGAACTGGCTAAGGTCCATGAGATGTTTTTAGATATAGGTTACCCCAACAAGGTAGTGACTGACATTATTAATGAAGTTCAAAAGTGTTGGGGTCCCAAATTTAGACCACTTTTAGGGACAGGACTTGATAAGACTAAGGAGCCTTATACCGAAGCCAGATACGAAAGAATTTAATCAGTATACTGGAAGTGTTCAAGATATTAAGAAAAACTGGTGTATACTCAGAGTGAATAGTGATGTTTAAGAAGTAGTAGGTCGAGTACCCCTTTTTTCTTTCAAAACAGGAAAGAATTTTAAACAGATTTTTGAATTAAAAGGTTTCCCTGTTAATGGCCAGAAAAGTGACATATTACCTTGTGGTAGATGTAAACAATGCCCCTTTATTACAAAGGGTGAGTACATAATTTTAGAGAATGACTTGGGTAGCAGGGTGGAATTTAAAAGTGGAAATTGTTGTTCTAAAAGACTAATATATTTAGCTAAATGTAAAGGGTGAGCTGCAAACATTGGGTAGCAGGGTGGAATTTAAAAGTGGAAATTGTTGTTCTAAAAGACTAATATATTTAGCTAAATGTAAAGGGTGAGCTGCCTTTTATATTGGCAAAATGGAGAGAGCTTCAAAAACGAGGATTTATGAGCGTCTTTATGAAATAAGTGTAAATAAGGAGACTAATGCTCTCTATAAACATTCTAAGATGTGCGTTAACCTCAACAGATTTAGGTTCGGTATTATTGACATCTTGACACCTAATATAAATGGGGGGATTGGAAGCTTACTTTATAAGGAATTAAAATGGCAGTTGAGATTAAAAGCCACCTTCCCCCCTGGACTCAATGACTATGTCTCTCTTAAGCTTGTATTAAAGGCGAGAGCTGCTTGGTGTAGGATTTTATGAAGATTTTCAAAACTGTTGTGGAATTTGATATTTTTTATGATGGTTTAAGTTTTAAATAGGATGTCTTAAACTTACTGGAGTATGACAAATTGTTTTTATGAATTTAGTCATTAAGGGTTAACCAAGTATTGATTGGTTAATTTGTTGATTAAATCAACAGGAAGGGTATTTAAATGGATGTGGCTGTGTAATGTGGTTATCCGGTGAAGTCTCTGAAGAGACGAAAGCACTCATATTTTGTATTTGTTAAATTATCTTTATTAAATTTATTATTATTATTATTATTATTATTAAATGTTGAATCGACCTCGGCTGCTGGTGTTGGACTACTTTTCATTTGTTTGGATATTTCTCAGTTTCCTTCTGAACCCACAGCAAAGAATGATTTAACATTTTTGTCATGTTAAACCATTTCTGCTAGAAGAGTTTCGGAACTTCAGGCTTTATCTTGACAGCTACCTTATATAATTTTTCATAAAGGCAGTGTTTCTGTTCACACAAATCTGTCATTTTTTTCCAAAAGTAGCTTCTGAATTCACCCTTAACTAGTTCACTAATTTACCAGTGCTCTTCTCAAAATATTACAATAAAGGGGAATATGTACTTCATTTATTGGATGTACACAGAAATATGAGATTTTATCTCCACAGAACAAAATCTTTCAGTAAATTGGACAAATTGTTTATTTCATTTTCAAAAGCTAAGTTGGTACAATCCATGTCTAAAGTTACATTAGCATAATGGCTCACAGTGCATTTCTTATGTCTATAAACACAAGGGTTTGCCTTTACCAAGACCACCACAAGCTCATTCCACAAGGTCAGTCTTTACTTCTTCTGCTTTTTTATCCAGAACTTCTATAGATGACATTTGTACTACTGCTACTTGGTCCAGTGCTTATACCTTCATCGCTCATTACAAGTTGGATGTACTTTCTAGGAACAGGGCAGCATTTGGTTCTGCCCTTGTCTGGAATATCCTTCCATGAAACCACCCTGGGTTGATACTTGCTTGGGACTCTGCCCCACAGGTTGAGAATGGATCAAAAAGACATCAGATACAAAATGTATATACTTACCGTAATGATGCATCTGTTTTGTCTGTTTTCATTCTTCCTCAGTTTACCATCCCTCCTTCCCCTTGAAGAAAGTATTCATATGGTCTCCTGTTATGACCTGAAGGTATTTCCATTTTTGGTCTTTCCCTCTTTTAGCTCCAGATACCGTTCCTGTCATGTTTCTACACATTTACAAAATTGTTTCCTGTCTGTATGCAGATATCAAGGGGGGCAAACTTGATCTAAGGTAATCTGAGGCTTAATAGAGGATTATGTGCAAGGGGAGGAGCTTGAGCTACAGATCCAAAGTCTGAGAAGTGACTGAAACTGGATCAGATCTGACACCCACAAGTTGAGGAAGGTTGATAACAGACAACACAGATGCATTCTTATAGTGAGTACATAACTTCTGATCTGAAGTTGTCCTTTTCACTCATTCTTCAATGATTGGGTCCAGGATCCAGCCTCGGATCTGACTTGGCCACATACACTAGACTTTCAGAACCAACTCAATAACTTCTCCCGCTACCCATAATAATCCAGCCAACTAGCATTATTCCGGATTTTGTTTGCTGTTGTAATGCACAGATGTGGATCCTCCTCTGAAAGCTTATTTTGGTAGTGTTCGAGTTTAGTGAATAGTAAAGTCCTTTAAAAACCTTTTATCTGTCTTTGTCTATTTACTCACCTCCTCTCCTAATTGCCACATATTCATTTTGTTTCTTTCTTTTAGTAGTTCTGCTATGCCACATTTGGTACTTGTCATTTCTTCTCAAAATGTTCTACCCTTCGGAGGATATTCTTTTCACCCATTGCTGGTAGTCTACTTAACCTAAAAGTAAATATTTACTTATTCTTATGCCTTTTTCCCTTTTCTAAGCCTTTGCTATATGGCCAAAAAAATCAACAGGCTTTAAAAAGTGTGCTTGCTGTGGGCATAAGATTCCCAACTCTGATGCCCACAGGGAGTGTGTCTGCTGCCTAGGGGCATCACACTTCATTACTGACTGCTCTGTTTGTGCTGTCTTTAATTCAAGGGCACTTAGTGATAGGCATAATAAATTAGTGCTTAAGGGGATGCTGCTGCCCTCTTCTTCTTTTTCTTCAGGGGCTGAAACCTCTGGTAAACCTGCAAAATCCTCTTCAAAGGCAAAAGAGTCTTTTAAGAGATCCCCCACTTGTTCTCTGAAGGCCACGATATCTACCTCATCTTCTTCAGAACCTCCACAAAAAATTCAAAAAACATTCGATCTGACTTCTTTGGATCCTAAGAAGAAATCCTTGGATCCCATGCTTTCAGATCTGACTGTTCTCCAAACTAAGTCTCCTTGAACTCACTCACCCGGGGTCACCATTGAACCAATTTCTCCTCATATCCATTCCCCTTTTCTCCAAGTGATGCTGAGGAGAGAGTTAAGGCCCCAATTAACCACCTCTTCCATTAGGTCCTCCAGAAATCTTTCAGAGGCTGATATGGATAGAATGATGAGGAAATTCCTCAGAGTTTAGATTTAGATGGAGGTTATTCCATCTCCATCTCCCTTCGGATCCATGAGCCTCCCATCTACTTCTCATGTAGTGATCTCTCCTTCTCTGATCCATCCCACGGTTTCAGAGCCCTCAGATCTGAGAACCCTCCAAGAGTGTCGACGTTGGATCTGAAGACGACTAGGACTTTGACTCCAATGGCCTCCCTGACTAGTTCGGCTCTGATTAATTTGGATCTGGATTAGTCTTGGAGCTGAAGTGTCACTGCCAGAGATCTGAGTGGCTGGGTTCCACTCTAATGTTATCAGCGCTGTCCTTGCCTCTTGGAACCGGCATTAGACAGCTTGGTCCGGCTCCCTCCTAGAGGCATGAATCTGGGTAGGGTCAAGACCTGGTAGCTTTGGAGGTTTTGACTCTGGTGCAGCCAACCACAGCTTCTCCCAACCCTTCTGCCTTTGAGGTAGAGAAGAGGGTTTTCGCTTGACTGAGAGATTTAACTACTTTGTCATCCTTGGATCCTACAACCCTTCCTCCTTTGGGTCTGAGCTCTGATCCCCTCAGGCCTACCAGGCAGTCCCCATTGAAGAACTTACCATCTCTTCATATGTCTCTTCAGATCATCCCACTGAAGAGGTTCCCCAAAAGAGAACATGCAGAAGGAGAGACATAGATTCCCTGTGGAATCTCTCACTGAAGATACTGACTTCAATGAAGATGAAGGGTCCCCCAGATCTCCACCAGATGATCTCTTTTGGAGACATCCTAAGGATCCTTAAACAAAAAGATGAATGGTCTTCAGATACTCTATTGGATTTGAAAAATCTACAGCCCAAGAGCCATCTATGTCAGTGCTGACAGAATTTCAGATTTGGAGCTAGTCCCCAGTCTTGGAGCCATTCTCTCCGACCCTATGGTCACCCATTTTACAGCCTACCAAGTGTCCAGCCCCCTCAACCCAGTCTTCCAGGAGCTTATCTGACGACAACGTGGATCGAGTGGTACAGAGGTTATTAAGGACACCAGTGCTGGCCAAGTTATTATCAGATCCAGCCCTGAGGGCTTCGGATCCGACCACATCCTCCTCTTCTGCACCGATTCCTCCTCCAATCTGACCTCAAACTTTGGAGCTGGAATGTAAGGAGCTGATAATAGTGAAACCTTCAGATCCAAGACCTACATCAGGATCTTTGGATCTGACCATTGCACTGATGTCCTCAACTCCATTGGAACTCGAGGAGTCTAGGAGCCGATGCTCTCTGTTCGGGTCTGGGGAGGCAAGTCGAATCCGTCAGTTGTCGGATCTGGCTTTGTCTCTTGAAGCATTGGCTTGGGTGGGCTCGGCTCCTACATTGGCCTCTGGTCCATCGTCCTTGATTCCGGGAGTTCCCTCAATCTCTTCAGATCCAGAAGTTTCCTCGGATCAGGGACGGGGGGCTTTTGAGGTGATGAGGAGAGTACTGTCTCCACAGGCAGCTTTGCTGTCATCTCTGCATGTTCTTCCCCCAAAAGCACTGGTGTCTGCCTCTTTATCCTCGCTTCCACAGGGACACAGAGATCCTAGACCTCAGGATGCCCCACAGGGCACCCCCTCATTTTTCCTAAACCTCCCCTGAGTACCCCTCTGAGGAGGCCCCTTAGAAGAGAATATGCAAGAGGAAGCACTTAGACTCCCCAGAGGAGTCCATCACGTCTGATACGGACCTCAATGAAGCTGAAGGGTTGCCACGGTCGCTTCCTGATGATGTCTCCTTTGGAGATATCTTAGAAATACTTAAGCAGAGAGGCGGTGGAAGTCCACTAACCCTTCGGCAGAGAAGTCCGTATACCTGAAGGCCTTTGGATCTCACCTTTCCTCCACTTGGGTGTCTCTACCTTTCAACGAAGTTATGGACCTACTTTCTCGGAAGGTGTTGGAGTCTCCAGATTCAGTGGAACTTGTTCCTAGGAGGCCAGATAAATTTATCACATCCCCAGCAGACAAAGCCTTTCTAACTAAAGGACTCCCAGTAGATGATATAGTGGTGGCAGCAGCGACCAAGAAGGAACTCTCAGAGACATCTTCTTCTGTTCATCCACCGAACAAGTAGTCTTGTATGATTGACAGATATGGAAAGCACATTTTTTTTCAGCGACTTTTGCCCTCAGATCGCTGAATTACCTAACCCATTTTACTAGATTACAAAGAGACCTCCTGAAAGAGTTAGGAGATACTCTCCAAGGTTCAGTAGCTGAAGGGGTTTCCGATAGTTTCCTCACAGCTCTCTACCTTAAATTCAGTTGTCAGCTCCTCCATGAGACTGATTTCTCATGCAGCGGATGGAGCAAGTAGAGCAGCGGGTTCAGGAATTTCCCAAAGGAGGCATTCTTGGATGTGCTTGTGTGATTTTGCAGAGCCCTTTAAATCTTCCTTTGTGAATGCCCCATTCGATGGCTCATCTCTGTTTGGGTCCAAAGTCAAAGATACACTAACCAGGTGTGAGCAAGAAGGAAAGACTGTGTGTCATAGGAGTCTGTTTTTCCTTACCTCCCAGGCCATATCCCAAAGGTCAGAAGGGAAGTGGAAAAGTGTGGTTTTGAAAATCTCAGAGAGCTTTCCAGGACACAAATAGTGAACCTTCTCCCAGGGGCAGAGGGGGATGTAGTAATAGAAGACACTGTCCACGTGGCAGAGGGGGTCCGCAGAATCAGGGTGACAGAGAATCTTTCTTTGGTAAGCCCTTTCAGCACTCCTGAAAGGAGGCCCACCTGTCCATCTCTGGAGGCATTCAGGGGCCGCTTATCTTTGTACCCAGAGGCGTGGCAACAAATAACAAAAGACAAATGGGTACAAAGCATCATATCCAGATCTTTACCCCCTTTGTCGAGAGGCCCTTAGAGTATGTCGGTGGGCAACCTCTTCCCAACTTTTTCTGATAGCAATGCACATACCAGGGAAATCCAACATGATAGCAGATAGACTCAACAGAGTGATTCTGTTGCTCACAAGTGGTCCCTAAAGCAGGAGGTAGTGGAAAAGATTTTCCACAAATGAGGCCAGCCTTGCTGCGACCTTTCTGCGACATCCATGAATGCCAAATGCAGCAACTACTTCCCCCTTATCCCCCTCCGTGGAAGTCACCAAGGGATGCACTTGTTCACGATTGGCCCTCGGGTCTCCTCTATGCTTTTCCTCCCTTTCCATTAATACCCAAAGTTCTTCAGAAAGCCAATTGCTTGGGAAGGGACTTTATACTCATTGACCCATACTGGCCTTGTGAAATCTGGTTCTCCTTCCTGTGGCCTCATCGTTGGGAGGAGCCTTGGATTTTGGACCCAGTTCCAGACCTTCTGACTCGTACGTCAAGAATGTTCCATCCTTCCCTTCGGACCCTCAAATTGACAGCTTGGCTGCTCTGATTCCAAACATAGCCAGGTTTCCTAACCTTTCTTCATCAGTGAAATACATTCTAATTTCTTCAGATAAAGCTTCAACAAGAAAAAAATATAGAAGCAAATGGAAAAGATTCTCAGTATGGGCTTCTCGTAATCACATCTATCCCTTTATTGCCCCAGTCAATTCCATTCTAGAATTCCTGCCAAAATTATTCAACCAGGGTGCAGCTGCAGCTACTATTAGAGTTCAACTAGCAGCAATATCTAGTTTTCATATTAGTGAAACTGGCCTCAGCGTTATGTCTCATAAGCTATGCAAGACGTTTCTCAAAGATACTTTTTTACTATGACCCCCCAGCACCATGTGACTTAAATTTCGTCTTATCTCATTTAACCCTCCCCCCTTTTGAGCAAGCATCATCTTGCAAAGTCGAGTTTTTGACATGGAAAACTATTCTCTTGATAGCTATTACCTCTGCTAGAAGGGTGTCAGAGCTGCAAGCCTTGTCACTCAAGCCCCCTTACTTACTTTTCCAGAGACAGGGTTTCCTTATGACAAATCCTTCCTTTTTGCCAAAAGTATGTTCAGAGTCAAATTTGAACCAATCTATAGAACTACCAGTCTTTTACCCAGGTTATGGGAATAAGGCAGAATACATGTTACATCAACTGGATGTGCATAGACAATTATGTTTCTACTTACACAGGGCAAAGAACTTCAGAAATTCTGACCAGCTATTTATATCTTTTTCAGATTCAAAGAAAGGTACTTCAGTCTCTAAAGTGAAACTTTCAAAATGGCTTTCAGATTACATAACCTTCATCTATAAATCTCAAAACAGAGATCTCCCCATAGAGTTAAAGCCCACTCTGTAATAGCCATTGCAACCTCTTCCGCTTTTCTAACTAAACTTCAAAATTATACCATTTGTGCTGCAGCAACATGGGCAGGACCACATACCTTTATCACACATTACAAAGTCGATTTGTCCTCCAGGAACAGGGCCTCTTTTGGTTCAATGATTCTGAAGAATATTCTCCCTTGAGCCACCCAAGAGACATGGTGCTAGGGATGCTGTCCCATCCTGGTAAGAATGAAGGTGAGATAGGACAACCTTCACTACTGCTTGCACTCCTAGCTCTCCCCATATTTCAAACCCCTTCTCTGCTGCTTCAGTTCTCCCTGTACTTCTTACTGCCTTTCCTGAACCTCGATAGCTCCCTTCCTGATTCTCCCCTTGGGGTCTCTACTGCCCCAGACTGACTGACCACTAGGTGGCACTCCACTACCTTCTTACTGTTCCCACTACTTTTCCCTCTCCTTCCTTATCTCCCCTACTACAGCCCTCTAACATCCTTTCCTCTGCTCTCTCCCTCTCTACTGTCCAGGACTCCCAGCCATTCTTTGCTTTATACTCAGCCCTCCTCTATTCCCTTCTCTGAAGTCTCTTCCTTCTCCCTCTGTCTTTCTCTTTTGCTTCAACCCTCTAACTCCTCTTCTCTGCACATCTCACTACCCTTCCTCCTCTCTCCTTCACTTACCTTACCTATTTTTACATTCTCTGCTAAACTTGCTAAACTTACCTTCTGACTACTCACTCTTTACTGATTGTCTTCCTCACTTTCTCCTCCTCTGGCTCTTCCTGCTCGATTTCCGGCTTGTATCTGCTCTCTCTATCCACTCTCCTTCCCCCTTGCCCTCTCTCTCCCCTTTCTCTGACCACTTCCTCTACAACTCTTTATAGCGCCCGTTCACTAACGGACGCCATCTTTAATTCCCTACTCAACCCCTCAGCTGCTGTGCTTCCCTGGCTCCAGCATCCGCACCCAAGTAGTAAGTTAATGGCTTAATGCTTAACTGAATTACAGGACTGTTCATTGTTTATTTTCTGCTGATTGAATGTCTTTTAAATGACTTTAAATGACTTTGAATGACTTTTTTGTACTTGTTTTCTCCCATCTGCATCGCCATTTGGTCGATTTATTTTCTGCTGTTTGAATGTATTTAAATGTCTTTTACATGACTTTAAATGACTTTTTTGTACTTGTTTTCTCCCATTTGTACTCGCCATTTGGTCGGAGCGTTGCTCGCCAAACTGGCGTCTTTCTGCTAGGGACTTGTTTGTTTGATTGCTGTTGTCTATTTTTATTTTCTTCACCGAAGTTATTCTAACATCCATTTAACAGTTTTGCTACCTGTTTAGCAGCGGTAGCTGATATTGTTGACTTAATTCTGGGTTAGTCGCTGAGGGTTCCAACCTGTTTGCTCCCATCTGCACTCGCCATTTGGTCAGAGCGTTGCTCGCCAAACTGGCGCCTTATCTGCCAGGGACTTGTTTGTTTGCTGTCGCTTATATTTTTATTCTCAGAAGTTTTTCTAACTTCAATCTAACAGTCTTGCTACCTGCATAGCAGTGGTAGCTGATACTGTTGACTGAATTCTGGGATAGTCACTGAGGGTTCCAACCTATATAATCCATATTAGATTAGCAATGATAACAATATAAGACAGCGTAAATCCTAGTTCCAATGTGCTGCATGTCGGCTCTGCTGTAACTATTTGGGGTTTGCTTTAATCATTTAACTAACTCAGTGCTAGTCGCCCAGCACTCAAGGAAAGCCTCCAATATGCTTTCTTTCCTAAGAATAGCTATTGGCAGTGTGCTTAACTGTTGGGGCTGCTTTATTTTAACTAACTCTGTGCTAGTCACACAGTATTTCTAATCAATGTAGACTCTAAATGATGTTATTTCCAACCAGTGTAGCCTCTAAGTGCTTGTTTATGTAACCCTTGGCTGTGTTGACTGTATGGGGCTTTACTTTTAGCTGAATTTATGCTTGTTGCACAGTATTCAAACAAATGCTGCCTATAAATGTTTGTTTCTTTCGTGAAGCTCTCTGCTGTCATTCAACTGTTTGGGCTTACTTAATTTAACCAGAATACTAGCTTGTTATCCTGAACTGTAGTTCCAGGCATTCTGCTGTGCTTGGTTCATTTCACCTGGCTTCTCAGTGTGGTCCGAAGCCTCGCAAGTCAGCTTGGTGTGCTTTCTAAATTGTCTACTACTTTACTTCCTCTGTGCAAACAAACTGTGTTTAGCTGTCTCAGCAAGAATATAACCTGTTGTTTTTTAGTTATCCTGCTGTTATTTGCATTTATTTAGCTCAATATAACTTTGATTGCCTGACATTTGTCTACCTATTGTTTTATTTTTTGTTGCCGCAATGCATCTATTTGTTCAAAATAACTTTATGAATGCCTGTCATTGTTTTCCTGTATACCTTAATGCCTTCACAACTGCTTAAAATCTCTTTTTTTTCCTCTATATTTTACAGCTTTGGCCCCTGCCCACCCTGCCCTAACCTCCTGAAAATTCCCTCCTGAACTCTCTGGCCAAGAACCGGCTCCAGCGACCTATTAATCCAAAACTATAAGGCCTCACAGTTCCCAGAGTTCTCCTACTATAAGGATTCAAGAAAGTATGTGTTCTGTTGTAACTCTGTGCTGTTATTAGTTGATTCTACTAGGTCGCAGTACGCTTCCCCGCCAGACTAGCCAGCAGCCTCTACCCCCCCTTCACTACTGCTTGCACTCCTAGCTCTCCCCATATTTCAACCCCCTTCTCTGCTGCTTCAGTTCTCCCTGTACTTCTTACTGCCGTTCCTGAACCTCGATAGCTCCCTTCCTGATTCTCCCTTTGGGGTCTCTACTGCCCCAAACTGACTGACCACTAGGTGGCACTCCACTACCTTCTTACTGTTTCCACTACTTTTCCCTCTCCTTCCTTATCTCCCCTACTACAGCCCTCTAACATCCTTTCCTCTGCTCTCTCCCTCTCTACTGTCCAGGACTCCCAGTCATTCTTTGCTTTATACTCAGCCCTCCTCTATTCCCTTCTCTGAAGTCTCTTCCTTCTCCCTCTGTCTTTCTCCTTTGCTTCAACCCTCTAACTTCTCTTCTCTGCACATCTCACTACCCTTCCACCTCTCTCCTTCACTTACCTTACCTATTTTTACATTCTCTGCTAAACTTGCTAAACTTACCTTCTGACTACTCACTCTTTACTGATTGTCTTCCTCACTTTCTCCTCCTCTGGCTCTTCCCGCTCTGTTCGCCCTTCGGGCTCACTCCGCTCCCCTACCCTGCCCCCAAATTCCACCCACCCCCAGCACCTCCACATTTATACCTCACCAACTCCTACCTCTAATTGTTTCAACCAATCACAATCTTACCCTAGTCCCTCTATCCCTACATCAATTAACCAATCTTAACCCCCCTCTTATTTCCCCACCCACTCATTCTCCTCCCACTTTTCACTGCACTTAACCCTACACTCTCCTCTCCTAACTTTATATCTCCCTTCCTCTCCTTTACCGTCTCTCCACAACCACTCTCTTCTACCTTTCTTATTACTCCCTTCCACACCCCACCCATTCAAACATGCCCTCCCAAATTCTCTTTTCCCTCAGACTCCCCTTCTCTCTTCTCATCTTTCTTATTCCTCTCCATCATGCTATTTCATACTGCTTAAAATCTCACCCTTACCTGCCTACTACTCATACTATCACTTTCACTCACCCCCTTCCTCTTCGACTCTCTCACTTCCACTCCATTTCCCCCTCCCTTATCACAATAAACTGACTACACCTCTTCCATCCCAAAATACTCTCCTCCTCTACAAAAAACGTCTCTCTTATAATTCCACTAACCCCAAACATCTTCCTACTCTCCAAACTTAAAAGACAAAAAGTTATCTCTAGTAATTTCCTAGCCTTATCTGGAGACATTCACCCAAACCCTGGCCCCTGCCTCAATACAAACAACTCATTCCCTCCTTCACCCTCCTCCCTCACTTTAAATAAGCCTCTCCCTCCTTCTTCTCCTACTTCCTCTCTTAGCACCCTTAAAGTCTTCACTATCAGTGCCCAGAGCCTTAACAACAAAATTCACCATGTTCATGCTTGGATTAATCACAACCAACCTGACATCTTAGCCATCTCTGAAACCTGGCTAAAACCCCATATCTCTGATTCCGAAATCTTACCTCCAGGTTTCAGCATCCTCAGATGTGACCGATTAAATAAAAAAGGTGGAGGCTCTGCCCTAATCTACTCTAACCTTCTCTCCATAATCCCCCTGCAAATCCCAACCCCTCTATTCAAAAATACTGAAATAACCGCATGTCTGCTCCAACTCAATAAACATAAACATATCTGCTTCATTTCCTTATACATCTCCCCAGGTGATAATATCTCTACCCTTGAGAATATTCTCCACTGGGCCTCATCTGAAATATAATATGAAACATTTATCCTAGGCAACGTCAACATTGATTGGAACAAAATCAATACACCTTCCCCCTCCCTAGCCATCAACCTTTTCAACTTCTCCCAAGTAATCCATTCTATAACCAGACCTAACAAAAACCACCCCCCAGGATCCATCATAGATTGGATTTTAGTCTCCCATCCAAACAAAATCTCTCTATCTGGAACTATCCCTGACTCATTTAGTGACCATCTCCCTGCCTTCATTCATCGCTCAGCTAACCCCTCACAATTCCAACATCATTACATTCAAACTCGTAACCTTAGCAACTTCAACCCCACAATTTTCTCCAACATTTTTAAACAAATCAACTGGCAAATCCTTTGCGCTCTCTCCCTTGACGACACTGTAGAACATTTTAACTCCATCTTCCTAAATACCCTTAACTCCCTAGCCCCCCTAAGAAACAAATGAATCAAAGCCAATTCTGCTCCTTGGCTGACCAAAGAAACTAAACATACTATGCATCTCAGAGACAAATCCTGGAAACTCTATCAGAAAAGTAAACTGTCTTCTGCCTTGCTCCAATATACCCAACTCCACAACCAAGTAAAAAACTAATCACCTGGGACAAAAAAAACTACTACAATAAACTTCAGTCCAATAATAATAACAACCCAAAACAAATCGGCTAATCTGTTAACTCTCTTCTCCATCTTGGGTCAAGAAATAACCCCTGCCCTGACCCTAGTTTAACTGACAAGGAACTGAGCTCTCTCTTCAACACTTTCTTTACAGATTCTATAGCCAAGCTTACCAAAACTTTCCCTGACAACAATCCTTCCAACTTCCTAAACTCTTCTAATAACTGTCACCCTAATTCCCAACTCAAACCAGTTTCCACTACATTTATAAAAAAGCTCTTATCCAAACTAAAGCCATGTTCTAATGCCCCCGACAACATTCCCCCCTCCTTCCTCAAATGTGCAGCCGAAGGAATTGTTCTCCCAATAAGCATCTTGATTAACCGATCCTTAAAAGAGTCATATGTACCCAAACATTGGCATTCAGCCTACATTCTACCACTTCATAAAGGAGGTAAAAACAACTCAATTTCTAATTTCCGTCCCATAGCCCTCCTCTCTCCAATATCTAAAATTCTAGAGAAATGTGTCCACTACCAACTTTTACCCTACTTAACTCAGAATTAGTTACTTACACCCACCCAACACGGGTTCCGTCCCAGTCACAGCACAATAACTGCCCTACTTTCCTTCTTAGAAACAGTTAATCAAGCCCGAGATTCTGGACTTCTTGTATCCACTGTTCTGCTAGAACTGTCTAAAGCCTTTGACACCATCTCCCATACACACCTTCTCTTCCATCTCTCCAACCTTAATCTCTCCACTAATACTCTATCCTGGTTCTCCAGTTACCTCTCTGACAGATCTCAGGCTGTCAGATGGAAGGACTCTACCTCCTCCTTCTTACCTACTCCTACCAGTGTTCCTCAGGGATCCATCCTCGGTCCCATACTTTTCAACATCTTCATAAACAACCTTCACACTGCTCTCCCAGACACTTCAGTCATCCAATACGCTGATGACTCTACCTTAGTTTGTCCTGCCCCCAACTTTTCTGAACTTCTCTCTAAAACACAAACTGCTTTTTCCACTACAGAAAACTGGATGCACCAAAACCATCTCTCCCTCAACTCCAATAAATCTAAAATACTAATATTCCTCCCTACCAAGGCTTCTTCCTTTGACAAAAACACTTTCAACATCCTCAGCCAAACCAACACCCCCATAGAAGTGGTCCCTTCTGCTAAACTCCTTGGCATAACCATTGACGAACACCTCAAATTCGACCTCCACATACAACAAAACATAAAAAAAAACCCACCAAAAGTTAGGTATGCTCTAAAGGAATAATCTGTTTCTTTCAAAATCATCTAGGCAGACCTTAGCTACCACCTACCTCCTTCCCTCTCTACTTTATGGTGCCCCTCTTCTAACTAATCTGTCTGCCTCCCTCACCTTTAAACTTGAAACTTGCTATAATAAAATCTGTAAATTCGCCATGAAATCCAAAACCTCAACCCACCACTGCCTCACCCTTCAATCTCTGAACTGGTTAGAACTTCCCAACCACCTTGACTATCTGCAACTAACTACCACTCATAAATTAATATTCTACCCAGGAAAATGCCCAGCCTTATCCAACATCCTTCCCCCTTACATCCCTAACCGATCATTAAGATCCGAACACCAAAATCTAATCTCCATTCCTAGACCTAAACACCCCACCGGCCAGCAACTACTATCCTTCTCTCTAGGTAGAAAATGGAACTCTCTCCCTCCTTCACTTAGGACCATACCTAACATGGAATACTTCAAAACCCAACTCTTCTTACACCTGTCTTCCAAATGGAAATGTTCCTGCTTTCACCCTACATAATTTCAAGGTTTCTCTACGCTAAGCCCCTCTACTCCAGAACCTTTCTGCTCTCTAATTCCAGCTAATGGTTTAGCTGACTCACTTGACTGTAAGGATGAAAATATTGCAAATTATGTTAGTACCTAACAGACTATAATTGTAGCTGTAGACCATAGTTAGACTGTAAGGATGAAATATTGCAAATTATGTTAGTACCAAAAAAAAAAAAAAACATTTTTTGTTACTTAGCATTTGCAGTGTTCTTAATATGTATTCTTGCTGTGTGGACATTCTATTGTAATTTACATTTGCAGTGTTCTTTTATGTATTCTTGCTTTGTGGACATTCTATTGCATTGATTGTACTGCCTTTGGAGCTTTTCTCCCCGGGCCTCCACTGAAAATGGGTACTTCTTGGCCCAGTGGACTTCCCCGGTAATCAAACTGAAATAAATAAATAAATATAAATAAATAAATATGTACTCACCATAACATTGCATGTGTATTGTCCATCTTCGCCTTCATTCTTACATTCCACCCTGACCCTCCTTTCCCTGGCCATGTTTACTGCTGGAAGACCGAGTTGGTACAATTGGATATCATTATTCTCTGGCCTTCTTTGTTGCTCTCTGACTTATTAAACTGCCTTTATTTTTATTACACTTATTATAACTGCAAACAAGATCTAGGAAGCTTTCCTAGTGCATGCTGGGATAGGGTTTAGCCACGAGCTAGTGGAAGACCTCGAGCTTGTATATAAAAGCCTAGTCAGATCTAAGGATCGGATCCAAACCCATCCTAGTAAGAACTAAGGTGAAGCTGGACAACACATATGGAACATTATGGTGAGTACATAACTTCTTTTTCACCCTTGTCCTCCTCCAGCCAGACTCGTCTTTCAGTTTGTAGGTTCGATGGCAGTGGCCATAATCCTAATTCCAATGGCCTGTTTTTATATGTTCATAGGTTCATAGGTTCATACTAGGCTATCTGCCCTAGGGCATTTATAAGCCTAGCCAGAGTGTGTTTGGCTTTCGCCACCCATTTAAAATTAATTTTGCTATGCCCTTTTTCGAGGTTAGTATACTGTGCCTCTGTCTAACAGTGACACAGAAATGATACCCGGGGTAAACCTACGATCCCTGTAGCCTATCTTGGCTAGGATACAGCGTATAAAATTAAGATAATGTGTTATTCCTAATTTTAAAAGTATATATAAACTATTTTTAGATATATGTAAAATGTTTATAAAGCTTTCAACAATTTGTATGTATATGCGTACGTTTGTTTATGAGTTTTGTTTGGAATGTTAGTTGATCATATGACTTTTGGGCTGCTAGTCATGTGATTGGGTTAGGCTCTTATATAAACTGCTTTTTAAATGAACCTGTATGTAACATTGAGAAAGGGTGTTTAACCTGAAAGCTTTGTTTTATATAAAGGTTTTTTGCTCAACTGTGGTGGTTTTCGTTAAACCTACGATCTCCCATCCACTCATCAAGATTCCTCTTGAAGAGAGTCAATGAGGGACTCTGCCTAACCTGGACTGGGATTTTATTCCAGAGTGAAGGGAGCCTCTGGGTTATGAATCTGTCCCTCCAGCATGTCCTATTTATTTCAGTGCTGAGGTTCAAGTCTCTCGAGTGCGTAGCTCGATGGGATTTGGATTTTCTGAGGTGCAGCATGTCCATTAATTCCGGGTTGGACATGGCTTTATACGTCAGGCACAGATCGCCTCTGATCAGGCGGTATGCCACTGAGTAGAGCTGGAGTTTCTTTAAACGGGCAGCATATGGCATCTTTTTGAGCCCTTTGATCCTCTTGGTGAGGTACTTTTGTGGTCTTTCCGGTTGCTGCAGGTGTCTGGTAAGGTACATCCCAAAAGGGGCATTGTACTCAATTATGGGCCTGATGAGGGATGAGTAAAGAGGCACGATGACCTCCCTTGATCTAGATGTGAATCCCTTCATGATTAGGTGGGCTATATAAAATGTTTTTCTAACCACTTTGGTCACATGGTTGTCAAATGAGAGATTGATATCAACTTGGGTCCCCAGGTCCCTAATTACTTCTTCTGTACTTAATGGATTACCACCTATGTGGTAATTTGTGGGCACTTTGTTTTTGCCAAAGGGGATGACTATACACTTTTTAGCATTTAGCTTGAGGCCATGGCTCTGGCACCAGTTGTCTGTTTCTATGAGGCCCTTTTGGAGGATGCTTGTGTCGGATGGAGAGTCGATTATGGTGCCCAGTTTGCAGTCATCTGCGAACTTGGTCAGCCACAGTCCTTCCATGTTGGCCTGTACCTCCGAGAAATATATACCGAACAAGAGAGGTCCCAAGACTGAGCCTTGTGGGACGCCACTTGTAACTGGTTTGGAGTCTGACATGGCTCCAGCAATTCTAACCATGTGGGTTCTGTCCTTGAGCCAGTTTGCAACCCATCTAGTGACATAGGGGTTTATATTTAAGCTGGTGAGCTTATCTATAATGCCCGAGTGGGGTATTGTATCGAAGGCTTTTGCGAGGTCCAGGTAGGCCGTGTGGACCACCTTCCCCTCGTCAATGGCCTTGGTGACTGTTTCAAAGAAATTGACCAGGTTTATGAGGCAGGATCTGCCCTTAACAAAGCCGAACTGGGTAGGATCCTTTGTCCGTAGGTCCCCAATATCTTTATTTATGAGATCCATGATGATCCTTTCCATAGCTTTGCAGGTCAAGCTAGTCAGGCTTATGGGGCGATAGTTTCCAGGATCCACTGAGGCACCACCTTTGTGGAGAGGGACCACTGTTGCTGTACGCCATTCTTTGGGTACATATCCTGTAGTAAAGCTAAGATTGAACAGTAGTTTTATGTTTGGGTTTAGCTCTTCTTGGAGTTCATGTAGGACGCAGCCCAGGACACCGTCTGGTCCCATTGATGCTGTGTTTTTTGCTTTGGAGAGGGCAGCTCTTACCTGAGCATCTGAGATGTCAGGGTGGCAGCACTCTGCTGGGATAGATATTTGCCCTTTTGGTGGGGGGGGGGAGTTTGCTCTGAACCTGTCAGCTAGGATGTTGGCAATGTCTGTGGGTTCGTATATTTTTGTCATTTTGGACTAATTCTGAGCATATCTGGGAATTCCCACCCAGGTTCCTAACATAACTAAAGAAAGCCTTGTGATTATCCTTAGTGTCCTGTGCAATTTTTCTCTTGAAGCTGGCCTTAGATGATTTTATGAGTGCCCGTAGTTTTTTGCTAATACTGATCAGAGATGCCTTCCCTTTTTGGGATTTTGCTCTATCCTGTAGTAGCTTCCTCCTTCTATTGTATAGTTTGTTTATGGCTGGGGTCCACCAGACAGGACGTTTGCCTTTGGAGGATTGGGTCTTGGTTTTATTTGGGATTGCATGATCCATGCGTTCCTGAAGGTGTTCATAGAATGCGTTTATAAGGGATTCTGCGGTCTGGGCCGTATTTTCCACAGGCCCGGGGGCTTTGAAGGAGTCCACCTCGGTTTTGAGGAGTGTGAAATTTGCTTTAGAGAAGTTTTTCACTGTGGTTTTCAGGGCAGGGGGTGGAGTCGGGATGTGAATGTCCAGTGAGATTAGTTTATGGTCTGATCTTACCAGTGAGGGATACACTTCTGGTCTGGAGCATAGAGTCCCCATGTTGGTGATAATCAGGTCCAGTATGTTTTCCCCTCTTGTGGGAGTGGTAACAAGTTGTTCCATAGTATTTGAGTTTATGAATTCTAGGAACCTTTGGGCTAGGGTGTTGGAGCTAGAGTAATGCTCCCAGTCTATGTTTGGGTAGTTGAAGTCACCCAATATAATGGTGTTTGGAGAGACCTTCATATTTTCCAGTGTTCTCAGGAAGGCCGAGTGGGGTTCCTGGGTTTGGGAGGGTGGTCTGTAGCAGGTTATAAACTGGAAGGCAGTTTTACCCACTGTTAGTTGCACATGGATATGTGTGTGTTCTCCAATGGATTTTTGCTGTTCAGTGGTCTATTCTGCATCATCCTTTGTCTTTTCCAGTCAAACTCACTCGAGTCTGCAAGGATTATATTTGTTGGAGTCAGTCGGATGAAGTTTACTTAGGCTATCCCTTTATTCTGGCCCCTCTAGTAGCCATGATGACCATGGACACCTCCCAGTTGGTGTGGGGGGACATTTCTTGGAACTGATTTTCCAAGGCACGTGGTCCCCCCAAAGGACCAATTCACATATCAATATCCTGGAGATGAGAGCAGTCCTACTAGCATTGCAGGTCTTTCAAGATGTTCTTCCTCTGGGGACCATTGCGATACAAACCAACAACATATCTGTGGTGTGGTACATCAACAAACAGAGGAGCATCCAACCTTGCCTCCTTTGTCGAGAAGCAATGAGAGTGTGGCAGTCGATGATGCCCTCCAACTGCTTTCTTATCGCAACACACATACTGAGGAAATTCAAAGTACTAGAGGACAAACTAATTTGGTTCATTTTGATGCTTCACGAGTGGTCTGTCAATCAATCAGTAGTGAAAAGGATTTTCTATCATTGCGATCAACCTTGCTGCGTTCGTTTTGCATCTCCCAACAACAAACAACAGCAACAAGTGCAGTAGATTCTTTGCCCTAATTCCCCCACACGGAGAGTCACCAAGAGATGCTCTAGTCCATGTTTGGTCCTCTGGTCTCCTTCATGCTTATCCCCCATTACCTCTGATTCCAAAGTTCTTACAAAAAGCACTTCAGTTGAAGAGCTCACTTATCCTCATTACCCTCTTTTGGCCTCGCCAAGTGTGGTTCCCCTTCCTTTGGTCTCATCTTCGATATCCTCCATGGATACTGAACTCCGGTCCAGACCTCCTGTCCCATACCTCTGGAATGAAGCATCTTGATATTCCAGATCTGAAACTGACTGCATGGTTTCTCCAATTTCATTGAAAACTAGACATCCTAGGCTTTCCTTCCCACTCCAACGAATACTTCTATCTTCCCAGAAAGCTTGTACAAGGAAAATTTACAGGAGTAAATGGAAAATATTCTCAGTCTGTGCTCCTCAAAAGGAAATCAATCCTTTCACTGCTCCTATATCTGTGGTTCTAGAATTTTTAGCATCTATTTTTCAAGAAGGTGCTAATTTTTCAACAATGAAAGTACAATTAGCAGTTGTATCTAATTTTCACTCTGGAGAAAATGCTTCCTCTTTAGCTTCTACCAAATTGTGCAAGGCATTTCTAAAAGGCATCTTCTTACTCAGACCTCCATTGAAAGACCTGTCACCTCCTAGGGATTTAACAGTCATATTCCAAGGGTTGAACCAACAACCTTTTGAACTATCAGCTAAGTCTGATTTAAAAATTTTGTCTTGGAAAACAGCATTCCTAGTAGATATTACATCTGTGAGGCAAATTTCTGAACTTCAGGCTCTATCTTCCAAATCCCGTTACATTATGTTTCACGAAGAAAAAGCCACTTTACAAACAAATCTGTCCTTCTTGTCAAAGGTAGCATCTGAATTGAATATCAATCAAACATTTCACTTACCTGTCTTCTTCCCTAAATTTTCTAATAAGAGAGAGTACATGCTACATCTTTTAGTTGTACATAGATAACTACTTTTTTAAATCTCCACAGAACAAAAGATGTCATGAAATCAGAACATCTTTTTGTTTCTTTCGCCCTGAACAGATTGGAATCACCAGTTTCTAAAGTTACCCTGGTCAAATGGATTTCTTTTGTTTATACTCAGCAAGTTCTGTCCCTGTCAAAGCCTCCTAAAGCACATTCTACTAGATCTATGGCTACCACTTCCGCCTTTTGGTCTAGAACTTCCATTGGTGTTGCAGCTACCTGGTCTAATGTTCTTACCTTTACTGCTCATTACAAACTACATTTGTCCTTCTGAAGCAGAGCTGCTTTTGGTTCTGCAGTTCTATGGAATATCCTTCCATGAGGGTCACCCAAGATTGACATAGCTGGAGAATCTGTCCTAATCATTGAGGAATGAATGAGGACCACGTACTCACCATAACTATGTATCTGTGTTGTCCATTTTCATTCTTCCTCAACTCCCCACCCTCCTTCCCCTTTGCTTTCATCTTCTGGAGTGACCTTGTGGATATTGTGGAACCTTTTGATCCATGTCTGAGCCACAGTTCTTTTTTTTTTCTTTCTGAGGACCTGTAAGGCAGCAAATTTGATCTGAAGTATTGCTGGTTGACCAGGGCATTGTGGGTAGAGGGAGGACCATGTGAACTGGATCCAAAAGTCTAGTGTATGTGGATGAGTCAAATCCGAGATTGGATCCGAGACCCAGTTGTTGAGGAAGAATGAAAATGGACAACACAGATACATAGTTATGATGAGTACATAACTTTAATTTTCTAGTAAAGTCTTAAGTGAATTATAGTAATATTAAAAAAAAATATCCCCAATTTTAGGCATTTGTCTCTCCATTATTTTTAGCTTTGTCCCTGATACCTGAGCAAACAAGTTGAGAGCTATGGATCTATCCATCCATTTCCTATACCCATTTTCATCATTCAAGGTCTCAGAATGTAAGACAAAATGCAACTGTGGGTGGCCTGCCTGGCATATACTGTTACATTTCCATAATCACTTGTACGCCTAGGGACAATGGAACATTACCAATCAAGCTGTCAGCATGTTTTGGTTCTCAAGAGTGTGGTAGTAAATACTAGCCACTGGTAGAACTTGCCTTGAGCTCAAGTATTATAGACCACTTCAACACTCCTGATTCTATACAGGAACATAAGACTACAGATAAAGGAGATAACAATAGATATGCTTGCTCTGATGTACACTATTTGCAAAATATTATTTCCATGTTGATTTGTTATGCCATCCTATGTACTTAAATTTATGCAGTCATCAGCACTAAAAAATAAAATCCCACATAAATGAGTAATTACAGAACAATGTAATTACTTTATCTTATGAATCCATTGTATATTTTATATATACATGCAGCTTAACATTTAGATTGCATATACATACAGGTTACATTACATCTCCTGTATGGTTAAGATATTAAGCCACAGTGACAAATAAATCTTCAGATTATTTTGGCTTCAGATGCAGTCAAAGCATTTGACAGATCATGTTTTTTGCTCTTAACAGATAGGCTCAGATATGAATTTCTTGACACTTTTTTTCTAATCTTATTGAAAATAGAAAAACATTTTTTGGAAGATTACATATTAATGATATACTTTTGTAGTACATTATTTTTTCATGTATGTGTAACAGAGAGAAATAACCATTATCCTCATACCTGCATAACATGCAAGTTGATCCTTGACAAAACACATTTCCTACCATTGTAAACATATTCATTGCAACAAAAAAATATTGTACTATGTGCTTTTGCTAATAACTTAAAGATGTATCTATCCCAAACTCTTATATCGGTGTTGTACCTTCTGACTGAGGAACTAAATGTTAGGTTTTAATTGCAATAGTTTGAATGAAAGCAAAACGGCTACTGTCCCCCTATATAAATACTTCCCTGTACATGTCACAAACCAGGGGATGTTAACTGTACAGATAACCCATCTAAATTTCATAAGATTACATGTGTGTCTGAATCCTCATTCATTATACAACATAAGGATACGGAGCAAACACCTCTTTTACAATGGCAACAAAACATAGATGAAACTTTAGCCAGCAGTTGCCATATGCCTCAATGCACACACTCACACACACACACACACACATGCATACATAAACCAATGCATATATACACACACACACACACACACACACACACACACACACACACACACACACACACACCTGTAATGATATAGAGGAGTCTGTTGCACACACACACACACACACACACACACACACACACACACACACACACACACACACACACACACAAGCACACACATACCCGTAGTGATATAAAAGAGTCTGTTACACATACACCTATCTCAGTACATTCGACTGGGGCTGTATTCGTTAGACCTCCACTGAGTTAATTTTTCTTTCCTCTTTCTTTACTGTAAATAACTCCATATGAGGTAAGTGCACCTCAGAAGTAAGTAAAACCTTTCACTCCTGAAGTACTTCTCAATCCCATCATGTCAGCACTACTTTCTTCAGCAGCTCATTCATCAACATGTGCATCAACATATCCAACACACTAGTCATAGGTGACTCTGTAGTCAGGCACACTGATGTCCCACTCACCAGGCTAAACAAGGCGAAGGTTACTGTCAGCTGCCTGTTGGGTGCCAGGATCCGCCACATAACCCACACACTCAGGTCACTCCACAACAAGTACAAATATTACTCTGTCATTGTCCATGTTGGTATGAACGACCTGAGACATACCTCCCTGGACTACATGAAAAGAGACATGGAAGAGCTCTCCAATCTTGTAACCCAGGCAGGTATGACCCCAGCCCTGAGTAGCATTCTGCCATTGCCCAGAATGATACCGCAGTACAAGGACAAAATGATTGACTTCAACAATTGGCTGATCTTCTGGTGTCATTCTTGGGGGATCCAGTATCTGTCTGCTTGGGATGACATGGTCGACAAGCCACGATGCTTTGCCAGAGATGGCCTGCACCAGTCACCCCTGGGATTCTGGATACTGGCTAAGGCTCTTGCCACCCCTATAGTGCCTTTTTAGGCAAGGTTCAAATAACAAATTCACCACTGTAACAGGAACAGGCAAGCAAAAACTGAGGGTAATGCTACTCAATGCTAGAAGTCTAAATCTCAAAATTTACTCACTCGAGGCACTCCTTAAAATGGAGAACATCGATATCTGTGCAGTGACTGAGACCTGGTTCAAGGCTCCAGAGAGCACCCCTGCACTACCAGGGTATAACTCATACCACACTTTTCGGCCATGTAACCTGGACCGGAACACCAAAGGAGGAGGTGTGTCCATATTCACTAAGGATATCCACACCTCCAGGCTAGTTGCTCAGCATATTGCATCTGAGGTTATCCAAGTGCAACTAACTCTGGGCAAAACTGCAGTCCAAATTGTAGCTTGCTACAGATCCCCCACCATGCCCCAAGATTCCCACTCCTCTTTTCTTGATGTACTGAAAAATATTAGGGTTCAACCAAACACCCTAATAATGGGCGATTTCAACTACCCCACCATTAATTGGGAAAACTACTTGTGTACCAACTGCTTCGCACAACGCTTTCTGAAATTCATAAACTCCAGTGCCCTGGATTAACTTATCCACACCCCCACCAGGGGCAACAATTTCCTAGACCTAGTCATTGCCAACATGAGTGACCGGTGTTCCAAACCTAAAGTCAACTCCTCGTTGGTCCGATACGACCATAAGCTAATCACCCTTGATTTCCACATCCCGCCCCCATTAAGGAAACCACTGTAAAAAATTTCTCCATAGCCAACTTCATGCTACTTAAGACAGAAGTGGTGAACTTCATGACACCCATGCAGATAGACAATAAAGTTACGACTGCTGAATCCTAGACAAATGCACTCTATAAGCACTTACACAAGTGTATGGATTATGCTATCCCAAATAGAACCAAGATGCTATCCTCCAAAAAAAGGAAGCCAATCTGATGGTCCCCTGCCATAAACAAACTGTACAACAGAAGGAAGAAATTGTTGCAAAAGAGAGTAAAGTCCCATAAGTGGAGGAGCTCCCTGGTCAGCCTCAGTAAGAAGCTGAGATCTTTTATAAGATCCTGCAAAGCTAACTACGAAAACAAAATTGCCACTGATTCTAAGGACAACCACAAAACATTCTATAGCTATGTCAAGAATCTCAATGGCAACACCCAGATTTGCTCTGAGTTACAGCACAACGGCACAAAAATTACAGAACCAACTGATATTGCCAACATCCTGGCAGATAGGTTCAGTGCTAACTTTACCCACCCCCCACCCCCTAAAGGGCCCATATCTGTAAAGGAAGAATGCAGAGTCTCTGTAATCACAACTACGTAGTTAAAAGCTGCACTCTCTAAAGCCAAAAACACAACATCCATGGCTGCATTTTACACGAACTTCAAAGTGAACTGGCTCCCCACCTAAGCACCATGTTCAGTCATAGCCTCACATCAGGCTTTGTGCCCACTGAATGGCGTACAGCAACAGTTATCCCACTCCACAAAGGGGGAGCCACCACTGATCCCAGGAACTATTGCCCTATTAGCCTGACGAGCCTGGTCTGCAAGGCCATGGAACATATCCTCATGGAACTCATAAATAAAAACATTGGTAACCTCCAAACTCTGGATCCCACCCAGTTCGGGTTTGTGAAAGGCAGATCATGCCTCCTGAACCTGTTCAACTTCTTTGAGGCAGTCAGCAAAGCTGTAGATGAGGGTAAGGTGGTTTACACAGTTTATCTTGACCTCGCCAAGGCTTTCGACACCATCTCCCATTCTGGAATTATAGCTAAACTCACTAAACTAGGTATAAATCCCTACATCACAAGATGGGTTGCCAAATGGCTCACTGACAGAACCCACACTGTAAAAGCTGCACACTCCAAATCTGACCTCAAATCAGTGACAAGTGGAGTACCACAGGGTTCAGTCCTGGGACCTCTCCTGTTTGGTCTCTAATTCTCTGAAGTATAGGCTAATATAGAAGGCCTCTGGCTAATGAAGTTCACAGATGACTGCAAACTAGGAACCATAGTCGAGTCCCCAAATGATGTGGACATCCTACAGAAGGGCCTCGCTGAGACAGATGCCTGGTGTCAGAGCCATGGCCTCAAGCTTAATGCCAAAAAGTGCATTGTCATCCCCTTTGGTAAAAACTCTGTACCCATTGACTACTACATAGGCAGCAGTCTACTTAACACCGAATGTGTGATAAGAGACCTTGAGACCCAGGTGGACAGTAGTCTGTCCTTTGATAGTCACATCGCCACTGTAGTCAGGAAGTCCTTCTTTGTGGCACACCTCATCATAAAAGGGTTGTCATCCAGAAAAAAGAGGTCATTGTTCCCCTCTACTCAACACTCATTAGACCCATTAGAGTACAACACTCCTTTTGGAATGTACCTCACAAGACATCTGCAGCAGCTGGAAAGGCCACAGAAGTACCTCACAAAGAGGATTACTGGCCTCAAACAGATGCCCTACACTGACCATCTCAAATAACTCCAGCTTTACTCCGTAGCATATTGCCTACTCCGAGGTGATCTCTGCCTAACATATAAAGCTATGTCAAATCCAGAGCTGTTGGACATGCTACACCTAAAGAAATCCCAATCCCTCCGAGCTACACGGTATAGGGACCTAAACCTTTGCACCACAATAAACAGGACATGCTGGAGGGATAGATTCCTGTCCCAGAGACTTTCCATACTCTGGAACAGGCTACCCATCTATGTCAAGCAAAGTTCTTCATTAGCACTCTTCAAGAAAAATCTCGATGAGTGGATGGGAAATAGGAAATACACCCCAGGGATCACTTCTGTGCCTCTGCTTGACAGTGGCACAGGAAAATAACTTTCTTGGTTGGCGTAAGCCAGGGAACCTTGTTGGCTAGGCTTACTTAGGCCCTCGGGCCGATAGCCTAGTACCTACCTATGAACCTATGTACTGTCTCTCTGCCTATTTCGCAGTCCTCAAACTTCATCATATCAGCAAGTACACTAATGTTCTACTTTTCTGGAAAAGTACAATAAAATACCTTAAACTGAGCTGTCCAAGTAATGGAAAAGTGTGTCTTGTGGAATTTTGCATTTTAGGTCAGAACACTAGTTCACAACAACTTTAAAAATAAGTGTGCTCTTTGTAAGAAATGTCCATTTGCTTTATTCAGTGTTCTACACACATAATCTGTTTTAATTTTGCTTATATGCACAGGCACAAAAAAA